>NW_005187440.1:3293326-3351876 GCF_000239375.1 Pundamilia nyererei | reverse complement strand
GGTGCAAATTACTGACCTCTGTCATCATTTTAAGTGGGGGAACTTGCACAATCGGTGGCTGACTAAATACTTTTTTGCCCCACTGTATATATATATAGATCTATATATAGATATAGATCTATATCTATATCTATATCTATATCTATATCTATAGATAGATAGATAGATAGATAGATAGATAGATAGATAGATAGATAGATAGATAGATAGATATACATATGTATTTTTTGACGCCCCACCTTTTTTTTGTGCCCTTTATCACCGTTCCTCTTCCCCGCTGTTTTTCTTTTCCTCCCTCTCTTTCTTTCTTCCATCCATTCCCCCCAGTCATGTCTCGCCTGTATGTAACAACTGAAAATAAAATATAAATAAATAAATAATAAAAACAAAGGTCAATCAAATGGACCAATACGGCTAGGCCGAGATGGTCCACTTGGTATAGTAAATCCGTTGGGCATTTTTCTTGGCCTTCAGACAATAATTCTGATGACAAAAGAACCAAACGGAACAGGCGGCAAGGAAAAAAAAAAAAATAATTAAATTAAATTAGAATTAGAAGATGCTTGTTTGTTTGGGTGTGCATAGGTCCACAATAATGTACCCAGATTATAGTTGACATTTCTGTGTGACTAATTTTTAGACACCAACAAAAAACACGTCACTTTTGACCAAGTAAAACCGAAAGAGCTTCACGGGTCAATGAACTCTCTGGCATTCCAGCTTCATACCCAGGGATGAAACCAGGTGTGAAACCACCATTCCTGTTTTGACTTGAAGCTGCAAAGCAGAGGGCCATCTGGCAAACTGTCAGACACATAAACAAAATGTTTTTTGCTACAGCTCTTGGAAAATTGGAAATGCTTGGGAATGGACGTAAGGTTTGCATCGTTTGCAAGCTGATAGGGTGAAAGAAATATCATTCAGAGATTAAAAGTTTAATGATTTCAGTCCTTTCGAATGATGCAGACATCAACAAGTCTAACTGCAACAATACCTAATTTACACCATAAACGGGTCTGCAGTGAAGAGGTGCAATAAACAATTTGCATTGCAGAAAACAAAGCAATTTCATGCTGTCGGCGACATGCTACACATTTTTGGGAAACCAATTATCTGTGAATGAACCTTGTACCAGATGGTGTAATGACTCAGATAGATTTAAACTGTGCAGAAATGCAAAATTGAAAAAGCAATTTTCTTATGGAAATGCAATCAGCCACTATAGGCATTTCATATATGATGGTTCAACAAGTACTTGATGAACCTGCCTCAGTTTTAAGGTCACATTACTAAATCTAAATGTCTACCCTAATGGCAAAAATTATATTTAAAAAAACAGATGTAAAAACTAACAATTGTCTCTCGCTGCAAAATAATTGGTATGGAAATCAACCAGTACAGACTTTGTAGCCTCTGTGCATGCACGCTATTCAAATAGAACCCTTATTGCTCCATTTCAGAAAAACTGAGCAGGGCTTCAGGCACATTTTGCATATTCATATTTTTTGTTCTTGCTCTTCTTTTTATAGAACTTCTCTCATACAAACTCTGTGCATAATGAATAACAATGGAAATGCCAGAGTGTAGTTCCACACACAGTCCTTGTAAGCCATCGTAAAGGATTATCTCCTGTAGGTCTGTCAATCATGTTGTTTTACATTCAACATGATAGACAATTCAATAGTTATGCTTTTTTTTTTATCAGCATGACAATTATCATCACCACACTGAGACTCCGCCTCTCAGTTCTAATCATTTAGTTATTTCAGTGGGATTCAGTGTTCATGAGCCTTAGTTTTATTTACGCGGCATTACCTGTTGTAGCTTCGCCTCTTCACCAGTCAACCAGCCCTTTGTCGAGGTCAACCTGGCCTCCTTATGGTTGGCTGTGATGTTTAAACAATTCTCAGTTGGTACTAAGAGGTCCAAAGTGTAAAAAAACAGGGAATCTTTTCCTTCTTTTGTCTAATTTGAATAAATTGTATCCCCAATTTCATTATTTTAGCTTTTTAATCGCCTTCTGCTGCTGTATGCAATCTGCTAGAAGATCCAGTGTGTTGTACATCGGATGGTTGTTTGAATTACCATTGTTTTTATATCAGCTCGAAGCAGTCTGGCTAGTCTCTTCTGACCTCTGGCATCAGCTAAGCACTTTAACCCAGAGAACTGCTGCTAGCTGAATATTTTCTCTTATCAGACCATTCTCGGTCAACACTAGCGATGATTGCATTGGAAAATCCCACTATCTCAGCAGTTTCTGAAATAGTCAGACCAAATTGTTGTTTTACTGACACCAAAAATTTAAATACTATATTTTTGTATCCTTACAAAATGACAAGTCCATCCATAAGACATGAATTGTAAACACATCATTAGAGCATTTCTCTGCTTTTGACTGTTGCACCACTAGACAGCAGAAAGAGGGCAGGCTGCACTGTAGGAAACTGAACACCTTATCTGTAGTCTGAGTCAGATAGATGCCAGGAAGCTGAGCCTTGCTCCTCTGTTGTCATGCACATACCTGATAATGGCGAGTGGGCCTGTCCTCTAGAAAAACAAAAGAGCTACAGTAGCCTCATTTGATAACACTGGAATGTGTGAGTGTGTGAGATTATATGTGTGATGCATACTGGTGAATGCTAAGTGGGACTGCACCCACACATTATCTATAAAAGCAACATACAACATGACACAGTCAGCAGAGGAAACAAGTGCACAATCAACATAAAGGATGGTGAAACTGAGCACAAAGCAAATGCCGAGACATAGAGAATAATTTCAGCAGGGGTGGTGCATTATTTATGTGACACACAATATAAGATATCGCTTACACGACTAGAACACAAGCCCAAAGGTTGGATTGGTTTTCAGCGCTGCATTGCACTGTGATTGTCCGACTGACCGTGATGCAGTGATACAGCAGCTCCTCAGCAAATTTCAGTCCCCGGGCGTCGCATATAATTTGGCTGCTAATGTTGCTTCTCGGGTTACACTTCTTTCTTTCCAGTGACACACGCCTGACACGGTCAACTCTTTCCAGCAGCGGCGGTTCTTCTGTGTAAGCCATCAACATAAGTACAACTTATCAAAATAGACTGTAATAAAAGCCTTCATCTGTGTCTATACTCGTCACAACTGTGAAAAAATACATATTGACGGCAATGTGTTTTTATAAAAAGGTTTAAGGCCAGGCATGCATCATTCTCAAATATGAGTCCTCTCTCGCTAAAGTCATTTTAACCGGATCCGCTAGTTTTGCAAAGCTGTAAAAAAAGTACAGCAAAAAAGGTGCCACTTACTGTGCCAGACTGCAAAGTAAGTGGCTTTGTGCTATAAATACTGTTTTCTGCATCTGTATAAATCTGACATATGTGGCTATGGGAAAATGTTCAAGCAAAATAGCACACCAGTTTTTTCCTATACAGTCTCCTCACACCGGCTAGTAGTGCCACTCTGAGGGAATAGAGCTCGCCTTTATTTGCTGCAACTGCATCTGCCTACAATTTTATTCACAAAAGATCCTATTAAAAGTCTTCCTTCAGTAAGATGCTTGTTAAAGCTTGTTTACTTTCCAGGGCTTTTGTGTTGAAATATTTGTGGGAGGATGAAGGCTGTCAGGATGTAAGTGGAGAGGAGGGATGAGGTGGGGGATGCTCTGTTAAGTTTCACCATGAGGGATGTTGTGTTCTGTGTCCACAAACAAAGGATTAATAATCAACAGCAGCTCTGATTGGGTTTTTTTCCAGATACAGAAATTTATTAAATGCTTAAACTTTTAAAGTTTTCACAAAATACACGCTGAAGTTTAAACTGACCATCAGGATGAAGAATAAAGGTAATTTAAGTGACTTTGAATGTGGCAAGGTTGTTGGTGCCAGATGGGTTGGTCTGAGTATTCCAGAAACTCTTGATCTACATGCATTTTCCCTAAAATACAATTTCTGGGGTTCACAATGACATCCAAATATCCAATGAGAGACAAAATGTATTGTTTTGCCTTCCTATCGCCTTCTTCAAGGTGATAGGAAGGCTACAGAGACTCAAATAGGTGTGTGTTACAACCAAGGTACACAGAAGACAGCACAATTTGGGCCTCTTAGCACCAAATGAGCATTATTTAAATGCCACAGCCTATCTGAGTATTGTTGCTGTCCGTGTCCCTTGATGACCATGTTGTACCCATCCTTTACAGGATAACGCTCCATAACACAAAACTCAATCTGAATCTCAAGCAGGTTTCTTGAACCTGACAATGACTTCCCTTCACTACACTCAAATGGCCTCCACAGTCTCCAGATCTCATTCCAACAGAGCACCTTTGAGATGTGGTCAAACTGCAGATTCACATCTTGAATGTTTAAGTGAGAAATCTGCAGCAACTGTGTGACATGGGCCAAAATCTCAGAGGAATGTTTCCAGCACCTTGTTAAATCTGTGCTAGAAGGAACAAGGCAGTTTTAAAGGCAGAAGGGGGTCCAGTCTAGTACTAGCAAGGTGTACCTAATGAAGTGGCTGACAAGTGAATATCACAAGAGTTTTTACAGTTGGAGACACATTTCTCTTTGTGTAGCATCCTGTAATCTTGAGCAGGAAATACCACTGCACAGCACTTTTAATTTACACTTATTATTGTTTACTAAAACCAGAAAACAAAGAGAGAATATTTTTGTCTCCAAATTATAGCGATGATTGCTGTCTGACACTAAGATAAAGCTACATTAGGAATAATTTATAATGTATAATAACCTGCAGAGGAGATGTTTTTGTATTTGCATAGGCTTTCTGGTTAAAACCGGTCATTAGTGCTATAAAATGAAACTCATTTCCATGTGGAAGCCAATGAAAATGTTCTTTAAGACCACAAAGTCAGTCTGCCATTTACTCTGGAGTAAGTGGAGCGGCCCTGGGATTTCTGTTCAGATGAAATTATGCATTTTGTGATTTGTGGATTTTGGAAGATTATTTGCATTTTAAAATTGCTGAATCAAATTCAGCTGGTAGATAACGTGATAATAGTGTATTGTTTCATTTCTGGTTCTTATTTTTGATTTTCTTTATTTTTATTTTGTTTACATTCGTCATTCAACAAACAGTTGTGTTTCCTTCATCTAACTGTCACATTTGAGACCTGCTTGAACAAATTTCTGCAAATATCCTCTCAAGCAACTGTGCATAACCAAGCCTGTCATTTTCCCAGGAATAGAAGGGTAGTTAAAATTACAGCTTCTGAGGAGTGGAAATTTACGCACTGTCTGTTCTGAAAAAGGACCTCTAACAAAATAGCCATATGGTTGCATTTACAGATTTAATCATGGGAAGTTTTAAGATATAAGGGGAATCTTTAATGATATATGACACGGAGTGATCCGCCTATTTTGTGGTAGGGTCCAACTTCACGTGGATGTTCAGTGACTGAGGTAGCTTTTCAGCGGGAGTTCATAATATTTATGGTTCTACAGTCTATCATTTCCATATCTTCCTAAGAGTTAACGCCTAAACGAAACACGATTACAGTTTTAAGGCTGTGGGCCAGGGTATGTCCAGTCATTCTGTACCATTTCTGTTCTCTATATAGCTTCTATCTCTTTGTTGGCATCCACCTCTTTTTAGAAAATAAATGCCTCTCTAGCTGGTAGCTGCTCTATTGTGACTGTCAGCTGGCTGCTAACATTGTCTGCTGGCCACTCAGACGTCTGACAAAGGCTACCTGTTAGACATGGGAAACAAGTGAACAGTAAAGTTATGGTCTGTCAAACCGAATAAGTGAATTAGTTGCTACAACGTGAACTAAGAGTTTGACTTGAATTAAAACAAAACTGAATATATGTAACAATATATATAACAACACACTTACCTGCTATGTTGTTAGGTAAATAGAGATATCTGATAAGCTCATTTCATTTAAGCACATAAACATGGTAAAGATGTCCTGCTAAATGGTGAAGAAAGGTGATTTAAGTGACTCTGAAGTGTTTGTGGGTGCTTGAGTGTTTTAAAAAATTGCTGATGTGCTGTGGGTTTACGGCAAATGGATTGAAAAAGATAAAAATGTCCATCAGCACCTCTGTGGGTGAAAAAGCCTTTTTGAAGTCAGCAATCAGAGAGACTGGGCAGACTGCTTTGAGATGATATGAAGGCAAAAGGAGTTCAACAAAGTACAATCAAGGTTCGCAGAAGAGCATCTCTTAATGCACAGCAGAAGTAGACCACACTGTGTGCCAATCCTGTCAACTAGTAACAGCAAATTGAGACTATAATTCACATGGGCTCATCAAAATTGGTCAGTAGAAGGTTACCTTGCCTCGTCTGATGAGTCTTGATTTATGCTGTGACTTTTAGATGAACTTGGCGTAAACAAGGGTCCAGGCTAGTGTTGAGGAGTGTGGGGGATGTGGCACACTTTATGGTCCCTAAGTACCAAATGATCATCATTCAACAGCCACAGCCTACCAGTGTCCATCCATTTATAACCACAATGTATTTATCTTCTGATGGTTTCATCCAACATCTCAAACTGGCCTCATCAAGTCTCCATTTACCAAAATGAACCATGAACCAAAATTTCTTAGCAATGTTTCCACCACCTTGTTGAATTTATACCAACTATAATTAAGGCAGTTCTGAAGGCAAAAGGAGGTCGAAGGTTTGCCTAAAAGTGGCCAGTGATTGTATTATAAAAAACAAGTATTAATTCTACAATTATTTTATATAATCACTGAAAGTTTAAAACCTTAAGTTTAAACCCGAGCATTTAAATTCAATGGAGATTTAAAGTTGTGGTAAGGACAGCTGCTGTGACTGAGTGAATGCAGCAGACATACCACAGCAGAGCTATCTGGAAGCTCCATGTCAGCGAATTCAGGTCAGTGAACTGGACCTCTTGTCAATTTGTTAGGTGTTGATGCTTTTTAAAAAAAAATATATAATTCTGAAAATATCTGATTAATAACGTGGCTTTACTTCTGTGTAGCTACTATAAATGAAGTCTTTGCTACAGTATGTGAGTTACTTAGCAGAAATTAGCAATTGTCTGTGCTCAGGCTAGTGTTAGCTAATGTGCTATATTATTATTATTAGTAGTAGTAATAATAACTTTGTCTAAAAATAGTAATTTGCTTAAATGTCATTCATAACTGTTGTGTCAGTTTCACCTATATGACACATTTGTGCCATATAAATATAAGAAACCATGTAGGCCTGCCATGACGCAACCCCCCAAACAAAACAAAAACAAACCAACCAAGTTCAATATAAGTTAACATAAACACAAATACACACAGTTATGATGGTAGGCTTATATGTAGTCACAAGATGACGACTGCCGCAAAGCAATGGGTGATGTCTAGTTTGTCTAGTTTTAAATGCAGTCTGAGTTGAACCAGATAACTTAGAAGTCACTTCTAGTCTGCTGTAAAAGTCACATTTAACTTATTTCACTGGTAAAAATGGCTCCTAGACCCTTTGAGATAAACGAAAATCTCCTTTAGTTTCCTTACACGTCTGTGCGCCATCAAAACCAGTCACCCAGATAATCACTTTGAACAAACCAAGCCCCTCTGCGTGGAACACTATATCATTGCATACGATGACAATAAACAGGGTCATGTTATCAGTTATGGAACAAGAGAAGTTACTACTCATAGTTAATTACCTATGTTATATAAATTTGACTTATTTATGGTTAGTTGTGAAAATCTGCAAAACTGTAGCCTAGAAGTTTCCCATTTTGCTGGTGGGGATTCAGCGTGTCATCCCTGGTTGCTCCTGCTTTGCAATGCAGGGTTTGCGGGGCTGATGGGGGGCACCAGCGGTAGAGACACTGTCTGTCCGACTGGGGGCGGCGTTGGACAATCACTTTCTACATGCGTCCCAGCGTGCAACCCTCCTGCCACCCTTCACCACCTACTCCATCCTCACTTGTGGGATCAGCAATTCAGATTGCATGCAAATCCGGGAGCGTCACTGTGGACGTGTGTGTGTGTGTGAGTGAGTGAGTGAGTGAGCGAGAAAGAGAGAGAGAGAGAGAGAGAGAGAGGGAGAGAGAGGAAAAGAGAGGGGGAGAGGAGAGAAGTGTGGTTGCATTCCTGGAGAGAGATCCCTGCCCCTTCCTCCTTCTTCCTCCTAGTTCCTCTCTTCCCTCCTGGTCTCCCAGCCGGCGGCGGCAGAGAGGGATTTCGAACCCGGGCTGCAGATGCGAAGAGCAGGGCTGCATGGTTAAAGCGTAGAGAAGTTGTGGCAAAGGCGGCTGGAGCAACCTTTAGCGCACTCGAGAGAGTTTGGAGTTTGCATTTGGACGCACCGTGCGGTCAAATCCAATCAGAGAAAAGTTTACTTTTCTGGTTACATCCGTGGTCATGGGCTCCCAGCGGACACTCAGGGCCGGCCGGACGGGGCTGCTCCTGGCGGGGCTGCTCGTGGCTGTGTGGCAGCTTTGCGCCGCAAATTGCCCGGAGAAAGAGTTGGAGGACAGAGAAGAGGAAGCCAACATAGTTCTAACCGGTACCGTGGACGAGATAATTAACAAGGACCCGGTGCATAACAACTATTCCTGCAAGGTAGGACTTTTCATGTGCTTTCCGAAACGACTGCGCCCGAGCGCATGTACACCTGCTGATGGGCTTTAATAATATCTAATAGGCTATCTTTACCCTTGTGTAGCTGATGGAAGCCATTACCTTCCAGTTCCAACTCTCTAAAAGCTTGCCTGAAAAACATTTTACAAACTCATTCATTCAGAAGCATTTGGCAGCGGTTACATGGACAGTGCGAGTGAATCCACATTGCTTTCAGAAATAGATGGATGGTGTTTTTTCTCTCTCTCTCCCCTCTTGCCAATTACATAGTCATAAAGCAGGCCTAACCGAGCATGTAATCATCCCAAACATGTTGTAGCAGGAAAACTGACAGGTAGCGCGTACTTGATGTCCCCTCATAAATGCTGAAAACATGCAACATGCCATTTCCAGTGGATGCAAGGAATCTTGTATTTTATAGTTTTTCTGACAATTGGCATCCTAAACTAGGGCTTTGTGACTTGTGGATAACAGGTCATATAAAAAGATCACACACACACACACACACACACACACACACACACACACACACACACACACACAAACAAACAACTTTAAGTCACTGCTATGTATAGTTATTCAGTACATTGTCACCATTCATTCATGAGCAACCTGGAGCTGTAATATTTTCAGCAACATAGACATATGATCTACAATTAATTGCCTTTATTTAATGATGTATTTAATTTAAATTATAGCCTAAAGTGCTAAAAGGAAAAATTTCAGTCACCCTTCCTCCATCTCTGACTTGTGGTAGACCACTCTATAATCTGTGAAAACTAAACAAGTTTTATTTGGTCAGCTTTCCCACTGCGCTTTTCCTGCGCCCACTTGCTTCTCGTTTCCCCGTGAATGAATGGAGTAGATTAGAGGCGCACAGCTCCAGAAACCACCACCAAATTCTGAAATGAGACAAGAGAGCACACACGTAAGAAAGGAGTGAGCTTTCCCATGACGTATGAAGCAGCGTTTGCTGCACTTGATGGGCACAGTGCACACTGGTGCGTGCAGTATCGTAGGCAACTTTTCCAGCGGCTGGGCAAATTCTGCATCTGGAAGAATTGGCTGGGTTTTCTGTAAGTTGCAAGAATCTGTTTAGGATTTGAAAATTGGGGTTACAAGCATCGGTGCCCTTGGGTGTTTCAGGGAAACCTTGATTATGTTTGAGTTCAAAATTCCCCACATGCACCCCTGTGCGTATGCATAAATGCAAATCTCTCTTTTGTCGTTCTGTAAAGGTCAGAGTTTGGCGTTACTTGAAAGGGAAGTCCAGCGTGAACCGTGAAATTCTCCTGGATGGCGGCAACAAGGTGATGATCGGCGGCTTCGGCAACCCCGGGATCTGTGACAATCAGGTGTCCGTGGGCGACACTCGCATATTCTTCCTCAACCCTGCCCCTGACTACATGAGGCCCGAACACAGGAACGAACTTATGCTCAACTCAAGTCTGATGAGGATTACCCTGCGTAACCTGGAGGCTGTGGAGCACTGTGTGGAAGGTAAGCAGCCAGTTTGAAGGGAATAAAATCTGGACTCTACCTTATGTAGTAATTCTTATAATGATAAACACACAGGAGCTCCTGATAAGTTTATCAGTACGTATCCTTGCTGTTTTGTAAGTCAATTTGCTGTGACGGTGTTTCCATAAAGTGTGTGACATATAAGGAATTTAGTGCAGGATCTATGCTGTGGTTTGAGGGCTCACAGCAGTTGTAAATCACTTAAAGCAGGCAGGATTTCATACTCCTGTGGCTTCTGAAATTCTACAGCCCCAGGCTCAGAGTGTCGAAGTTTCCCTGAACTCCATGAAACAAGGACACCTGAGTCATTGTAGGAGCTGTGTTGCTATGGTGAGGCTCCGGTCTTTCCCAGCAAAGCCTTGAGGTGGGTGTGTCTGATAAACACCTTAAGGACAGAAGTTGAGGGATGATCCCCGACCTTTGCACCTTGAAGCTGGGCAGTTTTATTAAGTCTGAGGTGAAACTCTTGAACTCTTACATACACATAATGCATGACGTGGGAGCATTCCAGAGCAATGCACATTCCCACCGCTTAATGGCGGGAGAAAGGGAAAATGACTCTCAGCTCACACGCGTTCTCAAAAAAGTAGAAATAGGTGACGTGTTTTAAATATTGTTGTTTATTCAACTGATTTGCTTCAGCCCACAACAAGCCGATTAAAAACCGTTCCTCTTCGGCCGAGAAGTAATTTGTCAGGCTCTTATGAGATAAACTGTGCAGCCATGACTAATAAATCTCAGCATCTACCAAGACTGTAAGACTGCAGCACCCTGTGCCCCCCCCCCACTCATGCCAGTGAGCTGTGAGCTTGCTGCTGTTTAACTTTTACTGGTGCTTGACAATGTTGGCAGCGGTTCAAAGTTTGACTGTAACACTTACACAAGCCGGGAGCAAAAGACCGAGGAAATGAATCAGAGCACGAATCACCTTGCTGAAGGCATTCTGGGGCATTCACTGGTTCCGAGTTGCGGGGGTCTATATTCTGGGTACTTTCCTCTAAGCAGTTCTGGGTGGCAGGATGTTCCAGTGGATGGAGCTTGTTTGCAGTGTTAAGTTGCATTTGGCACTCACATAAAACTTCTTCTGTTTGTCTGTCTAGGCACGAAACACTGCACTGCTAACCTTTTTTATTCAGCCCCCTTTTCTTCTCTTCGGACTCCTGTTGTGGAAAGGGGAGTTTCTTGGCTCCGACAAACTGTCTAGAATGTGCCCTTTTGGTTACGGGGCTTTGTGTTTGAAGAGGGTTTACGTCGCATTACCTGGTTTTCTCATATCGATTTACAGCTGAAGGAATAGCAGTAAGGAAATACTAGTCATTATGAAAAAGTCGGTTTATTAAGCACTTTGCTGGGAAGCTTCTGGAGCTTCTTATGCAATGATCATCCTGTAAGTAACAGCCTGCAGGACAACTGTCAGGTGCAGCCCCGCCGTGAAATCTTTATTTTGTTTTCGGGCCCTGATAATTAGCTTGAATGCCTTCATCCAGAAGAGAGTGAGCTGTGAGGCTTGTTCCAGTGAAGGGTTTTAATTAAGAGAGTCAAGTCAGATCCCATCCATTCTTATGCAGCCAGTACCCCCGGAGACTGTGGGATGTTAGCACAGCGGGACAAGACTGTACCTGCCGCAGCAACTCATTGTACCCTCCTCTGCTCGCTCCTCATTCTTGACATTTTCGATAGCTAGGATAGACTCAGGAATGCCTGGCAGAGTGCTGGGTGGGGAGGTGCATTGTCTGAGGCGGAAGAAAAAAGGCTTTGTGTGTGCTCCTTGCCACCAGAGTTTTTTTTTTCTTTTTTCTTTTTGGACACAGTCATAAAAGAAATAGGATGAGTGATGTAGAATGAAGGCAAAACAGAGGATTATTATTTTTCTTCCTTGTTGTTGTTGCGCATGTGAGGACGTGGTTTGTGAGGGATGTTTTGTTTGCCGTGGCTTATTTGTTGGATCGGGGCCCCGCGAGAAGATAGATACCCTCAGGCTTTATGTTTCACCGTTTTTCTTCGCACTGGGTGGTGCCACTTTAGTGCCGCTTAGTCCATGCGTGCGCTCACTTGGCTGCAGGCTCTAATACAAGATTTAGCAAACATTTGCAATGTCAGTTATGTCTTAAAACGCTGTCCGCCACATTTAAGATGAATAAGCAAGGCCTTCTCTGTGTTCTTTTGTGCCCCACTTTTGTATGTTGAGGTCTTATCGCCACCTACCGAAGCCCTTGCAGGCATTTCTGTTACTTAAAGGAAGAAACTGAAAATCCAGCTCTTTAATACAAATGCAGCTCCTCTCCCACATAGTTGAATTTGCACCCTGTCAGGGCAGATAAGCAGAAGGCCCTGAGGACACGCAGAATGTCTTCCTCTGTTCAACCCTCTAGCTACCAGTTAAATGTTAGCCCTGTCATTTGTGCTGTGCAGAGAGTTGACAGATAATGTGTCAAGCAGGATCCAGCAGTCATTTGCTGTGTCTTTGGAAACAAATTGAGTTGTGGATTGCAAGAGTGGATAAAGAAGGCAATTTTAGGGCTCAACTGAACTCTTTCTCCAGATATTGTGAAGAGTTTAGAAGACACACATAATGACGTAACAAAAACAGAAGGCAAACTGAAGACAAAAGTGTTTGGTGGGGGGGTGTTGGAAGAGAGGAAGCTGCTTGATGGAGAAGTGTTGAGTTTGCAGGGAGATTGTATCTGTCTTGCTCTGTTTATCAGCTGCTTTTGTTTCAGCTCTTGATGACTTGATGCCAAAGTCTTTCCCTTAAGGCCCTGACAAAGACAAAGAGCTGTTTCTTCCTTCTGTCTTGATCTTTTCCTCTCTCTCCTTCCCCCTCCCGTCTTCTTTATTTTGTTTCTCTCTTTTTAGGGGAGGGGGAACGAGCCAGTCAGAACTCAGCGCATAGTCATGCAACAGCTGCATCAAAGATAATTTCTTTGCCCCTTTGTGTTGCATCTATTTCAATCCATAATGCTGACTGCAGCTAGTGTGCATGCTGTCCTTCTAGGGTGATAATGAGCAGCATTTTACTACTCGACTTCCTACTGATGCTTTATGATCTGTGTGTACAGCAATCCAGAGGCTTGCAGGTTAGCCGGGCTTGTTGAGAACATGATGGGGGTTCTGGTGTGCCAGCAGGTGGTTTTGCTTAATGATGGTCGAGCAGACAGTCTTGCGGGGTGGGTGGGATGTGGGATGACTGTTTAAGCCCCCCCCTCTTCTCCTCAAGGGGCTGCTTGGAGTGAATAAAGCTGGGTCTTGCGAAAAGCTTTTTTTCCCTCCACTGTTTGTGCAAGGAGGAGGCTTGGAATGGACTGGAATTCCTAACCTGGCTGCCCTCTCCCTCCTCCTTCTTTATTGATATGTGAGGAGATAATGATGAAATGGGGAGGAGTGAAGATTTCAGTTTTTACCTGCAGCTCTTCATAACGCACATGCCAATCATATGGATCCCCAGAAGAGTTAAAGACTTTCCAAAAAAGGACCTGTCATTTCGCTCAATCAGTTAATCAGTTACTAAAGGCCGTGGAAAATACTCATGCTTCAGCAGCTCAGGTTTTCAGGAATTTTAGGGCATTTTATGTGAGGTTCAAGTCCTAATTATGTTAAATTTTGACACCACATGTTGTGTACACAGGATCCTCTTGCATTAAATGACTTCTGTGTGTTTTTCCTGAAGGTTCATTTCACTTCAGGTGCAATAATCGCCTCTAAGCTTAGTGGAGTCTGCCTTTAGTTCTGGTAGAAAGGCCAGTCTCTGCTATTAAACACTCTGGGAAAACTTGCACCAAGTTTGCTGCCTTATAATTAAAATATTAGGCTCCGTTTCCACCTGTTCCTGTGCAAGGAACTGTACAGGTAGATTAAAACATCACAGTTGCACAGTGAAACATGACAACCTACCAGTTTCCCAGGTAGAAAAACATATGGCTTATGGGTAATTCCAAAGGGGGAGATGGAATTTATTTCGTTGTAAAGTGTGTGAGAACACTACACAGCCGCACCCAGATGACTGAACTAAAGCACCGGGGTCTTTACCCAGTCCATGTCTACACAAGCAGCCTTTTGTCTTCAGGGAGTCATGGGAAGTCAAAAAGAGTGACTTTGAGGATTGGATTTTTCTCAGGGGCCTTGAATGGATTAGGCTAAGAGTGAGACTTCATTCGTTTGCTGTAGAGTTTTTCCACAAAGGTGTACCCTTGATAAATCTGTGTACCCTGTGTGGCTTATGTCAAAGCATTTATGCAGTGAAGTGAACTGAATTGGGCAAATGGAAAAGGCTAGATGGATGGCTTTGATGAAATAAGCAACAAAGGCAAGGAGGGAGTGACAAGACCAGTGGACCTGTGTGCCATCTAGCCCAGAGTCTCCGGAGTTATTGCGCATTTTACATTTTAATTAAAAATGCAGGAGTGGAGTGCCTGCTTGGCATAGCGATAAAGGGGGCTGAAAATGAAAAAGCCATGAAAGACGGGAGCGAGCAAAGGAGGAACGGACCACTTAACCGCAGTCTGCTCATCTTGGCTTGTTTCCCGGCTCAAAGCAGGAGTGTATCACTCCGCTGCTGATTAGAATCACAGATGGCAGTATGTGATAGCGATAGTAAGCAAAAACACCTACATGTAGTGACATGCCTGTCACTACCTGTGAGATGTTGACACGCTCAAAGTGTACACACAGACATACTGTGTAACATCAGGGCTGTCCTGATATACTACGTTTTGTGTAAAAAAGCCGTCAGAGCCTGGCTTCATGCAACAACACGCGATTGCATCTTCTGATATGTAAAGTTCGTCATCTTTCTTTAATTGTGACAAAGCGAAAGACATTTAAAAGATCTCAGCACTCGATGTAGGACTTCATTCCAGTCACGGCTCTCTTTGGCTAAATACAACATGATCAAATGATTTAGTAAGTCTTTTGATAGTAAAGATGACGGTTTTCACCATACAGCGATTGTTTTAAGGCTAACGGAACTGAAAAGGAGATGTAAAGTTAGCTCGTGTCAAAGTCCCGGTTAAGCTCTTCTTTAGTCCAGGACCAGGAAAGTGAAATTGACTCCGGAGGCTCTGAGCAGGGCCTTGGATGTACAGTGACCCGGAAACTTTTCTCTTCTGTCCTCAACATAAAGAGTTCAGAGCAGCAGTCTGCATGAGATCTGGGCTCCCTCCAAGGAACTGGATCCGTGACAAAATTCCTGCTACCAAGGCCACATTTCTGGAGCCGGGCAGCTGCTGTGGCAAGTGCTGCTACTTACTGTCATGCCAAAAACATCAGGTTTAGAGAAAAGAGTTTCGGTGAGACACGGGGAGGGAAGGGGGGATAGCAGGAGCCATAATGTGATTTGTATTTAGGTCAGGTCAGCTGTCACTCCAAAACTTCTTAGATCAAGAAAAACGGAGAAGAAAAAGTTTTTTTTAACCCTGTGAATTCTTTTTGTTTGAAGCTACAGAGGCTTTGTTTCCTAATGTCTCTTCCAGAGAAAAAGTTTGACATGGAGAGATCTCTGGGGTGAGAAATAAAGCCTTACTTCACTTGTGGCAGATGTACAGAATAAGTGGGGGATTTTTCATCTGACTTACACCACGGCTGGATTAAAGCAGGAAGAAACGAGTTCAGGGTTTAATTAGATTTGGGCCCCTCTGGATGTCTGATGCAGATGCACTGACCCAGGGCTTTTAATTACAACTATCATGCTCCTTGTTGTCTCGTGGTGCACACCTGCTATATACTGTCATCCATATATCTGCCAAGTGCAGCTAGTTTTGTGTTATCTTTGTGGGCTTCTCTGTAGTGCCAAAGCAGCTTCCTGTCTTTGGGGAAACCTCCCTCAACTTTTTGAGGAAGGTTTTTGTGTCTAATCCTATGCATCTCTGAACTGAACACCGACTTCCTTAGGATGATACACTTACAGGAAGCAGGGTAGACTTGACAACATGGGGCCCACTGTTCACAAAACAAATCTTAGGATTTACACAAGCTTTTCCCAGTGTTGTCTTGCTCCTCAGACAACAGTTTAGTCTGCTTTACTTCCTTTCTTCCCCTTCATCCATCTCTCTGTGGAAGGATAGTCAGGGTTCCCTTGTGACTTGACCTTCACAGTTTCTTCACAGTTTCCTTCTGCGTTTGCCATCATGTTTATTTTGCTTCCGACTTTCAGTTCGCATCTTCAATCATGTTCTCACTTCCGGATGACAACCTGTACGGGTGTCTGTCTGTCACTGTGTGTGTGTGTGTGCCTTTGTCATACCTTTGTGGCTGGTTTATACATTTGAGCTTGCTGACCAACCACAATTTGGATTTTATGCCTCTGCTCTTACCTTTAACACATGTTAAAGTCTTTTGTTGCCTGATCTCACTCTTCTGTACTCCCACAGTCATCATCTTCCTCCTCCCAGTGTTGCCATATTACTGCACTTCCACCTGTAATTAGACTGGAATCCCATGCC
Source organism: Pundamilia nyererei (assembly GCF_000239375.1). NCBI lineage: Eukaryota > Metazoa > Chordata > Actinopteri > Cichliformes > Cichlidae > Pundamilia > Pundamilia nyererei. The sequence goes on along the minus strand of NW_005187440.1, from coordinate 3,335,345 downwards.
CCGTAAAGCTGTCAGTCCTAACAACCTGGTGCCTCTGACCTAATTCTGTATGCTTCTCTCAGCGTGTCTCTCTGCCAGTTTACTCACAAAAAGTCAGTTAAATTATAACCCTGGACAATCAGAAATTGTTTACAGGCGTAGAAAAGTACTATTGCATACGTGTGATAAAAGTTTGCCGTGAGGCCTTCTCTCACATCTGTGAAATTGCCTAAAGCTATGACATTGGAGGCACTAATGGCTGGAACTCAATGCTGTAAGCTAGAAAGAGAAAAACAGTTCTAGAGTTTGAAAGAAGTGAGCTCCCCTTTTGTGCATGCACTGGAGTAACCCACTTCTTACTGTTGATGGATGAGTTTCATCGTGCGTAATTTTAGCACCATGTTTTGACAAAAAATATCAAATAAATATCTGCTGCATCGGTGTTGATGTGTGACATATTTGAACTTGCTGCTATCAAACACATGAACAGAGTGTTGCTGCATGTATTGATGAAGAAACGTAATACTGGCTGTAGGTAACAATGTCATGATGGATGAGAGATTAGACTTTTCAAGTCAGTGCCATCAAAGATGCTCAAGTTTCGTTTACTTTTACTGAGTTATGGAATTTATGATATGTATTATCTTGACAAACCACTTGAGATTACTCCCCTGAGGAGTAAAACCTCTTGGGACACCCACACCTCCTCTTTCTTTTTTGCTTTGCCCTTCAGGCTTACAGATTTGTCTGGCTGGAAGGAGGCACCGGTCTGCCCCTGTTGTTTCAGCCAACAATGACAAGGACGTGATGGTTTTCAGAGGGAGATATCTGGCAGAGGATGTCTCACTAGCTTAAGCTTGTATCTGTATACACACATTCACATAAACACAGACACAGACTTTACTGTCTCCAAATCCGAATGAAACATAAACATAATCCAGCGCGTTTGTGACCCAGCCTGTGCACTGTGATTATTTTCAACAATTTTCCGAAGAAATGCACGACCGACTATGTCGTGACGTAGTGAGTATACACAGATAAGACGTGAGTTTTAGGGTTGTTAAAGTTATATGTCTGCATATAAAGGATACACATATAGAAAAAAAGATTTTCAACACTGAAAAGAAAACAACACCAAAATTGACCATATAACTAAGAACATAGTACTTTAAAACTTTTGCAATCCAGTAGTAAAACGTGTCTCTCATATAAATGAAACACTGAATTTCAGTGGGATTGCCTGCATAACTAAAAGTTCTGTAAAATAAAAAATAAATAAATACAGTTCATTTTATTTTTTTATATTGTTTTATTATATTTCCAGTCTGATCTTATTTCTGTTTTGATTTTCTTTTACATATTTCCAGTATTGCCGGCCCCATCGGTGCACTTTGGTCAGTCGTGTTTTTGAGTGTGTTTTCAGTTGTTAGTGGAAAATCAATCACAATAGCTTGTGAGCCTAAAAATGTAAAAGTATACAACACAATTAGGAGGTTGGACACGTGAGGAGAATCTTCCCCTGGATAGAAGCAAATATTTAAATGCAAATAAGCAATTTGAAACCTGATTGCAATTGAATGAAATTCTGATTTAATGCAGTTCTTTACTACAGCAGTGTGTGTTAAAGGTGTTGCGTATGCAACAGTTCTGCACAACATGTCTACAAGAGAGAAAATGTGACTGGTAATCTAGAACAGAAAGGAAGAAGTGAAGTCCAAGATTAAAGAGCACGAGTGATGGGGAGAGACAGCCGATGGAGAAGGGCAAACAGAACAAGAATGGGAATGAAGGGAAGGGATAAAAAGAACAAATAGTACAGGGAATGCAGAAGAGAAGAAGAAAGAAACGCAAAGTCAGCTCAAAGTTAGAGCTATTGAACTGTGAAGAAAAGGATGAAGACAGACATTATTGATTAGGTTTCTCAAAGATTTAGCACATACAGCAGAATTTATGGCATTTTAGTCCAAATTTAGCCATTAGGACTATTGGCTGCTGAACACAGCCTTTAACAGATAGCTTCCCTCTGAAATCCCTTAAAACCCATCTTAAAAAATAATAGTTAAGATGCTTACAATATCATCCGCATCGTCTCTTCCACTTCTACTGCTGCCACTTTGTTAGCTGTTCTTGAACCCACACAAAAAAACAGGAGAAGCCTTGAAGTCATTGCCCAGAGGCAGCTTTTGGCGTTTTCCAGCAGAAGCATAGTGCCTGAGAGAGGCTTGGCCTGAGGTAACAAGTTCTATCACAGACTGCAAGTTGTTGCCAGAAGTATGCCCGGATCAGCCTCTCCAAATCTCTCCTTGTTGTCACTCAGAAGCCCCTTGTGCTGCATAACCCAGCCATTTTTAACGTCCCTTGATCCTCTCGTGACCATGAGAGCTAGAGAACATACAAAAAAAGTTTGTAAAGCCATCTTTCTCAGTGATGATTTTCCTCCTCTGTGAGTGGGTAGAGGCATGCTCTGGAAGAGCACTTGAAACAGACATGTTCGAGAGGGCTCTTAGAGAAATATATTAGCATTGAGATGGATGGAGGCGTTGAGTGCGGCGAGTTTGGGTTTGCGGTGTTCTAGTCTTCAGCAGGCTACGTGGCCAGCAAATTCAAGCAACATGTAACCGAACAGCTTTCTAAAGTATAGTTGTTGTAGTTGGCATATTTACTCCCCAGCACTCACAGAGTCATTGCTGCAGGATTCAGTTAGCTCCTGCTATAGTATAAAGATAAAAAAAAAGTGGAGCATCTGGTTATAGTAAGGTAAATACATTTGTATAGCACCTTTCAACAACAAGACAAGTGTGCTACATGAGACATAAAAGGCATTGATTGTTGAGGGATACAGAGGAACATATAATAAAATAAGGAGAAATTGAAAATACTTTTTTGTCATCAGTGCAGCATTGCTCATCAGGAACAGGACAAGTTTGAGCCTGTGAGCTCAGTGTATTCAGCAAATGAGAAGATATAACACGCCATGTCTTTTATTGGCTGCCTTAAATCTTATGCTTTATCTTCAGTCAATATTAAATTAAGTCCTTTAATTGCTGTTTAACTGCGAAGTGCTTTATGTGCAGGTTCGGGTAATTTTGCCAACACAGTATTCTCCTTCCTCATCTGCACATCAGCGACCTTGATCTAGCACTTGATACAAAGTTCCCACTGGAATTTCCCCGAGGTCCTTTTTAACTGGTTAACTTCCAGGGTCTTGTTTCGGCTCAGAACAGGCTCAGAGCGTTGTAGCCTCCACACATCCTGTTCCATTTAAACAAGGGAAGAGTTAAAGGCATCAGGTCATCCTCCAGTTAACCTTTACCTGAAGCCAAAAGGGACTTTGAATTGGTTATGGGATGAGAGGTTAAAACAGGGTCAGGCGTCTTCACAGCGCCAACGTGACACATTCCCAGGACGAGCATACGGTTGAACTATGCATTGCTTGAACTAAGTGACTGCTGCACAGAGTTTTTTGAATGTGTCTTCACCTTACTTTATTTATGATGATGTGACATTGAAACTCTTACTTTTAAAGGAAATCTGATCACTTGGCTTCCTGAGTGAACTAGACCCAGCTGGCTGTACAGAATGTATATTGCTCTTGCTCTAAAGACCATCCACCCCCTTCCTCTTCTTTTCAGTGCATTATTTGTTCTAAAGCAGTGCATTTGTTGCACACCACTGAAGCCGATCTCTCCCTTTGTCCCCGTATGTGTTTCTGCACGTCTGTCTGTATGTGAGTCACTCTGCTGTTCCCTATCTATGTACCTCTCTCTCTCTCCTTCTCTGTGTCTCTTGGTCTGGCTCTCTCTTCTTCGGTTGGGTCTGTGCAGATTGAATTTGCTGGTTAGGATGCTTCTGGAATCTTGATCAGCTCTAATTTACATCTAGACAATGGTACGAGTTGAGAGGCAATTTCTCTCCTCCTCTTCTTCCTCTGTGTTCCCCTCCTTGAACCTCCTATTCCTCCTTTTTGTCCTCCCTTTCACTTCTGTGGCTTTGCCAGCGGCCCCCATCCCTCCTCCTTCATTGTGTTTTTCGGAAGATGGGAACTAAAGGACAGAGAGGGAGTCACCTCAGCAGTAGACTAAACTGAATGCTTCTGGAGTTCATCACCGCTCTCCTGATAATGAACTCTACACACTTGTCAGAGCACATACGTGCACAAACACACACACACAAACCCCTTCTGTTAGCTTTAAGCAAGCTTTGAACAGCACAGTCAGCCTTATGTTGTACTGTGTGCCCTTAATATCTGAATGATATTATGCATACATGACATGACACCGCACAGTACTGTCAATTAGCGTACGCTTCATTTGGCACCAGCTCTGGTGTCATTGTCAATGATTGCAATTCAAATACTGATCCCCTTTGACAGAATTCACCATCACAAATAACAGGCCACGCTGTGCAGAAGCATAAAGCATCTCCAATTTTGACTAAGTGCTCTAAACTAAAACTGACTTGGCATAATAATTGCTGTTTAGACTAATTTTATGTAAGCAGACAGCTAGGTGGAGAAGCCTGTCAAGTTGCACTTGGAGGGAAAACTAATCTATACTCCATGTCAGTTTAGTTTATATCTTTAAATATGATTTTGTTCAAACAAAAGTCATGGATACTCTTTTTAGTATAAGGTGTAAGGGTTGAGATTTGAAATGTAGTTGTTATCTAAAAGTTGCTGAACTTGTAGCTGTCATTTTAAAGGCCACGCACCCTATTACTCTCTTTTCTAGCTTCATTTTTTATTCTCGGACTCTACTAGAGTTGCTTTGCATTTTCAGTCTGTGTTTATATCATACTGGACTGTAGTGCAGCCCCCTTTAGGTCCAATTTATTCCGAAACAAACACGTTAAGCTCCTCTCCCGAGTCAGAGCCTGGAGTTTCAAACAAAGCATTTAGAAAGTGTTTTAGCTCACAGAAATTACTTGCACGTATGCTGACCTCAGGATTTGGAGAAAAAAAATGTCCATGTTTAATATAAGCAACCACCCTATTAACAGTACATATGATTAAAAAAAACAAGAAGCAGTTCACAAAGCAGTATATTTTACAGTCATAACAGCCACTCTAGCATTTTTTGATTTGTTTACTATCTCACCAGGACATGGCTACGGGCTAAATATGAGCTTTGTCTCCTGTGTACAGAGAATGGTTTTGAATGTGTTAGTTTGACATAAGAGATGGAAGTCGCTTTAGTCTGTGCTCAGAGAGGAGCCATAGCCTAGAATCGCTCAATCTTTTTCAATGGAGTGATAGAGCTTCTGCTGAACAATTGTGTGCAGTATGTTGGGCCAAGTCACAATCTTTCAGCTGGCAATTATCAGTCCTACAACCACCTGTTCACAACGTATTTGCAAATATACACAAATCCATACTAATTTACTGCAAAAAGAGTAAGAGTATTTGACATAGATTACTTTTTTTGCACAGGTGATTTGAGGGAACTAAAGGAAGCTTTGACACAAAGGACGCCTTGCAGCTTCTAAACGCCTGAGGTATACATGGTGTCATCTAGTTTATCTACCATGAGCTTTTTGATAGTTTGTTACCCTGGGATTGATTGTTTGATTCCCCATCTCTGAGGCACTGGGTTCGGTGGTCATGTTGATCTCTGTCACTATCTCTATATAACTCTTCATTCTCGCTTACGACAGCTTAACAGAGTTGCGCTGTTTGTAAGTTAATTATTTCATGGTGTGAATACTCAAGAATGCAGACTACTGATTTTAGCAAAGTCCCTAATGTTATGATCATCGACACTATAACATGATTGAGGGGCGTTTCTCTTCTTTTTAAGTTTTCATATCTCGGCTGTTGTAAACGTAGATACCAACCGATTTGCGAATAGCTAATGTCGCCCCACCGATGAATCAGTTGTGCTCTGTGTAGCAATCAAAAAGACAGAAATAAGACATAAATTAACCACTGATCCACCCAAACATACCCAAACAAACAAGAAGCACCTGTGCAGTGGCCGATCATTGATAGCTGATAAGTTCATCTCCTCACTCGACCTGTGAAGTTAGCTGTCGAGAGTCTAAAGCAATTTCCAAACAGTTCTGTCTAAATACAAATTAAAGTAACAAATGACTTCTGCTGTCACATAATATATAGAACAAAGAAAGTCAATTTTTTTTCAGTGAGTAATAAGAAAGGAGTGATTGATTACATTTTTCAGGACTCCACTGAATGATCGAATTATTAACTATAGGTGTTATGCACAGCTTTTGGGCCTGTTGAAACTGATACAACACTCAGGAGTCACTTAGCAAATTGCAGCTGAATTCCAAAATAAATGTCTTATGAAGGACTGTCCAGTATATTACCATTCAAACCACTAAGAAAACAGATTTGGTTTGGTATTTGCTTTATTTGGCTTCAGAATGAGAATTTTCAGCTGCTCATTTTGAAATATTTGGTCCCCAGGATAGAAAGTGATCCATTAAAATTATTGCATCCACCTTACTAATGAACACCAACAGTTGTTCTACATACTTTCCCTGGTGTAGTTTTGCCTTGGGAGACTCGGGTTCATACTGATTGCACCTGAATTAACAAATGAAGCAATGGCAGTGATCATTCTACTTAATTCAGCACAGTATTAGTTGTTTTGAAAGCAGGATATATTCCAAATCCTTGCTGCCTTCACCTGATCTTCTCACTGTGACATTTATAAAACTGATGCATATCCAATCTTATCCAGTTGAAAGCAGTTGAAAATCACAACAAATAGGAAGGGTGGACATGAAATCATTGGGGGGCCTGTCTGTCTGCCAAGATATGTTCCTCCAAAGGTTTAAAGTTGGTGGATTACCTGCAGTCAGTCATGGCTGCAGTGTTTTGGATTCGCTCGCTTTAGCCCTGCCATCATTCCTTTGAAGAAGCCGAAATGAGATCCCCCTCCATGCAAATCACTTGGCTGGTTTGAGATGAAGCGCCGACAGTCCTGATAAAGGGCGACGCTCCATCACCTCCACTCTCAGAAAACCGATAGCGTATGAAGTTTATTAAAAAAGTCCCTTTCCCAAGAGCACCCCCTTTCCTCCTCATTTTTAGCTTTAATAGTAGAGATTTTTTTGAGTGTGATGATGCTGAAAGTTTGGTGCAACGCATCATCCTTGTTTTATGTGCAAATGTCTTTACATTGTGCGTACATTTACATTTCTGTGTGTATTTGCATACGCGCATGGATGGAGGGGAGCGGCAGCTTTTTTCTCGATATGCAGAATATGAAACCTACTGAGAGCAAACTTTTTAATTTCATTCCTCTCCGCCGCCAGTCTGCCAAATTAAGGGGGATTGAAATGTGTTTTTTTCATCAACAGCAGACTTTAAGACCAAACTGTTATCAGCTTATTCATTTACTGAGCCCTGAAAGGGAGTTTGAGCTCAGCTAGTTAGGGGAGGGATGGGAACTTAATTATTGTGGGTGCGGGTATGGTGAGAGACCAGAGGAATACACGCTCAGCGTTGGAGCAGATTGTGAATGATCACCCTCGGGCTACCACCAGAGCTTCTCCTCTTTAGATCTGTGTTGACAAAGGCTCGGAGGCCAGCTTTTGGTAGGGTGTGGAGGCTTGGAGGGGGGGGGTAGCCTTTGTTGTTGACTTCTTGTCTTTTTGAACCCTCTCCTCCCAACCACCTGTCTCCCATCGTGTCTGATTATCAAAGCTCTAAAGCTGAAAAGAGTGCATGCTTCAGACTTTGAATATCATATTTGCCGTTCTCCCCTTGGGGAACAAAAATAAAGCTTTTTGGTGGGAGGGGTTTGGTGAAATAGCCTGAATCATGGTCATAGACCATCTTAGGGCCACAAACTCAAGTTCACTGAACGAGGAATTGTTGGAAGCAGAAGGGATTAAGGAGAAGGGTTGCTCTAAAGAATCAGGGTATTGTTGCAGCCTGTTCATCAAAGCGTAAAGATTTTTGAAAGAACGAATGGGGCTTTTATGGAGATACACTGCTGACCTCCCGCTCGATCGCACGCACACAGAGAAATATCATTACATTTGAACTAAACATTTTGCTCCCCTGAACTTTCCCCCACAGTTTTTTCCACAGTTTTCTTCTGCTCCGTGTTTACAGCTGACGGAATGCTTATAAATAATTAACAGATTTAATGCGTTAACTCTGAAGTAATGAACTGTAACCCTCTTATCTTTGTGACATTAGCGGTAACAATTTGGTTTCTTTGTTTTCAGAGCCAACTGTTTCCTCAATTTCTCCTGCGCTTGTCTTAGATCGTTTGCCAGTAAAGCATGGTGGGCAGTGTTTGGGTCATTTGATTTGCAGCTTTTAATTCACACGCTGCGCCTGTGCTGATATAACCATTGAGATCCTAAAAAGTCATCAGCCCTGCTACGTTTGTTGAGGATCCACACACACACACGCACGCACTCAAGCAAACTTTATCCTGCCCATTTCTGGTTAGGCGCGCAGGTTCTTATGCCTGCAGATTATTCACGGGGATTTCATTCTAAATGAGGTGAAATTATTGCTCTCTGTGAACCGGGTCTTTCAGAAGTCACTGCCAGAGCTTGAGCTACTCTTTTTTGTTTTTTGTTCTGCTTCCCTTTTGTTGGTGTGCATGGCAGAGTAACCTGACCCTGGATGTGACAGGCGCTCAGCTGAAAGAAAAAGCCATTTTTAGCAGTGATTTTAAAGTGTATGTGTGTGTATGTGTGTTAATGATTGTCACAGACTTGGTTTAAGGTAGAAAATCTGCATATGTTCTTATTCTGGATTCTTTTTGCAAACACTTGGCTTCCTTATGGATGTTTCATATTGACAAAACGAGAGCCAGACTGATTCTGGATTTTAGAGGCCATTGTCGATGATTAGACTAATAAATTTCGACATTAATGTATTGATTGATTGTCTTTGTGTACAATACAGTTAGGCCTATTATAGGTTAACTTTCTTTAAACTATTCCAAACAGTCACTTTTAGTCCAATACTTCGTGCAAAACATAAAAGAAAATCAGCTATTTAAATGAAGCAATCAGATGACGATCACCTCACTGCCTCTAATTTAGCAGGTGGGAGCACAAATGTAACAGGTGGTTATGCTGCTGTAAAACTAGCAACACAAGTTCCTGGATAGCTTTTTAGTTAATTTGCTGTTGCTAATTATACCCGTAGCGGTAGCCACATGTTAATTTACAGCAGTGTCTCTCACAGTCATAGTTTACAGTGCAGGACTCACTTTCTACAGCCTCTGAGGAAGAGTTTGCATGCTTCTGTTGTGTAACTCTGCATATTTGCGCTTTCCAGGCCTGGCTTTCTCCCTTGCTGTGAGTGTGTGAAAGTATTTTGTGTGGTCACTCAATAGTGCTGTAAATGCCTGCATGCACAAACACCAACACACTTTGATGTCTTTGACCACAAGTTTATTCAGCATTTGAAGACAGTCAAGTGAGACAGGACTCTGCTGTGTGTGTGTGTATATGTGCAGGGCTTTGTGTACATGTGCTGCATGTCAATGAGAAATGCACATAAACTCAGCTCCAGGTCCGCTCCTTTCAAACACTCCTACTCGGTTGTCCTTCTCGGTCCTCTCCTGGCTTCCGAGTCATCTGCAAACATCGTTAACATACTTGGTGTGATGACTGTCAGCCTCTCCCAGATGGCAGTGGTGGATGTTTGCGCAGGACTATTATCAGCTTCAGCACACGCTCAGTCATTCAGATCGCTTCAGCTGAACAACAGCCAAATTCAAATATCCCAGTTCATTTTTTCCATTCCAGATTTATCCTCTCTCTTCAGTCCTTTCCGACTTGGGAGTGTCTTGTTCTGCTCTGTTGCTTGCAGAAGACTGAAGTGTGATGAAAAATTATGGTGAGATGAGTGCTTGTGGGGCAGAGAGGGGCTACATTTGGAGTTTCTCTGATGTTGGGGGAAAGGGAGCGTGTAGCTGGTGGCTGGGGAGAGTGTACTCCTGCTGTTTGGGCAGCCCTTTTGTCTCCTTAATGACCCGGCCACGTAAAGTTAGCTGCTCTATTCAGAAGGCATTAAGGGTCATTTTACCTGATGACGGCTGTTTCCCCAGTCACTTGCCTGGGGGAGGGGAGAAGCGTGTGGGAGATTTGTGTCCATTGGGAAACCATGATGCATTTTGGAGATGGTTGTTCGCCATTTTTGCAACATTTTACTTTGTAGTTAGAGAAAAATTGCTTACTACTCCGTATTTGCTCAGTTAATGTGATGATGTTGTACTTTACTGAACATTTGGAGAATTTTCTTTTCACTTGCCTTCCCCCTCTACACAAAGGTCAGAGGTCAGGGTTTAGTTGCGCCACAGAAATCCAGAATCTGGTAGGGATTTATTTCACTTAATCTTGCTGAAATGAATGCTTGAACCTGGATCCTTCTGTTGAACGCCGACCTCGTATAAGTTGCTTCCAAGTTCAGAAGCATACATTGCTGTAGTTCCTGCACAGATTCACTTAAAGCATCTGTTGTTCCACTGTGTCCTTCATCAATCATGCTAAATCAAGTTACAGAGACATTTATAGGACAAAGGGACAGGAATAGGAAAAACTAAGCTTTCAAAGTTGTGGCAGAAGCCCAGAAAGACATTACATTTGTTTAAGTGGGCTACTTAGACATTGATTCACCCTCCATAAAATGTCCCAGATACTTTTTGAAGTTACACACATTAAACTAAAAAGCAGAGGTCCAGTCTTGTAAAGACCAGCCAGATTTTTGCCTGTCAAGTAAAACCTCACTGAGAGAGCTGTTTCTTTAGTTGTCTTGTTTAAATTACTGTAGTATGTTGTGTTTTGATGCTATGCAAGTACCAGATGGGCCGCAAAGTCAGCGAACATACAAGTGCAAATGCATGGTTGGCACACTTGTTCAGTTTGACATCTCTCCGTTTTTTCATTCTCAGACCTCACGAGCATCATGTGAGTCCAGGCAGAGTTTAGGCACAGTTTCAGAACTCATCCGTGTCTTCCCTAGTAACATGATCACATGACCGTTCAGATACACTGGGCATGGCTGTGTTAGTCGTGTCAGAGTAAACAGGAAGCAGAGGGTAGGTTTCTCAGTTGTGATTAATCAGGAAAGGACCCGCAGTGACTAATGAAACCCAATCACTTTAGCGATTTTCAGTTTCTACCTGTCAAAAGTGCAAATTGACTGTCTGAGTATCCTCATCGTTGCGGGAGATTTTTCAAAAGGTCGATTTTCATTGATCTAAAAATGCTTTGCATGCTGACTGAAGGCCAAAACAGCGTCGAAAAAAACTTTGTTTAAAAACCGCCCATTTAAGTGTCGACAAGTCCTATTTTATACAAATAAATAAATGGGGCTATCGTGGCTCAAGAGTTGGGAGTTCGTCTTGTAATTGGAAGGTTGCCGGTTCGAGCCCCGGCTTGGACAGTCTCGGTCGTTGTGTCCTTGGGCAAGACACTTCACCCGTTGCCTACTGGTGGTGGTCAGAAGGCCCGGTGGCGCCAGTGTCCAGCAGCCTCACCTCTGTCAGTGTGCCCCAGGGTGGCTGTGGCTACAATGTAGCTTGCCATCACCAGTGTGTGAATGTGTGTGTGAATGGGTAGATGACTGGATATGTAAAGCGCTTTGGGGTCCTTAGGGACTAGTAAAGCGCTATATAAATACAGACCATTTACCATGTATAAATAAACCGAAATAAAACTGCTTTAACCTGGGTATTTCTGGGGAGCATTTTGTACACCTCACATGGATGTAGTAAGTAAGGCACGATGAACCTTCTCATTAGAATTCAGATTCCAGCTTGTGGTTAAGTGCTCCACTACCTGCTCCGTGGCTGAGAAATTGGCACTTAGGTAATGAAATGCCCATCGCTGACGGGGGTACTTGATTGTGCTGAGACTGCGAGAGGGGGGCCAAGTGAGAGGGGAATGGGAACTAGCGCGGGGGGCAGAGCTGGGGATGAGCCCAAGTGAACATTAAGCACACAGCAGAGAGTTGGAGGAGAATAAGTTGCGAGGCTGCTGCTGCTGCTGGCACAGATACATCACCAGAGGAAGGGTCTGACAGGTCTACTTACAAAGTATGCTCTCTCAAGGATGAAACTGGGTGTAGGTTGGAAGCTCTGCACAACGCCAGGAGCTGGATCTGTGAAGCAGATGTCATATTTATTTATTGCTAAATTACTGACAGCAAACTCATTCCCAGCTATGATATTTTTTTTCATCTGTTAACGACTAGCAGTGCTAGGTTCGGTTGATAATTGCAAATAACACAGCAGTGCAGGTGCTAGAATGGTGTAGGAAGACTTTACAGGTGTTTAGTTCATCAAGGCCAAATAGATACAGTCCAAGAATGTGGGTGTCACGGCTGGTGTGATCCTATTACAACACGGTCATGGTTTTTACCGCCTACTACTCATCGTCTGCCTATTTGTTATTTCTTTCTCCTTCACCTACAGATGGCCCAACCCCTTCCTCAACTTCTAAACCAAACACAGTTACCTGAGTATGAAAAGCAGCCCGTTCATTATCTTTACAGCTTCCGCACTACTTTGGTTCCAGTTCCAAAAGGTATTGGAAACTGTGACCTTTGCTCCTGCTTTTGTCTGTCAGTTCTCCCCAGCATTGTCTGCCTCTGTTACATTCATGCTTCAAAAACTAAGCAGGCATTTCTGTAAGTAAAATGACAGTTGATTTATTACTAAGCGCTTCAGTGGAAAGTGAAGGGCAATCTTTGATTAAAGTCCCTCTAATAAGTAACAGCTCAAGTTAACAATGAAACCTCAGTTGGCCCATTTAGTTGGGTATTTGTCATGTGTTGGTGCATCACATCTTAGTTTTGAATAAAACAATGCCGAATACTCGGCAATCAGTTTTAAGTGGGATTGCAGATGAAAATTCTTGGAATTCATTCATATCGTTTTCGTGACCAAGTGTCTCAAATTATCAAAAGTATCAAATATATCAAAAGGCAAATGAGAAAAAGTCTCACTAGAAAAAGCCTAAAACAGATGGTGTCTGACGTATTTGGGTTTTTTTTTTGTTAATCAGCTGCTGCCATATGAGCAGGCTGAGGATCTTTATTGTTGTGCAGTTAGCCAAAATTGTAATTAATATTTTGAAGCTGCCACAGATTTATAAACCTCCATTTCTCCAAAATGCCATTGCTTGATTTAGGTTAATTTCTTTCTTTAAGTCCTAGATTCTCTCAACTACAGCTGCTGTAATCTTGACTTTGACTGTTAGTATTACTTTTTGTTCTCTGGTACTGCAACGTTAGCCCTCATGACAAGTGCGCTATTGTTCTCCCAATTTCAAACGCCAGGGGTGGAATTGATTGAAGCAAGCATTCGACTCACTAAATTGCTATCTGTAGGGTGGAGGTTTAAAAATTCTGTGTTTTGGACACAGGTGTTTTCTTAGCAACAGATGGGAGAGGGACTTAGAGAAGAAAGGGACATCACGGAGCCTGGAGATCACTGAGAACAAGGTTGTGTTTCCAGGCCATCGTGTTCAGGAAAAAGAAACTCCCTTAGCTCCATCCATCCATCCATCCATCTTCATTTATCCGAGGCCGGGTCGCGGGGGCAGCAGCCTAAGCAAAGAGGCCCAGACCTCCCTCTCCCCAGCCACCTCCTCCAGCTTATCCGGGGGAATACCAAGGCGTTCCCAGGCCAGCCGAGAGATATAATCTCTCCAGCGTGTCCTGGGTCTGCCCCGGGGCCTCCTCCCGGTGGGACATGCCTGGAACACCTCACCCAGGAGGCGCCCAGGGGGCATCCTTGTCAGATGCCCGAACCACCTCAGCTGGCTCCTTTCGATGTGGAGCAACAGCTGCTCTACTCTGAGCCCCTCCCGGATGGCCGAACTTCTCACCCTATCTCTAAGGGAGAGGCCAGCCACCCTTCGGAGGAAGCTCATTTCTGCCGCTTGTATCCGCGATCTCGTTCTTTCGGTCACTACCCACAGCTCGTGGCCATAGGTGAGGGTAGGGACGTAGATCGACCGGTAAATTGAGAGCTTCGCTTTTACACTCAGCTCCCTCTTCACCACGATGGACCGGTGCAGCGTCTGCATTACTGCAGCTGCAGCCCCAATCCGTCTGTCGATCTCCGGCTCCCTTCTCCCATCACTCGTGAACAAGACCCCGAGATACTTGAACTCCTCCACTTGGGGCAGGAACTCATCCCCGACCCGGAGTTCGCACTCCACCCTTTTCCGGCTGAGAACCATGGCCTCAGATTTGGAGGTGCTGATCCTCATTCCCGCTGCTCCACACTCGGCTGCGAACCGTTCCAGTGCGAGCTGGAGGCCCTCACCCGATGAAGCCAACAGAACCACATCATCCGCAAAAATCAGAGATGAGATTCTGAGGCCACCAAAGCGAAAGCCCTCCGCCACTTGGCTGCGCCTAGAAATCCTGTCCATAAAAATTATGAACAGAACCGGAGACAAAGGGCAGCCCTGGCAGAGCCCATCACCCACCGGGAACGAGTCCGACTTATTGCCGGCAATGCGAACCAAGCTCTTGCAACGGTTGTATAGGGATCGAATGGCCCGTAGCAATGGGCCAGACACCCCATACTCCCGCAACACCTCCCACAGGACACCCCGAGGGACACTGTCGAATGCCTTCTCCAAGTCCACAAAACACATGTAGACTGATTGGGCAAACTCCCATGCACCCTCAAGTATCCTCGAGAGGATAAAGAGCTGGTCCAGTGTTCCGCGACCAGGACGAAAACCGCATTGTTCCTCCTGTATCCGAGGTTCGACTAGCAGACGAACTCTCCTTTCCAGCACCCTGGCATAGACTTTCCCAGGGAGGCTGAGGAGTGTGATCCCCCTGTAGTTGGAACACACCCTCCGGTCCCCCTTCTTAAAGATGGGGACCACCACCCCGGTCTGCCAGTCCAGGGGTACTGCCCCTGATCTCCACGCAACATTGCAGAGGCGTGTCAACCAGGACAGCCCTACAACGTCCAGAGCCTTCAGGAACTCGGGGCGGACCTCATCAACACCGGGGCTCTGCCACCAAGGAGTTGTTTAACTGCCTCAGTGACCTCGCCCCCGGAAATTGGCGGGTCATTCCCCTCATCCCCAGACCCTGCTTCCTCCTCGGAAGACGTGTCAGTGGGATTAAGGAGGTCCTCGAAGTATTCCTTCCACCGCCTGACAATTTTCTCAGTCGACGTCAGCAGCGCTCCGCCAGCACTATACACAGTGCAGGTAGAGCACCGCTTTCCCCTCCTGAGACGTCTGACGGTTTGCCAGAATCTCTTCGAGGCAGTCTGAAAGTCTTTTTCCATGGCCTCTCCGAACTCCTCCCACACCCGAGTTTTTGCTTCAGCCACTGCCCGAGCCGCATTCCGCTTGGCCTGTCGATACCTGTCGGCTGCCTCCAGAGTCCCACAGGCTAACCAAGCCCGATAATATGTGGACACGCCTCAAACCGCACATGTACCTTAAATACCCTTGTATTTTGCAGCATTTTGAAGATGATTTGAGGTAGGGCTGATGAAGCTCTGAAACTGCTACACATGTATTGGAAACTTAAGAAAATGCAGTGTTATGTTTGACTTTGTTTGGATGAGCCAACATCTTAGCTGATGCCAGCATGTTTGTGACAGTGCATTGGTTAAACCGATACAGCAATACAGATTTACTGTCTGCGTAAGATCCAGATATCTGCTGTCAATGAACCATGCGCTCAGGCTTAATGGCAGGAGCTCTCGGCTCATTTGTTTTCTCTCATGCTTGCTCACTGCTTGCAGTGGGAGGCAGCATTTGAACTGAGACTTGGCGATAAGTCGCCATGATTAAAGGGCGGAAACACAGGTGCAGTGACTCAGTGTTTGTTCATTTGGATTTTTCAGTCGGTGGCGATAAGAAGCAAGGAGGGTTGGAGCGAGAAAGAAGGAGAGAGGCAGAGAGGTGAACAACATGTTCATTAAAGCAGCTTGCTAATGATTTACAGACACTTGAGAAATGCAGTCAGTGGAGTTAGTGAGCCAAAAAAAGGAACAGAGGGTGAATCAGAACGGCTCTGTTTGTCTTGATTCTTGGATCTCCATCCACTGTACCAATTAGCGTAATTAAACGTCCAGAATTTCAAACAGCCATTATGGCTCTAAAAACTGTGCATTGTTATTATTTCTGCAGCTCAACATCAAAACAGAGGTACCGCGAGGTGCCATACTTTTAAAGTAAAACATCAAAAGTAGTCTCATTATAGTCATGCATTCGCCCTTTCATGGAGAAGTTCAGGAGGGTGGTGCATGTGTGAAAATTGCTTATGTAACAACAGCTAGAACAAAGATTGCACAGGCAGAATTCAAATTTAAGGCCAAAATTAACATATGATGCAGTCTGCTTTTAATCTTGACTGACCATTTAACTTCAATATTTAAACAGCAGGTCCACATATACTATTGGGTAGTTGCATTGCAATATCTGTGACCATAACACAAATAGACTAGAATGTAAAGCATCTGCAACACATGTTGTTGAGACACACCCTAGTATTCGCAAAGTACTGGACATGTTAACATTTTCATATTCCCAGTATTGATAGAAGGTATTAAATTCTTGCTATTTTTTTTTTTTATTTAAACAAAAGAGCGTAGTGGGATTGGAGAAATTTAATGGAGCGGTATTATTTCCCAATATTTTCTTTCTGTCATTTATTAATTCAGGAAATATAATGCAATGCATATCCCCCAAAAGGATATTTTATACACTGAAAACTTTTAAAATGAATGTTCCTGATTTTCAACTCAAATTTTTAATAACCGAGTACCTTTGCTTGCAGCTTCACACAGATAACTATCTCTATGTGTAATGAAAAATCACTTGTGGAATTATTGTCTTGGAACTGCAGAAAGCTCATAACCCCAACAGGTTAATTCAGTCAGACCACTTGGGAGGACAGGTCTTATTTCTAATGTCTTCCATAACCTCCTTTGGTGTGCTGCCCACTGGACTGTAAGGCAGAAACATGAGCCTTTGACATCTGGTTATCATTTCTCAACATTTTAAATTGGATATTGGGATTAGCCTGGGCTAGCCATGTGTCCCTGGGCTCACAACTGATGTAACTGGATTGCTTAGCTTGTAGTGGGCAGAGAATCCCTCCTGACTCCTCCAGGGCTTATAAAGCAATCCCTGCACTTTCACTGCACAATAATGAGCAGCTGCAAGGCTCAGGTTCAACCATGGGGGTTAAAGCCCAAAGCTGAAGCATCCACAACCACCACCAGCCTGGACTGTTGCCCAGACAGTAGAGCGGACTGCTGTCCAGTAAGCCCCTGGGCTACAAACACAAATGGTTCAGAAGAATAAAAGACAAAAACCAACACAATTAAACCTCAAAAATCCTTTCAGTATCCCTTGGGTTTAGTCTTGCTTTTTATGAAAGCGAGGCATCTCATTTGCTGTCAGATTAGCCATCCCAGTTATAGATCATTCCACATGAATTTCTTTACAGGACCAGAAGGAGCGCCTCAGCATGAGCGTCATTATTTCATTGCAGTCTTCATCTTCTTGCTAAAACAATCTCTTTTTGGCATGTTTTTCTCAAAGCTCTATTTCTTTACAAACTGTTTTCGGCAGTTTGCAGATAATCTCTGAGCTTGAAGGATCTGGTGTACTGAGTCACAATACACAACGCTCAAAGATAGCGAGGCAGAGACTCTGCTTTTATTCTTTTTCAACAGGCTGTAAAGCTCCGTGAACGACTAAAATCTGCTTCTGATGTTAGTTTGTGTTGAAGTGTTCTAATTTGCTTTACATGTTTACCATTTTTCCCTTAAATTGCTTTATCTTCCGTGTCTTCATTTCAGTAAAGGCCTTACCTCATCCATCAAAGGAAAATGTACTTGAATTTACAGCATTCGGCTTCGGAAAAGATTGATCGTGGCAACGGCAAGAGCAAGAGTTTCTCAGATGAGATGAGGATAAATCGCAGCAATGGTGATATGGAGACTAAATGCAAACAAGCCTTCTCTGTTTTGACTGTAATAGTCTATCATCAGTGTTGATGTAAAACATTTCTTCTACTGAACTCCCTTATCACCATGCAGCATGTGACATTATGACATTATGTTGTTTAGTCATCCAGAAAAAACAGACAACTTCATACAAATGATCTAACTTGTTTTCCAAACCCTGGCTCCTAGAATTATGTAAAATATGAAAGAAATATGTGAAGTAATTTGCAACAGCAAACAGTATTTGAAAGAACTATAAAAAAAACAAAAACAAACAAAAAATAAAGTTTGCATGTTAAAGTTTGCCATCCATATCTTCCCCTTATCCAAGTCAGCATTGGAGGGGGTTGGATGCTATTCCAGCTGCAGAGGGCGAGAGGTGGGGTACACCCTGGACAGGTCACCGTTCTGTTGCAGGGTTAAAACAGAGAGACATTTATGAGCAGCTAACTTAACCCCAATAACTGCAGTTCTTTGGACTGTGGGAGGAAACCGGATTAACCAGAGAGATCCCAGGCAAACACGGGGAAACATGCAAACTCCACACAGAAAGACCACATGACGGATGATGGATTTGTGAGGCCGCAGTGCTAGCCATCGCATTGCTGCCCCTGTATAGCTACATTTCTACCAAAAATGTCCACACTGAACATATCAGCAGTGTATAAGTGTTAACAGCATACCTGTGTACACTACAGTGGTTCAATAAAATATGCCCTTGTACTTCTGCATATTAAACACTTTTATGGTTTTGCTAAGGTAACTGCAGCATTTAGTTAAAGCTGGTTTAACATGGGAAGAGTTTTCAGGCACGTATTTAAAAAGGGAAGGTCATTTGGAAGAATTAAACTTGATTTATTGAGATCTGACGATTAGACTCCAATGACCAATCATGGAAGAACAGAATCCAATCAGAGTCTAGACCAGGAGCGGGCAACTCCAGGCCTTGATGGCCGGTGTCCTGCAGGTTTTAGATGTGTCCTTGATCCAACACAGCTGATTTAAATGTCTAAATGACCTCCTCAACATGTCTTGGATTTCTCCTGAGACCTGGTAATGAGCTAATCATTTGATTCAGGTGTGTTGACCCAGGGTGATATCTAAAACCTGCAGGACACTGGCTCTCGAGGCCTGGAGTTACCCACCCTTGGTCTAGACACTGGTGGTGGTGAAGATGAAGATGGAGTTTTGGATGGAGCTCTGAGGTGCAGATGGGGAGGAGGTGGGTTGCACGAATGAGAATCTGAATAAATGACCCAGAGCACAGATTTAAACCATATGGAGTCAAGCCTGATTGGCTCAAAGAAGGTGAGCAAGAAGATGATTGGACTAGAGTAATGATGGCAGTATTGAGATTGACAGTAACAAATAGACTAGTAGCCAAACTCAGCTGATGAGTAATTACAGATCTTTATTCGTAAGTGTAATTTAATCTTGCTAAAACCTTGAATTTAACCTACCTTAGGTTAACCTTAGGTCCTTAGTATGCTCACCATCAACCCTGCTGTTGTTACCAATGACAGCGTCTTATTCATACAGAAAAAAAAAATGTTCCCACTGATTATGTTTGGCACCCAAACATAATTGGAAAAAACAGTTTGGTAATATAGGGGCATAATTTCTCAGAGACAGTCAGGTTATTGTTGGTTTTTGTTGTGTAAATAGGAATCTACAAATCCTACATGACTGAAGAATGATCTGCGCTTTCATAAATACACGTGTACTTCTAGATTGTGACTCTTCATTGAAGTTCCCTTAGAGTGAAACATTTCCACCCTGTGCCAACTTGAAAATGCCACAGTCACCTTTTCTATGAGTAACCCTTGTTAGTAGTGTTGTGCTGCTTTTGAGGCCTTGGGTAACCATAAGAACACTGCTGTCAAACTTTATTAACCCCCGGCTGGTCACGATCCTGTTCTTAACAGCTGCTGCATAGTGACTCACCCCCACTACATCCTTTCCAGCTGACCCTTTCTGGTGGTGACTTAAAAAGGTTTCTTCTGAACATCCCATCCAGTGTTTCCATAACTTTTAAACTTCTTTACAACTGGTTCACTTGCAAAACTAGGAAAGAAAAACCAAAAAGAATAAGATTTGGATTGTTGTTGCAAAGGGCCAGAGAGTAGTGCTGTAGCTCAGCTGGTATCTACTTAAATAGCCTATGGCATTTGCTTCCCCTGTGTACTTCAACCATCCAGTATCTGGAAACACTACAAACCAGAGCCAAGTATAGGCTGGCAGCACTGTTACCTAATACGATGCAGATTCGGAAAACATATGGTCCCACTGGGTAAAACCTCCAGAGCTCAGAGAGGAAATCTTTTATTTTCAACTCACGAAAGTGGTCTAACAGCACCTGTTAGCTTGTTAGTTTTCCATTTCAACTGCTGTTATTACATTACACTGAAGTTCTGTGAAGACTAGCTGTTTAGTTTGCACTCCAATCTGTTT
Organism: Pundamilia nyererei; assembly: GCF_000239375.1. Lineage (NCBI taxonomy): Eukaryota > Metazoa > Chordata > Actinopteri > Cichliformes > Cichlidae > Pundamilia > Pundamilia nyererei. Next base: position 3,314,973 of record NW_005187440.1, on the reverse strand, counting down.
GCTTTTCCTTTACCTTTTAATGCTGCCGTATGTTTCTAATCATGTGGAGGTAACCTACATGCATGAAATCATGTAACTCCCATGTGATCTTAATCACAGCGCTCCCAGTGAGCTTAAGCCAATGAGATTTTGTCTAACCGTGTTGAAATGAGGAATAAAAACTATAATTTTCAAACTGTTTTCACTGGATTATTAGCTTAAGCAACTAGTCATACGTGTTTACTGAGAAGAAAACTCATCACCTTTCTCATTCCAGCTTTGCTTATCTTAGGACTTTGACTGAAGTTTATAAATCCAGACTAAGATGTTTGTTTTAAGGGAGCCTCTATAGTCGAAGTGTGACTCAGTCATGGTATCTGTTGGTGTCTCCTGTTAGTCGTGTCTCAATTCAGGAAACTTTCCAACAGCTCGGGGGGTCAAACAGACAGATAAGAGACGACAGTGGCCATAGTAATGAAGATGCAGGTATCTTTGACCTCTTAAATGCTTTGTTATTGTTAATGCCTTTTTGTTTTACAGCAACATTTTGACCTCTTTATCTGAGTTCAAGTGTTTCTGAAAAGGTTTCTGAAACATGTTGGCCTTGGTTGATTGCCAAGATCTACAACGGTGCAGTTCTTCTCATTTGCATTATTCATTTCCCTTATTGCAGTTTTCATATGCTAATCCAATTAGATTCATCTGGAACGGTTTGTTAATTAAACATACAACGAAGAATGAAACGTAGAGCCCGTTCTGCTCTGTGGGAATCTTTTTGAGGCTGCAAGCACCTTTCCTCGCTAGAAACAAACCCGTGACAGGCGCAATGCTGGAGATCACGGTAAAGTCGTGATACGCAGCTCATGCTGTGTAATTATATGAGTGCTGCATTTCCCTCGGCTGCTCATTTAGAAAACTTCATTGTCATGTTAAACCCTCATTAGCATGACACTGACTGACGTGATGCTAATGATATTAGAAATTAGCAGCAATTCAGCCATCTGGGAGCCATTGTTTCAGGCTGCAAATAAGTGAGATCAACCTGCTCGCCTTGTAGCCTCTCTCCTCTGCTGGCTGCTCCTTTCTCTTCCCACTTCTTTGCAGGGAAGGTTTTTATGTCTAGTCTTAAAGAGTGAAGGATAGGGATAGAAGATGTACCTATTGTTTAGGTTTGATTTGCTCTGTGAAGCACAGTTTGTGTCATCACTTGAATGCCCAAACATGGTCAAAATACAGCTTCTGTACAAGGGAGCATCCTTGATTTGTCTGGCTTAAGTCATTTTGGGTGTAACTTTCTAAACAAAGTTGAGAACTCTTCAAGCTGTAATGAAAATGGTACTGTGGCTTGCCAAATATGTGACCGCAGTGTCTAAGATAAGCACTACAAGATGAAGCCAACACTCGGGGACTCTGCAGTGTCACTCCATGATATATTCCGACAGGCACTGTCAGTTGCATGCCTCCACTTGAATCACTGCTTAAATACTGCAGTGTTAAAAATAAAAAATAAATTTCCTGATGGATTCATCCATCCATTTATTTTGTGGAAATGATCTTCACAGAAGTGTCTCTTCACACTGGGGGAAGCATAATACAAGCTGACAGATTCATCATAGGTTTGATTATTAAGACAAAAGTGGTGCGTTGTGTCTGACGAAAGGATTAGAAGCATTTTACATGCCTGTCTTGATTCAAACGCTTTTGGATCCCCTTTCATAATCCCTTTCATTTAAATAACTAATGAGAGGGATTCTGTCTGGACTCTCATGCATAATGTTTTTAAGAAGCCTTCATAATTATTGCAACTGGAATTGTACCTGAATGTTCATTATCTCACAACAGCAGTGAGGAAATGCGGCAATAACTCAGGCTGACAGCGTATCAGAGGTGCTCTCTTCCAAACGCTGGCTTTACCTACAAACACCCTGGTGCTGTTCCTAGTAAACTTCAATCCAGTGCAGCGCTATTATCAGCATTATTGGCTGGCCCGACAGAGGTTATTCATTAGCTTTAAACAACTCTGGTCATCCCCTGTCCTTCGTGCTGCTATTTCAAAGGCACCTTGGGAGTCATGTGAACAATACCAGCGCTAGTCATGGCCGGACAGCACGTGTGTGGTCCTGTCCTAGTTGTAAAAGTTGCCAGACAAAGCTCTTCACATGCACAGACTTTGTCTTGAGCAGGTCAAGCTATTTTATAAGTTGGATGGATCTGTTTGTTTATGGTTGAGAGAGAGGAATGCAGTCACAGTGACTGTGAAGTGTTTTGTGTGACATGGATTTGGACAAGGTTTGTTTATAGTAAGCCTTGTTACTGTCTGATTGACATGTGAGGCATGTTTAAGCTTTGGCACTCGCCTAGCTGCCTAGCTATAGGCTGTATTTCTTCAATCTAGTTCTAGTAGGAAGATGTCAATAGGCTGTGCTGTGAAAAATCTTTAATGTTGTTTTTCTGGGGAAAAATTCAATAAATGAGCAAGGTTTGAAAGGAAGCCTTTTAATAAGCTTTCTTTGTTTCCTCTAACTATGTGAGGGTGACTTTCATCCTCCAGAGGAGAAGAAGAGACCGCAGCAATCCAGCAGCTGCTTTTCTCCAACACTGATGGAGATCGACGTAGGCTCATCGTTTAGGCAGCTCAGGCGATGGTCCTTGGGCTTCTCTGTTACTGATGCGCTCCTCTCATAAAGTCAGCTCCTCTCACTTGATGTGAGCGTCAGCCGTCTTTTCTATTCAGAGGAAGAATGGTCCCTTCAGCTATGCTTGGGGAGACAACTTCATCTTCTCACTGGTAATTAGATAACAGGCACTGCTTGCTGAGGAGCCAGAGAAAAGCACATTGGACCCACAATAAATGAATCAATGCCACTGTATCTCCATTTGCTGGGCACTGAGCGGACAACAAGGCGAATGGAATGCTTTAATGGTAATGCAGTGGCAACCTGGGTAGTGGAGGCAGGGGCATTCAGATTTTTCCTTTGAGAGTCTTTTTCTGCTTACAAGTTCTTTTGTGCCTCCACCAGTTGTAAAATATGCAATGAGAAGGTTAATTTTGTCGCGTTTCTTTGGGACACGGACACACAGGAAGTATTCTGTATGTGGCTCAAGATTCCTTCTGGGAATGGGAAACTCTGCCCTGGGCTGTCCATTCACTCAGTTTTATAATTGCTGATGGATTGCTCTGGCTATGTCTCTCCAACAAATGAATAACACCAATCTGTCAGTGTCAAGATCCACAAAATGGAGAAATAAAGAGAGAAAAGTGATTGATACGCAAAATAATCCACATTTTATCAAGTGAACAGACAGTTGACATAAAAACAACCTAAAAACAATAAAGCCTGACAGGTAGCTGTCTGACTTTTTTTTTATTTGGCCTTTAAGTGATGACGTGATGAATCCTGCTTCCGACACAAACTACTCTGCGTTTAATAAGGCTGTGGCGTATTTAACATGTTTTAATGCTTTGTATCTTGTTCTATTTAATCTCAACAAGCCCCTAAAAACAGTCAGTGATCACTGTCTGCCTCTCTCGGTTTGTATTACTGCTAATCATTTTAAAGCTCAGTTTTTAAAACCTTACGATGTAACTACAGCCAATGCAGCAGTATATTAATGACTAACCTCGTATTGTGGGTGGATGGTCCATTTACAGCATCCTGCCATACGATTGCATCTGTCCATAACCATCTGGAACCCTCACGTTAACTTTTATCGAGTGGAAAAAAGTTAGCGTTCATCCTCCAGCTTCACTGTTTATATTATGCTAACATAGCTGTGTTGCTAGAGCTGTACGTCTTAATTTGATTCGGAAATCTCTCGGTCAGAACCTGGTATATTATATTTAAATGGAAACTAGCGAGCTAACTCCCTGCTAACTTCTAACTCCATTAAATTTCATAAATTTGGTTTTCCTGGATGCCTGGATGTTAAACTTAATTGTTACACCTGGTAGAGCAGCGACGCTAATCATTTTATTACAGATGAAAGGATTTAGACAGTTTTTAACTCTCAGTGATGCTGCAGTGATCGTTTGACTTTGGGACCTGAAGCGGAGTTTGGGCCCAGGCACAGCCAATGACGTCATGAAAAACACAGAAAGCACACATATGTTCCATTTTCTGGACAAAAGTGACTTTCTGGAGGTGAATATTGGCAGACTGTTACAAAGTCAGAATCGAAACAGCTTTCTGAAGCCTCTCCTTGTCGTTATTTGTGCCAGCTTTCTCTGTACAATGCGGGCCTTATTTAACAGAATACCTGTGTCAGGGTTCCTCTGCACTCTGATTCCTTTGCAACAATGGGATCCTTTCTCATTGCACTCCTCCCTCCTTCACTCTGTTTCCCTGCCGGGCTGGCTTTTTTGTAGAAACATTCAGGAAAACCTCTCAGCTCTGCCATGTTTCATTCCTGTAGGTCAGTGTCATTTGCTACAAGTGCAAATTCAGAACTGATTGCTGAACCGATGCTGCCATCAGCACAAGATATGGCCTATGAAGAAATGCGAACATGCAGTTGCTATGCGTGAATTGTGATTTAAGGATGCTTTTTTGGCTCTCGGATTGATTTGTGGCTTGTTACCGGTTATTCCCCTGGGAGAGCTTATCGGCATTGCCACAAACACCCGCTGGAGCACAGATATGCACATAATCAGCAGGGACACGCACAGGAAATCATCCTGATTCATCTGTAAAGTATTTTAGTTAGCTGTCAGTGAGGTTTCAGCTGCCAGTAAAGTTCGCTCATGTTTCCTCTGTTTGGTCTTTTGTTGTATCTGTGTAAACTCAGTATATTTTCACTGTCTGAAACTCAGCCCTGAAGGCTAAAAACTCTAAGGTAGATGCAAATACACTCTTGTTCTTAACAGCGTTGCACTGTAACAACAAAACGAGTGCAAGAAATAATGAACAGACCTCTAGATTCATTTTTTGATAACCTTAAACTAAAATTGCACTGCCTCTGGGAAAATTAAACAAGGACTTACACAGATCGCTAAAAGCACGAGTGCACATTAGCGATTTTAAGAAAGCACGGCAATAGAGGAATAGTTCAGTCAACACCAGCAAATTAAACGCTTCAACGTATAATTAAGACTACAATAAGAAGAATATGGCTTTGCTTTTGCCATGATAAAATGTTCAGTTCCCACAGACACAAAGCCCAACCATATCAAAAGAAAGCTGTATAGCGTCTGTTCTCTGTCTCAAATGGGTTGATTGAAAGCAAAGTTTTGACAGTCTAGGTAACTAAGAAGAACTGACAGTTACTTAAAAGTTGAAGCTTTGGGTTTTTCCGTCACCCAAGAATTCAGAAACAGAAATATTGGGGAGAGCCTGTGGCTAATACAAGATCTGACCCCAATTTCAATTATTCCTCTGCCTGACTGAGAAAGTCTTTGTTTGATGAACCCTCTTTATCTCATTGAGTTTCCAAGAGGCTCGTGGCTGCTCTGATGAGCCACTCTCTGCTGTGTGTATAGGGGAGGGAAATGTATTTTGAATAATGCATAGGGTTTTGTGTGTGTGTGAGAATTCGTGAAGAAGGCATCCTATTCTACTAACTTGACCCAATTTGGGCTGGTCACATGACCTCAGATTGTGCACACATCACAGTGACTGGTGGGTGTCAACCAAATTTATATTCTATAATGAAAAAGAACCACTCTCACACTTGGTCTTATGGCTTTAAATGTTTTCCTAGGGTTTGTCTGCTCTCACAAAAGTATTAGGAGGCCAGATACAAATTGATCAGAACAATTAAAGACAATTAAAGACTTTACCTGACGATTTGAGAAACTTTGTCCATTAACACAGAGTTATGTCAGACACTGACATAAAGGTAGAGAAAATATGTGCAAAAAAAGAAAAGAAAAATGTGGGGATTGAGCAAGATGGATGCAACATCACAGAGGCACGAAAGTTCTCATCGGCAGAGGTCAAAGGTGAATGTCCTGAAATTGTAGGGAGAGTGTGAAGGTTTTGGGCCCTGAGGTTAGGTAGTCCCTGAGGCTGGCAGTCTGTAGTTACCATAGATCACACATAAAAACATGCATGCTCACACACAGGCACACACCACTAATAAGTAGGTAACAGAACCACAGAAACAGGCCCACAGGTGCAAAAGCTCTCACTACTTTGCATTTTGTACTGAGGTTTCATACTTGTTATTGAAGTTATGTGATTTTTTCATGCACAGCTTGTTTATATAGAAAACTTTCAGGTACAATTTTGAACTTAGTTAGAAAGTCTTTGAATCACTTTCTCCCTGTATAGAAATGTTTACATGTATTTTTATGATTATTTGATGTAGGAGAGGGACATGAAGCATGTTTACATTCTTTTCTTTTCTGCATATTCTGTTCTCTGCTTTTTTAACTTGTGAGCACTTGACATGTTCATACCTAGTACTAGATTAGTAGTAAGAGTAGCACTCAAACTCACGCCAGTAGTAGTTACATATAACATACTAGGGCAGGGCAATATGGCCAAAAATATTTATCACCATATATATTTGAAAATTTGAGATAACGATATAACTGACGATATAATTGACGTGAGACAAAACACTTTACAACTCCACAACTTTATTAGTGCAAAAAACCCCCAAAACATCAATGTATTTTAACTTAAACAAGCAGCTGCTTTTTATGTGCATTAAAGCTACATAAAAATTTTACGGTGCAAATGCAAATTCCGTGCTGACAGTTTAACCAAAAGGCATTTCCAGTGGAAATGGGCTGACATATCCTGAGCATAACCATGTGTAATAATCACAAACCTTAAAAAGAGGTTATACACAGACAATATGGCAATATTATGTTGAAGCACAGTGCGTATTACTCTGCGAGGCTCCCGACTATGCTAGCCTTAATGCTCTGACAATGCATCAAGCGGTGCGGCTTTGTAGCTTAGCAAAGTTGTACTAAAACATTTTTGACAAATTTTCGAGCGCCGTGTACTACATAAAATCGGTTCAAGGTCAGTAAACACAACCAGAATTCATACATAAGAATTATAAGGGGCGCAGTTGATTTTTCAGAAAATCAAAGGATTTTAAGAGCAACTTATTTTCTGAAAAACACAGTAATAACGACGGCCCGTTTGCATGCTCTACCAAAAATAGTGTTTTGTTGTGTATCTGACGGACGAAAGCTAAACCAGTTCCACACCACTGAAGTTGCAGCATTTTTACAAACCAATTCTGGTTCATCTGTCATTCAACGATCCGCTTTCCCCCTTTCTCCGTTGCCGCCATGCTTTTTCTGCCATGTGCATGCGGCTCTTTAGTCCTTATAGTGTGCCTCCGTGTAGTTTGGGAAAATAAATTAGAAGTATTTAGCTGAAGTGTATTTTATTTATATTAGTTCTTTTTTAACTTGCAGTTCTAAATTGGAAGATTATTGTGATATTGAAATATAAAAATATAATTATATTCTATTATTTTTTCATCGCTCAAAATAAGCGTCACACTCGCGGAAGCCGGTATACCCGCCGAAACGCCGTGCATTTATCGAGACTTTCAACCCCAGGTAGGCCAATTATGGATCTTTGGATCCACATTATGTCAGCAGCTGTTCTCCACTGTGAACTATGTTAAAAACAAACACCGCTCACGCCTCACAGATGGCAGCTTACAGTCCTGCGTAAAGATGAAAGTGACTTCCCATTGTAAACATATCACGGCAGACCCAACGATGTTTGCATGAACATGCTTTTCAGCATCTCTTTATTGACCACTTTTCACACACGGTTGCTGTACGCATACTGCAGACCACGCCCCGCCACACACATTAGCCAGGTAAAATACATATTTAGGTAAAATTTTGCAAATATCTATTTTTTTTTTAAATTCTTTTAGCAGCATAGTGCTTTTTTTCCCAGTTATTTTTTAAAAGTCAGGTCTAGGCTCCAAAAGCACAAAGGCGATATGAGGGTGGCGGCTCACAACAGTTTTTGTTTGCTACATGGATCAATGCCAGCAAATTTGTAAGACATGAAGCTGTTACTGTAGATTTCATTAATTGGAGTCAATTAAATGCAGTCAAACATCTTAATGAAATAAATCAAATTTATTGTTTACTCTTTATTCCAGTCAATACACCAAATTTAGCTTCATGTTTGAGCGTGTTTGTGCTTTTTGTATTGAACACCTGCTGTAAGTCTGAAGTAATTTAGAGTACAGGACTGCTTCTAAACAGCAAAGCTGAACTGAATCCTGATACACTTTGCTACTGTGTTTTCTTCACTGCACTTAGGCTAAATGAGACATAGTTCATTGTTCTACCCACACTGCAACTGTTAGCTTCCTGTTTGCAATGTAGGCCAAGCTGCGCTTTAGTTAATTGTATGGAGTTGAATGGCATGCACTGTTTAAGAAGAGGAACAGCTTGTTATATTATTTCTGTAATGGATCTTGGCATTTGGTCTTCTTAAAAGTAGGGCTTCGGCCCTGCGTTAATTTTACTTATTGTATACAAGAAATTGGGTCCAATTAAGGTGTCTGTTTTTTGAAGCAAGGCGAACTTTATTGCCTGCAATCAGATTTTCAGCTCTGGTACTTAGAACGTATAAACATTTCTTGATTTCTTGATTCTGTTTATTAACCCAATCAAGAACATGATTTTACAGAACGGCTACCACAATTTATACTCTGTTTACACTGCTTTGCAAAAGCCCCCAACCCCCACCCCCTAATTTATATTTTACTCAGAAAATGTTCAGTTCAGCTTTTGTGTAAAATTTGCACAGATCATCCTTTTCTTATTGTTTCCCCTACTTAAGAATGGCTTCTTGACAGCCACCCTTCCACTGAGAACATTTCCGTTGAGGTTTGGTAAAGAGTAGAGGATCAACTGAAGGGCCAGATGGATCTTTCAGGACCTGGATCAGGTCTTTGATTGTTTTTGTTCCAGTTTCTTAAGAGCTTAACTTTCAGATACTGTTGATCTCTGCTATATTTTGTAGATTAAAAAGAAAAAATGAGAACATTATAAATGTGTTTGTTACAAGCCAATAGTAACAAAGTCCCTAGTTCTCTTAGGGTTTTTTATGCTTGAATGATTCATAGGTCAGTGTTAAGTGGCCTAACAAACAACAAAGGAAATGAGTGAAAAAGCAACAAATGTCCAAAGACACAACTAAAAAGACCTGCAGAAAGCCTGGACAACTATTGCAATTACCACTCCTTGGAAGCAAAGAAATGAGGGGTGAATCAAGACTTTTGCACGATCCTGTATAGTCTTTTGAACATTAAGCGTCTCACAACAGCTCTGGTAGGGGGGACATTTTGATGATTAAATGCTTTGTCTCAAAAGCTTAACATGTTTTGCTCCAGTGCCTCTGAAAGGATGTTTTGATCCTAAGTCAGTAGGATAAGCAGTCCCTGCCATCTGCAACACAATTATTACTGTGATTTGTAACCGATAACATATCGGATCACTGACTTCAAAACATGAAAGGCCGTCACACCTGGTGCGTGATAAGCCTAGCCTACTGTGACGTGATGTATTCATAGCTTTGTGGTAAGTCAAACAAAACAGTTACTGCAATAACCAGCGAGAGAAAAGAACATACCCACAGTATGTGTGCTTAGTGTTCACATGAATTGAGTCCATCCATCTCAGTAATATCACCCCATCGTCCATCCATTCATTTCGCTGAGCACATACGTCTTGAGAGAGTGTCAAGTACAGGTCAGTATGCTTCTGGCAGCCCAATCAAGCCTGATGAATTCGAGCGCAGCTAAGTTCAGAGCACTAAACCTAAGAGAGTAAATGAAGGATGACCTAATGTCCCAGTGGCTAGAATGAATATTACATGATCTTGGACTGCATTAGGCTCCATGAAATTAATGCAGTTTTAATACATTATTCCTTAAGTGTGGTGTTTGCAGGCTTGAAACGTTGAATAATCAAAATGTGCTAACTCCGTGATTGTCCGTGATTCATAAATTGGGTGCTGGGAATCCTACCAGAGATAAGGTTCACGCTGTACCTTATAAGTCCTTGTGTAGCAAAAGCCTACATTATTATTTCTGTGATTGTTTTAATATTAGACCTATGCTTTGAAGTCTTTAACATCAATTGATTGAAACCCTCCCACTCACCCTGAAATCTGACTTTTTGACTTTCAATTCTGAAAAAAAAACTGGAATTTCCTCAGACCTCAGTCACACAGATTTAGAAACCTGTTGATGACAATCTGGCAGCTTGTTATTGATAGGATAGGATTCTGCAACCAGTTGTTGATTGGTTGCTGGCAGTTGTTAGTATCAAACTGGTCACAAAAGAGCTGCTGTCACCAGGTGCTGGAAGCCAACTTGTCTGCAAACACTTGCAATCTACTCACCAAGCGGTTGTCAAACTGTGAAAACTAGAAACAGAGAGCTTTTGCTTTCAAAGTAAAAGCTGCACCAACAGTAAGCCTCCACATTTACTTTAAAGGTGAAGTCACTACAGTGCAAAGTTTAATCTACAAGTCTTTGCAGACAAATCAGCAATCCACTGGCAGCCAAAGGAATCACAAGGAGGGTTTTGCTGTAGCACACTATTTGTGATCGATTTCACCTGGCGCCTGGGGAATACACATTTTTCCTTAGCGACTGGTGGTTGTCAGATGGTCATCGACAAGTCTCTAGCCCTGTGTGTCTCAGCCCTAACTCAGCCATTTGAATCTCATACGAACGTATGATAGGACTGAATAAACTCTTCAAGTTTATTGCAAGTAGTAAAGGAATACTTAATTATCATGACACAATTATTCCTAACTGTTATGTCATGATGTGTACATTCATTGTTTTTTGATTGGTGAAACACGGTGAGTCACGCCATGATCGCCCCAGACTGAAAAAACCTGTGCTTTTTCAGTCTGGGGCGATCATGGCGATCACGGCTCAAGAGTTGGTAGCTTGTCTTGTTATCGGTAGGTTGCCGGTTCGAGCCCCGGCTCAGACAGTCTCGGTTATTGTGTCCTTGGGAAAGACACTTCATCCGTTGCCTACTGGTGGTGATCAGAGGGCCCGGTGGCGCCAGTGTCCGGCAACCTCGCCTCTGTCAGTGCGCCCCAGGACAGCTGTAGCTACAATGTAGCTTGCCATCACCAGTGTGTGAATGGCTGGATGACTGAATGTAGTGTAAAGCGCTTTGGGGTCCTTAGGGACTAAGTAAAGTACTATACAAATGCAGGCCATTTTATCAATAAGAGATCTAAGTTTTAAACAAAACCGTTTTCTCTTGTAGCTATAATCTTAAATCCTCTTGCGTAATAAGAACATAAAATCACCCAAAGGTTCTGAAAGCAAACTTTAAAAAAGTGATTTACTGTTCTTTGTATCTTACGTCTTTTTAATTTGTTCAAGCCTCCTCTGTTTCAAGAGCACCATCATGTGCCTTCTTCACTTTTGCACAGGTGTCGGGGTGAATTGATGTAAACGTGCCTTTAGAGAGCAGTTTTTATGGCCCTGACCCAATAAGCAGAGGGTCAGCGAGAGGACTAGCAGGGTGGATGAAAAGAGGTTAGAAGAGTTGACAGAAGTGTCAGTGGGGGGCGTCTGGCTAGTTGTTCACACTGGGGAAGTGTGAGGGGAAGAAGACCAAACAGCTGGAACACATTGCTGACTGTCACCAGTCCACAAACCTGGGTCTGTTTCTTCTCACCCCGTTTTCTCCAGATCTGTTTATTTATCTCCCTTTCTTTAGTTTTGGAGAGGCCAGGGAGCCAGCTGGCCTTGAATAAGAAAAGAGATGATTTAAATGTGAAAAAGAAGACAAACACTCAAGCAGCACCGCCAGCTGCTTTTTACGGCTGGACTGGGAACAAGTGTCTACTTTTTTGTTTTTTTTAGCAAATGCTGAAGGTTTGAACAAAGCACTTGAACCTGTCAGGCTGTCTTGTGTGCCTTGTCATCAAGGTCAAACTGTTGCATCTCGTTTCAATAGTTGGGTTATGGTGAAATTGTTGGTACATTGTCTTTAAGATCTACTCTCAAAATGGAAACTGAAGTCATCTTTGAAAAGTTTATTGATCACTTGGAGTGTGGCCCTAGAGTTAAATACAAGTCTTAAATGCAGAAAACAAAAATTTAAAAATGAGAGATATTTTCTATTGGCCTGAAAGTACTCGTGCTCTATTGAATTTGGCGAGTTTTTCGAAAACTAAATTTTTCTATTGGCATCCCTCCACTTTAATTAAGCCAAAGCCCAAGCAGTTCTATTAAATTTATTGCAGCTTATTGCTAGTCTTATTATTAGTAATATACTGCAGTCTTTAGAAACTATTCAGGCAATAGTCCTTCAAAGGAATACCTGAAACATCGAATTCTTAGTTATATAAGAAGAAAACCTTGTGTGTGTCTTTCAGGCCAAAGCATTAAGGCTATTGCAGGGAGTGTATGCTGCATGTCCGCAGTGTATCATCTGTAGTCAGAGATTTTAATACAGAAGTTGCCAGCGTCTGTGAGCCTTTTCCCCAGCCAGTGCCAACAGCATGACTGTAAAGAAAAATCTAATGAAATTGTTGCATTGGATCCAGCATGCTTATTGCATTAAGTGCAATCAATAAATCCTTTCTCTATGCTAGAAACCTCCTTCTCCCTGAATCTCAATAAAGCTGAGTGCTCTCTGTATAATGAAGATTGCTCGGGAACTTGATTACTCCTAGTGCCGCTGAACTTAAGGGGCTGTTCTTGGCAATATCCCAGGGACTCTATGGGCCATTACTTGACTTTTTTGTTTGATATATGGGATGGCTGTATAATTTTAGCCTGCATGCATGCTCTGAGTCAAACTGCGTCACAGTAGTGGGACAGGCAGGGTGGGCTTTACTGCATCCTAGCAGAGTATTTGGCGCACTGAGAATGTCACTGTGACTCATGCGAGTCATTCACTGTGTCATAGTGGGATGTAGACATAACTTGCAGCTACAAGTTGCACTAGGTTGGTAGAAAAACCACAGAAGCTAATGAGGAGCTGCCTCCTTATTGAGTAGGATCTGTGTTTTTCAGTAGATTGCACTATCCTGTTTCAAAAGTGCCCAGCCTTGGCCTTATATCTGTACATTTCAGGTTCTTCGCTTGATTTAATGGCTTTGCATCTGAAAGTGCTAAGAAAAGACTGACTCTAGCGCCGACACTATGTGAGACTCAGGTTGTCCTAGTTACCTCACAGACCACTTTGCCCCTTTTTCCACTTCTGGGTAAGAGGCTTTAGGGACCTGCTGGGTTTACCCGCTGTTCTCATGACCCACAGATGGATAGGAATGGCTATCACTCCTGGCAGGAAACTCAGAAAGAAGAGCAGTCTTGTTTTGTCTAGAGCTCTTTTCCCAAAGCTGGGTATCTCTTTATCAAGGCACCAGGCTGTGTGATAAACTAGTCACTTCTGTTGTATATCTCTGTTATTCCTCTTTCTTCATCTAACATCCTCCTGTGAGTATTTTCAGAATGGTGTGAAGTTCTTCCTTTCTGTGCCCAGGAAACATTTTTCACTAAAATCTTCACCAAAATTTCAGAGCTTTTCAGCAAAGAGTAAATTATTTTTCTCAATTTCTGTGTTGACCGTAATTCAGCACCTATAAATCATGCATTTACCTCTGTGACCCTGGGTAAGCTCAAAATCATACGTCGACAGATATTGTACTTTGATGTTGTATCACCAAACAAGGCAAACAGAGGGTTTGGAAGAGGATTTAAATCAAAAATTAATGAGACGGGTTTTTTTCCAAACATGGTTCTTGACTTGTCCTAACTTTTTCCGTCTCATTCTTTGAAGTTTTATCAGATCACTTTGATGCTTTTGATTTTCACTGCTCATTCATATTCCGGGTCATATTCTTACTTGGGCAGTAACCCCCACCTCCCTGTTACTTTTTGAAATATGGATGACAAAAAGAACGTGACCACTGGGGCGCCTGCCTAATGCCAAGTGGAGGCTGTCGGTGAACTGATCCTGTGGCTGTAAATATTTCAGTGCTTGTCACTGAGCTGAAGGATGGTCGCTAAAGAATAGGAAAGGATGTGAACAAGGATGTTCTCAACTGCAGTTATTATTTATCCTGTCCAATGAGAGCTGAAGAGGAAAAAATAAATGGGCAATAATTTACTCTGTGTCCACTTATTATTGCTATAGTTACTATAAACCTGACTCTGTCTGTGATAAATCCAAATTATCACAGCCAGAGTCACCTGGATGTGACTATGTATTTGAGTGAAAGACTAACTTAATTGTAAACTTGCCCAGCTAATGAGGGGTAAGAAGAAAGATGCTACCTGGACAGGCTGACAGTCCATTGCAGGAAAAGAAACATTGACAAGAATGGCCAATTTAAAATCACCTACCTTTGCAACTGTAACTGTTCTTACAGGGTTCTTGTGTGTAGCTAACGGCACTAGATAGTATGCATCAGGTGGATTTTCACTTCTGGAAAAGCTTTGTTTGCTATACATGCACAGAAGTACATGCAATGACCTAGTTGTGAATAAACTAGAGTGCTACCTGTGTTCACGGTCTAATGTGGAAAATCTCACCTATAGATTTCAGTGGATCGTAGATTCTGTTTTCTTTCTCCTCCTTATTCAATTGAATAATCCTAGCTATGGTGGCCAGTGTAGGACAAACACATTTTAGTCAGCCAAGCGAGCAAAACATTAAATTTAGACTGTACCCCGTAATAGCACAGTATTATGCTAGCTGGCCACTATGGGGAAAAGTTGTTATGGAGAAACATAAAGTGCCCGGGGGTGTTCACTTAGTAAATAAACTTTCATTTGATGTGAGAATGTAATCAAGTTGTTTTTATTGTAGAGAAAGTGGGATATTTAGGCCTAACGTTAGCTGCCAAGATGTTAGCTTATCAGCTGTTGTTGTTTAGCTTACTTTTAGCTGTACTAACAATGAGTAATCATGACAGTATTGGGAATAAATTAGCACATTTGTGCACGTTTTCATCTGTTAGAGCCATGACTTCAGTTCAGGAGATGAGTCTTGAGGTGAAGAGAATGAGGATGATGTGGAAATAAGGAAGGAAAAAGCAGTGGTGGTGGAGGCAGATGAAGATGAGGAGATATGGCCGGTCTCTAGCCACATACATAAAATCAGGCAGAATGGCGATGTCCATCTCTGGCACTGGATTCAAGATGGCGAGGAAAGATGCAGCCTCCACAAACCTGTGCCCTCTCCTGTGTATTTTTAATGGATTAATTCTTACTACACCGCATGAACTTTGTATTAGGATCTTTCATTTCTATTCTCAAAACTATCACCACTGGATAATATGTTGAAAACTTCAGGGTTACAGCGCAAGACTGAAAATGTCTTTCTTTATTATGTTTCCCCTGAGGCTTAATCGTTTGTCAGTGACAGAAGCTCTGACCCTCTTTCTGTCCTGATGTGACATTGCCACAAATAACCGAAGAATCCTGGAAGACATTGAACAAATCCAACATAAGATAAAAAGGACTATTGAGTGGAACAAAAATCAATACTTATATAGTTACAACAACTAAGTCAGAGACCTTGATGCAATTTTGCTGTGATCCAGTAAGGCATATGCTTGCAGTTCCAGTCTGAATGCAAGTATAGATCTTTAGCTGAAAAAAAGAAGATGATTGATGAATTTTGCCATTATGTAACTTGACTTAAAGTGCTTCGCCACGATAGTAAGATGGGTACTCCAAGTGCCCATTATGGAAATAATAAAAATGCATATACCTCTGTCTAGACAGCACTTTATTGGCGCGGCGATTATGTACTGTACAAATGTGCTGAGATGTGGCTTAAAGCTTGCCAAACAGTGTCTGATGTTTTTCTTTCTTTCTCTTTCATGTGCTGTCTCCTCTTTTGTCCTGCCAACGCTCGTCCAGGTAAGACCACACCCTCTTACTTTAATGTTACTTGCTCATAATGGCCCCAGTCTCTTTCCCAAACCACATCTGCTAACCCCCACTCAGCACTATCACACCTCAAAGGACCATCTGATCCATAGAAGTAGAAGGTGGATTACTTTTGGAAAACAAGTGCTGTTTTGATATAGTTCCTCATATCTGGTTAAATTCTTGAAGCTCTAACAAGTAGCAAGTAAGCCAAAAATGTAGCCTTCCGTTTTGTTTTTGACTCCATCTTTTGCACGTCTCTGCTCCACTTAGTTCACTGACATTTTCCATGAAGTCATCAGTACATTAGAATTTGACCTAGTTCTGCATACATAATGATCCAATTCATGAATTTTACTTGGAAAACGTGGAATTTGTTTAATCATTTATAGTAAAAGGGCTGTTTTGAAATCCATGTTTTAGCTTTACAAGAGTGGTTGCCCAGTGAGAATTCACCGTTATGGGAATTTTCTGGCTGTTTTGTGTGTGCTCGGTACTCTTCACTGCAGGATTTAGTGCGAGCTCTGTGGTGATTAGAAAAAAACCACAATAAAAACATAAAGAAGAGGAGCGAAGAGCTCTATACAGCTTAAGTATGGGAGATAATATTGAGTAAGAGCCCCATTCCAGCAGCCAAGCACCTGAACTGTCTGCCCTTTTTTGTTTTGCGCTCACTGTGCACAAAGGCTGCAGATCTCGAACCGACTGGATGGGCCATCAAACGTGGAGAGTTTTGCCTTTGTGCTCTGATGGAACCTTGCCCGCTGCTGACGATGACACGATGAAGAAACAAACAGGAGTTTGTCAGGGGATTTGGTGCTGTTAGCAGGGAAGGTCCCAGAAGGATGTCTTTTGTCATGCATATTAAAAGAGCTCTTCAGTCAAAACAAGGCCGCCCAGTCTGTCATTAAAACTACCAGATGACGGAGTCGTCCTTTCATGTGTTCTCCACCAAGGGCCCTTCCCTTCCTGTTAAAGCACTCCCAGTCGAGCCCCCTCCCTTTTTTCGCTGCAGCAACTCTGCCAACATGGCTTTACAAAGCTTGAAAAAGGCCTGTTTGAAGCTGCTGTGAAATACAAAAATGTACACCTTGGACAACGTGTACATCTGCGATAGTCAGGCGCAACATTAAGCTGGCTTTTTTGGTCTCTAGTGACAACATTTGTATGTCACACGTAGTACCACATGTCTTTTTTTACCCACTGTGGTGAGCATGTTCCCACAGATCTAACAGGGTTAGTCTTGTCTTAATGGAAACCAAAACGCTGTTGAAAACACCCTACAGCTCCTCTTTCGCCATCGCAGTTAACTTGAGAGATTTGTGGTCTTTGGTAGAGAAGGCAGTGATGGTGCTAGTTAGCACTAGCATGTAAGTACCTTGCGGGGTGCTGTAACATTGCTGAGAAACAGTGGAGGCTTTGTGTGCATAGTAATAGGATTTTAATGCCTTCTTTTTGTGGCTCAGAGAAGGTTTTTGCTGATTAATTTCGACGCTGGCCTGGTGATTTGATTTAAATCTGCTTTAGGAAAACACCTGAAAACTTAGAAGCACCAAAACTGCACCCAAGTTTGTTGTGCGGCTTTGATGTGCCGCAGCTCCCTGCCGGTGTCACACCGGCTTATTGATTGATTGATGGTGAGTTTTATGTGAGGACAGCTTTGTAAAGGCAGAAAGCGATGTTTGCTGTAGCATGCCAAACTCTTCTCCCTGTTTGGTGTGGGATTTCTTCGGCCTTTTCAGTGGAAGTGGCCGCTACAATGGCCACATCATGCTGCTCCGAATGGGACAAAACATCTGTCAGGAGCGGTCACGCCTCATCACGGGGCCTGTTACAGTGGGAGGTCCACTTGTCACTCAGTGCAGTGCAGAGATTTTGAAGAGGAAGTTTTTAAAAGAGCATCTTCGGATTTACCTGTTTGTTCTTCTTCTAAGTTTACCTTGTGTGCTCTTCGGAGTGATACTTATATGGACATATTTGTGTGTGCGTGTGTGTGTGTTTGTGAGAGAATGACTGTGTATAATCACCATGTCCCTCTGAGATGAAATGGGAGCTCTGAGCAGTGTGTGTGGGTTTCTGTGTGTGTGAGAAGGCAGGAATGCAGATTTCATATCCTCTCAGATAATGAGATTAAGGACGTGACATCTGAAAGAGGAATTCCAGTGATCTTTCGTCCAGCCAAAGACCTTTGATGAGCTTGTGCAGGAGAGGTCTAAATTCTTCTATTCACTAACATTTTATTTACCAACCTAACTTGGAGGACACAGAAAACATAATCCAGCACAAAATGCTTCTATGTGCTGTTAGCGAAGGCATAATTAGGTACTCATTCACTAAACAGTGCTTTATTAATTCCAGTTAATTGCTTGTGTCACTGACGAGCTTTTTCGACATGGACACAAGTGGTTAGTGCTCAGACAGATCATCGAATACCACACAATATATGTTTACCTAAACTACAACTGTTTTCAGCATCTTTAAGATTTTTACTGGTCTTAAATAAATACCTAATGCAACACTGCAATTATTATAATGATAATGAAAGAAAGAAACTTAATCCACTAGAGTATCTGTTAAGTTTTTTTTTTTATGTGACCATGGCAGCCTGCATTTTCTGTTGCATTTTAGAACTTAGCCATCCTTCAATGAAGAAAATACAAATTTTATTTAAATTAACAGTGATCTGTTATCTTGGTTTCCCAGCATATGTCTGCTATATGTCAAATACTAAAAAATAAATGGTCTACTTGAACAAAACAGCCATACATTTGTTTGGGATTTCAAAGTTGTTATCCACCATACGCAGTCATTTCAACATGGGTTCGTACCAGCACCACAACTGCCTTTGTGTTTGTGAGCATGCATGTGTGCAAAATGCTGCACGCACTCTGTACCAGTGTACTTCAAGATCCCACACAGTGACAGGCACTGGGACCCCCACCTGCTTTTTGTGTGTGGGACTCCTTATGAGATTTTGTGTGCAACTTGAGCCCCTCCACGTGATGGCTCTAGTCCCATCCTGTCCATTCACCCATAATAACTGGTCCTCCTGAGGCACACTCATTCTCACACTCTCCCGGCATGGGTTACTTCCGACATGGGGCCTTTTTGTTTTTAGCCTTCCACAGTTCGCAGCTAAAAAACAAAACCATGTACTGTGCTGACTTCAGTGTGTGTGTGTGTGTATGTGTGTGTGACATAGGAGAACAGAATGAAAGGTACACACCTAAGCAAAGACTTGAGATGTCAGGTAAGAGTAGTGCATCTCTGAGGAGCAGACACCTATATAGAAGAGATGAGGCAAGCCCATACATGTCCGAAGCTGATCCTGTGTCAGCCTGCACCTACATTCCTCTCCATCTCTTCTTCTGTCTCTGATTGTGAGATCACAGCGAGCGTAAATTGTGTGTCTTTAGATCGAGCGATTCTTATAGGCGGGATTTTCTCATGATGTGTTTGTGTCTAACTGCTCTCGACGCAAAATGGGCTACTAATGTCATTTTAATGAAGCCGTAATAGCCTAATAATGTGCAGCCAATAATCATCATTTGCCTAATGGGCATAACTTTACAGCTAATCACTTGGACATGGATTTGAATTTCTTTCTTTCAGCCTCTCCATCAGCTTTTCTTCTCTTCTTTCCATCACCCACACACGTCACAGTTGCACATTTGTAATTCAACAGCCTTATTCAAGGCTTTGGTTAAGAACTCTCTACATTAATGTATTTGCTTGATTTGCTTGACCTTTCCATGTATTATTTATTTATTTATTTATTTTATTAGGAAACGAGCTTTATTGGTCAACACACAATCATACAGAGTACAACATGCAGTGAAATGTGTCGTGTCCGAGCTGCGGACCGGCTGCAGATGTAGCCGCACCATTCCAGGGCTTGGTGTTTTTTGGCACGGCGGGCCCAGCCAGCACCCATACTGGATACTGGGAGGGAATCTAACTTGCGACTTCCGCTCCAAAGGAAAGGGCTGGCACCATTTGTCTGTTATTTTGATGGCTCGCTGCTTTGGTTGACACTTTAAAGTGTGATATGTTCAGAACTTCCCTGAGAGTTGTACCCATCGATTATATTTACAGATGGATGCAGTCAGCACGATTTTGCCAACATGTCACATGACCATAGATTGCATCAGTTTCGCACTGAACAGCTAGATATTTTAGCAAAGTATGACTGTTGTTCACGGTGTATTCTTGTTTTGGCTTCTGAACACATCCACCAAGGGGAGGATGTGACAGAGAACCCAATGACACTGCATGGCGACAGGTTAATGGCTTGTCATCACACTAAAGCATACCCCAATCTATAGGGCTCTAATTCATATTACACAAAATAAACACATCATTACTGAAAAGGACTAGAAAGTAGTGACTGGGACTATAAGCTCTCCAGAAAGCTCATGTTTTTTCTTTAGACATATATACACATAAATGGCCTGTATTTGTATAGCGCTTTTACTAGTCCTGCCTAGGGACCCCAAAGTGCTTTACACATCCAGTCATCCACCCATTCGCACACACATTCACACACTGGTGGAGGCAAGCTACAGTTGTGGCCACAGCTGCCCTGGGGTAGACTGACAGAAGCGAGGGTGCCATATCGCGCCATCGGCACTTCTGGCCAACACCAGTAGGCAACGGATGAAGTGTCTTTCCCAAGGACACAACGACCTTCCAATTACAAGGCGAACTCCCAACTCTTGAGCCACGATCACTCCTTATACATGATATCATTCATTTTAGTAATATTACTAATATTATTTCTTTATGATTATTTCATCATTTGAACTGCGAGCAATGGGATATATAAAATAACTAATTGTCACATCTGTCTAGTCAGCTTTTTTAGTTGTGTGACAATCACGGTGACAATGTAGGATCATGTGAATGAGGTCTCAGGCACACAGGCTTAGAGACTGTTCATTCCTCAGCTGGTTGTAAGTGGTTGCTGGAGGTTGATGATCAAAACCTCCTTGTGATTTCTTTGATAGTTAGCATATTTCTCCAGTCGCCTGTAGTTTTAATGAGAATGGTGGACATGTCTACAAACACTTGCAGGCCGCTCTCCTAGCTGTAGTTAAACTGTGAAAAGTGCAACACAAAATAGAAATAGAGACAGTTTGCCTTCAAAGTGAAAGCACAACATTTACTTTGAAGGTGAATCTTATCCATTCCTGTTTAGCATTGCACTTTTTCAAATGTTATAACTCTTGAACAATATGTGTATGAACTCACATGAAAATCTACCTAGCTAGAAAGCAATCGAGAGATTGATACATAGGCCATAAATTTGAGCTAAAAAGTTAGATTTGAGGTTACCTTGCTGATCTGTTTTTATTATCATTTCCATATTAGACTCTAGTAGTGCACTAAAAATCCATAAAACACTTCTTTGGCCCTTAGTCTTGATACCTTGGTAACATACAGTTCAATGACACTAAACAGTACTGCAGCATGATTGTCAAACCGTAGGTGTTTATTGGCTCTGACATCTTTGAACATTTATTTTTTTTCTACAGAAAGTTAATACTTTAAGCTTCCCCATAAAATACTCTCTGATACATCAAATGACTCTTAATAAAATCTCTGTACCACAATGTTTTACAGTCATGCAACATATTTTTCTCTCAGTGCCTGCCATTACTGTCAACACATAGTTAATGTTCAGTTGTTGAGACCTTGGTTGTGCTGAAATGGGCGATCGTGGCTCAAGAGTTGGGAGTTCGCCTTGTAATCGGAAGGTTGTCGGTTCGAGCCCCGGCTTGGACAGTCTCGGTCGTTGTGTCCTTGGG
>NW_005187440.1:3284748-3292355 GCF_000239375.1 Pundamilia nyererei | reverse complement strand
TGTGTGTGTGTGTGTGTGTGTGTGTGTGTGTGTGTGTGTGTGTGTGTGTGCGTGCGTGTATATTTGGAGCCCTGGCTCTGTTTTCCTCATTCACTGTTTTTGTCCTGCCGGGTTACACCATACTGGAAGAGAAGAAACACAAGAAAGCAGATACACACAGTCAAATTTCCATGTGGTCCTTGTCACGCTCACCATGCCGTTATATACGTGTTTTTATTCACGTGTGTGTGTGTGGAGAAAGGCCCTAGCAGCATCTCTTGGTCTCCCTGTGGGAACATAGGTGCCCATTGTTGGGTGCTCAGAGTGGCGGGCAGATGGGGGTGGTTGCTGATGTAAAACTGGAAGGAAGCCCAAAAATACTGGGGCAAGGGGGCTCCCCAGCCAGTGTGTGTGTCTCTGTGTTTGGAGATTTGCAGGGTAATACCCTCACCCAATTTATGTACACACACAAACACAGACACACTCAATACCATCCTCCCACATCCCTCGACTACCTTCTGCTGTCCCTAACTGAATTATCTGTGTGTTTGAAACAAAGCCCTCATTCCCAGGCCACAGCAAGCTGATCAGAGCCGATGACTGAATTGAGGTGAGGGATTATGGGGAATGAAGTCAGTGGTGCAACCTACTTGTGCGCTAATGCTGTCACAAAAGGCCACAGGTGTGTTTTTTATGTTGAGGCATTTCTTTCAGAAGCTACATATGTCACATGAAAAAGGAACCGTCATTATACAGGACGAGAAGATTCAGGACCACAGTTTTCACTTTGAAGAGGGACATTTGGGAGCAATTCTGTCTCTGTCTCTCATCTTTCAAGCAGCTGGAAGAGCCAAAAGAAACAAGTGAATTTCTGCTATATCTGGACCATCTGCTGCTTACTGTTAAAAGTTGGGAAGCTAATGGATGTTAAATAAGGCTGCGGTTTGTTTGTAGGCCTAAGAAACAGTGCAGCATGAGACCAGCCATGGGTTTTGACTGTGTCCCAACATTGGTTTTTAAAGATCCAGCTGGTGCCGAATCAGTGCTGATTCTGCGATGTAGTATTTGAAGATGTTGCAAATTGGTGGATGGATCCAGTAGATCTGACAAAATACAGTTGTACGGG
The DNA here is from genome assembly GCF_000239375.1 of Pundamilia nyererei. Taxonomy (NCBI): domain Eukaryota; kingdom Metazoa; phylum Chordata; class Actinopteri; order Cichliformes; family Cichlidae; genus Pundamilia; species Pundamilia nyererei. Next base: position 3,291,250 of record NW_005187440.1, on the reverse strand, counting down.
GTTGTTTTCATAATAAAAAACACAAAAAGGATAAGAATTTGAGGCATAGAAGAGTAGGATTTGACATTCACTGCAACACATGCTTTATCGTTAACAAAAACAGTTTGATAGCCACTTTGTTTTCTTCTTTTGAGGCTTTATTTGGGTCAGAAGAAACTTCCCTTGAGGGATAATGTTCAGGAATGTAGTGGGAAAGCAAAGCCGCGTTTTAGGCTACGTCCACACGTACACGGGTATTTTTGAAAACGGAGATTTTCCGTTTTCATTTTAAAAAATAATCCCGTCCACACGTAAACGCAGAAATGAAGAAAAACGCTGCTAGGAACATGCCAAAGCAACAGGTGGCGATATATTCCTAACCGTGTAGAAATGTTGGCCAATCAGAAGTCTAGAAGCCTCGGCGGGAAATAGTAAACAAAGATGGGGCATAGAAGCAGAACCCAGTCCTATGTGTGGAGGGACAGTAACTGTGTGTGTATATGTAAGCATTTAAACACTGCAGAGAGTACAAGTAACAGTAACAGTATTGTAGAAATTCATTTCACCGAAACAATAACGTGGCGCACAGTGTGACGTCACAAAAGGCGCACACCTTTGACGCTGCGGTTTCTCTGTTTTTCTCGTCCACACGTAAATGCAAAAACTGAGTTTTTGAAAATATCCACCCTGGCAGGCTTTTTTAAAAAATCTCAGTTTTCAGTGACCGAAAACGCCGTTTACGTGTGGACGAAACGTGCAATGGCATAGAAAAATCTGCGTTTTCAAAAATACCCGGGTACGTGTGGACGTAGCGTTATCTTTTATCTTTGGACTCTTGTAAGATGTCATAAATGCTATCCCGTCTTTTCCAGTTGTTAACTGATGGAGCTTACACAAATGTAGGGCATTAAATGGAAGAAAAGTGCTTGGGTCAAGCAGTATTTGAGAGTGATTTATCATTACAGTGATTCTTTAAGCAAAACTTCAAACTTGAACTGCAGGATTATTGTGCTTATCTGTTCAGTGTTATTACAGTTTAAGCATGGTTTACTTCAGAGTTATCAGATAAAAGAAGACATCTGAGGATGCAGGTCCAGGTAGTAACAAGCTACATGTTAAAAAACAAACAACATTTACATTAAGAAGAAACACAGTTAATTTACTGAGAGAATATTGATTGATCATTGGACAGTGGCAGTTAGTGAATGGATCAAAACAGATAATGGGCACATTATCCACTGATGAAAATAATGATCATTTGACCTGCAGGTATTAGGGGAATTATCCAAAGACCAGCTAACGTCTTATCAAGCGCAGAGCCTTGAGTTCGCCCTCATATAAATAGTGTACAGGTTGTCAGTCTCAGTGGATCTGTCCAGCTAGATCAAACGGTTCCTGTCTGCACACTTGCTCCACCACTTGATAACCCCCCCCCACACACACACACACACACCACCAGACCACCACGCAAACACATGCACGTATGCACGTACCTACATGAATGAATGAACTCTCACGTCCTCTTTCTAACCCTCAGGCATGGCTGTTAAACACCGCATCAGGAGCTCAGTATATGAGGCGGCATATTGATTACAGCATTTAATTAGTGGTTCGTGACATGACTATTCTGTGATGCTATTAAATCCACCCAGAGCCAATTAGGCTGATTATACATCCCTATCCTTGTCCATTATACAAGAGGCTGGCCATGTTTGCTAATAGAGTGTTTGCAGTCCTAAATCCCAGCAGATAGAGAGAGCGCTTCATTTTATGAGCTATGGGTTCCTTCGGATGAAAATGAAATATAATTTGATTTTTCAAGGCATAAAATGAGTTTCAGGCGGTTGAAAGGCTTTCTTTGGTGAGAGAAAATGTGGGGAAAAGTGAACCGTACTGCAGATAACAGTGTTATTAAACTGTCTGAAAGACTTTTATTTTTTGTTGTATTTGCATTAATTCATTTGAAATTAATTTAAATCAATTACAGCTTAATTCTAGTTCGGCTTCATGCATGTTAAAGGAAGCTTATTTATACTCCTTCAATATGTTCAGGAGATTCTAAAGAGCCAGCTGCATCTTAAAATACAGGCATCAAAATGTTCATAAAACCTAGAACAGTTTTTCCTGAACTGTGGCTTAATTTTGACACATGATTTTCCCATTTATCTGAAGAAGTTTTAGAAAAATGGAACTATAAACTAACAGCAATTCTTACCCACAAAGTTTGGTACGAGTGTGTTGATCATGAAACACCAGACATCCAGTTAGCAAAACTACTTTCATCTCACTGCCTTCATCAGCAGATGGCGTTGATTTGACCTGACGCGTTCCCAGTTTTTGGCCAGTATTCATAAAGATAAGTGTTTTTCCAATGTGCTTTCAGGCTCATGTCCAGTTTCAGTGATGCTGCTTATCATTAATCTGCTTATGAAAAACTGTTAGCAGTCCATCTATCCATTTTCTTAACTGCTTATCCCAGCCTATCCCAGCTGCCTTGCTATCATAGAGCCAGAGGGGGACACCCTAGACAGGCTGCCAGTGTTTCTCAGGGCTAATGCAGAGAGAGGGGCAATCACTGACGCTCACATTCACACCTACGGACAGTTTAGAATCTCCAGTTAACCGAACAAGCGTGTCTTCGTACTGTTAGAGGAAGCTAGAGTGCCAGGAGGAAACCCACGCAGGCACAGGGAGTGCAAAACGCACAAGGACTCCAGCTGGCCATCAGGTTCAAACCCAGAACCCTCGTTCTGTGATGTACCACCTGAAAATTCTTTAAAGATATAAAAATATATCTCTAAAGAATTTTCAATATTGCTTAAGCTTGGCGTGAGTTATGGCACCTTTGGAAAAAATGATGAGATATAAACCTAAATCTAAACTTAACCTTTTCCTGTGAAGAAAAACAACCTTTTCAGAAGGTAAAAATCTAATTTTTCACATAGTGTTTGGGTTAGGAGTGCGTAGATCCCACAGGATTAACGGTGACATTACTCACTAATGAATGCAAACTAATGGACGTGTGAAAAACCATTCGTAACCCACTGCTGCCTTCAGCTTGTCTGTTGGCATTTAACATTTGTTTACTGATACTTATCAGAGCAGAGGAAATAAAGTCACGATTAATTCGTTGAGCTCAGCGTCAAGCAACCAAAAGTTAGTTCGGTTCCAATCGTCACTCATAAATGTCATGTTTTGTGACCTCTGAGGCAGTCATATTTGGAATTTGGCTTGCTCTAAGCTGTGCTCAGAGTGGTTTGAAGGACACAGTTTCCTTCTTATGGTACTCTGGTAGTAGTTCACACTGCTGGTTTTGATGGAATAATCAAGTCCACTGGTATAAAATCAAACAACTTAACAATGTGAAAGACAAACTGCTACTTGAGAAATTTTCCTTTTTTTTTTCTTCTTCTGTAAATTGGGATTTGTTGACTCTCCTGGCCCCCTGTCCTTGCCCTTTATTTTAGATGATATTGCTAAACCAATGTCACCGAAGCATTATGGGAAAGGTCTGTAGAGTCAGCAAAGTCTTGCCTTTGTGGCCAATACATGTAATGACCTCTTCTTCAAGGTGGCTATAGAGAGAGATTAGTGACATTGACCTTAACCTTGTGTTCAGATTTTAAAAATTATTAATAAAAGGGAAATGCCATGGGTCTTTTTACATCCATCCCCCTATTAGGTTTGATTTTCAGCAGTCCAAATATTTCGTGACGATGGTGTGTCAACTCTGTAAGCAGTGGAATTGGCTCTTCCTTTAATTTCTGTTCTTTGTGGACTTATGATTAGATAGAAACTTTTTGAGGAAGGGGGAGAGAAAGGTACAGATGAGCTTGCTTTGTGCATTTGTATGCTGTGCGGGGTGGATCAGGAGCTTACCTTAGCCAGCCAACACTCACAGGAAGGTTTCTCATCAGCTCACATTGTCAGCTGGAACACTTAAGACGATTGCCTCCCCGGTGACCTGAAATGTGTGGGTGGTTGAGATGAAAGGATGTGGAGAGCTGGAGGAAGGGAGGAAAGAGGTAATAGTATGGGGAAGGGGGTGGACTGGGATGAGCAAGAGGTAGAGATACGGGACACGGTACTGATGTCACAATTGTGATATCTCTCTTTCAACTTTTCTCAGAATGTTTTTTAAGAACATCCACGTGACTTTTACTCAGATGGACCTGTTAAAGAATTGTAACTTGAATTTAAACCTGAGTGCAAAAGCACTTAGTAGTTAGAGTCCCATTTTAACAGGAGCTTGAACGTATCTGTGGACGTGCGCAGGCTTCTGTGTCATTGTTCCGTCTATGAATGCCATCCTCAGGTGTCTCTTTATGTTCGTCCATGTATTACCACGATGAAATTACACTGAGCTGGGCTGCTTAATGAAGTCTCTTTCATTTCGCGAAGGGACAAAGGTGGATACACTTCATTAACCTCTTATCTATGTACAATACTCACACACACATACAAGAAGAGCAGAAAAGATGCAGGCTACAGTGGGGGCGGAAGTCGCTAAAGCTCATGGCAGGCGAATGAAGATGGATGGCAACCTTTTCACTGACTACTTTATCTCGGCCCACACAAGACAAAAACGACCGCTTTGTCCACATCCCATTCTGTTTCTTTCACAGGAGAATAGCGAGACCAATGAGTGAAGACCTTGACTTTTATGGATTTTACTGACAAGTCGGCTGGGCCTCAGTTAAAGGCGCAGTACTTTCATTAAAAGTACAAACAATAACTGCTATTAAATGTTATGTTAGCACAATTCAGAAACCATCAAGTGCTCTGCATTCATGCTCGGACAACATTTTCAGCTTAATAACAACTTTTTAAGGCTGTTAGTTTAGTTATTTAAAAAGCCAACATCCAATAGCCAGTGGATTTTAAAAAAATTCATACACACGAAACCCAAACAGATTTTCATAAATTTTGATCGTTTTTTATTTACTTTGCCCGACTCTGCTCGGATCAGGTGGCTATTGTGTTTGTGGAGTTCCAAACCATGTGGTGCCACCACGGATGTTACCAGATACCCTCTGGTGGACAAACTATGCAACTTCAACACTTGTGACATAGTTGAAGGGTGTTTCTTAGACTTTTTTGTAATAAATTTGTAAGCTCCAGCTGCAATTTCAAGGTATGTAGACTCCAATGTCTCAAAACAAATAAGTCTTTAACTACACAGAATTGAATTTTTTAAAAAGAAAAGAAAAAGCAAAATAATCTCTCCTCTATTGTATGTATTGATAAAGGGAACATAACTTAATTTAATCAAAATCCTAAAAAATATTGCTGTTGTGTATTTCTCTTCATCATGTAGCTTTTCTTCAAAGTCTCAGTGTGGCAGAGCTAGATTTATATAGTCGGCAAAGCTGGAATCCACTTTTGCATATGTGAAAACACTGATAAAGTAGAAAGATTGTAAATTAACTTGCATATTTAACACAAACTCTGCACTGTCAGCCATGACAGGAGGTGCACTGGAGAGCTAACTGTAGACTTGCAGTTTAGTAGATTAAATGTCTGCCTGACATACTTGTTTTCACTTCATTTTAGGTGTAATTTGGAGTGGTGAATAACTTAATGTTAACCGAATCTTAACTAATAAAAGACTCCCTACTCCTTGTAGAGGAATGTCATCAGTTTTTGGACAGCCTCTCCTCCCCAAGTTTTTTTTATAATGGAGATTTTCTCTAAATACACCAGGCTGATCCGTAATTAACCAATATCCCGATCTCGCAAGTCCTCTCTGCCAGTGGGTTTATATGAAGCTAATTATGATATCTCTCATCTGTTGAGTGCCTGTACCCGTCAGCATTCAAGGACATAACACTCCTCAATTATGGTCCTACGCACGTCTTCTGCCTGCTGGCTAATCACTTCAGCCTGTGTTCATCTCATCATCAGTTCAGATGTCTCCTGTCTCAAGAATTGGATCTGACTTTTTTGCCTGATTTCAACCAAATGTTCTTGTCCTCTGTTAATGTGTGTTTTTGATAATTGCACCCCTGTAAGCGTCCTGAGTGGATTGTAGGATAGCTGATGGTTCCTACCTTCCTCTCATTTTGCCCACGCTCTCATTTGTGGTGCTGTCTCATTCCACGAATCTCTTGCTCTGCGGATGAATGTAGTAGCTTGTTAACTGGCCAAATTAAAAGCCTTTTCCTTTAACATTGAGAGCTTTAGAAGCCATTAATGGATCAGGGGGAAAGGCTATGTTTCTGATTGGGGGAGGGGTGTATTTAAAGGGAAGTGGCGGTGATTGATAGGACAACTTATACTGAAGTGAGGCCAGGGCTGAAAATTCAGTGATGTCATTGGCTGTGACAGGACGTGAGGTTGGACTTGCTGCTTTATTGATCGCTCTGTTAATTTTCATTTCCCTGTGCTTTTTTGACCTTGATGAGACAGACGTTACCTGCACTGGTGTCCAGTTTCATACCTCTCTGCCTATGCATGGAGAAAAATTACTGGAATTTAACCCGTCCACAGACTAAGGAGGGGCACTACTACAGAAGCATTAGGT
>NW_005187440.1:3265315-3284609 GCF_000239375.1 Pundamilia nyererei | reverse complement strand
AATAGAATAGAATAGAATTCAACTTTATTGTCATTGCACATGCACAGGTACAAGGCAACGAAATGCAGTTTGCATCCATCCAGAAGTGCTTTAGTGATATAGATATATTACAATATATATTAGCAATAATATAGATATGTAAGTATATTACACGGTATGAAGTATGTTGTGAATATTCTATAACTATAGGTATGTACAGGCTGTAGTGACTACAAGCTATGTACAGGCTATGAACAGGATATAAATATGAAAGACTACAGAATATGAAATAAATAACTTTACAGAAATCTGAGATATACAGTTACACAGAAATGGGAACTATGCAAGTTGTAAACAGTTGTAGGATTAAAAATTATCGTATGTACAGAATGATTATTTACAGAGCTATACAGTAGTGCAGTTAAGTGTGAATAGTGTGAATTGGTTGGATAGACCCATTTAGTTTCACAGGTTCAGCCTCCTCCAGCTGTGTTTCAGTACAGCTGAGCTCACTTCAGTTGTTCTCGTTTACTTATTATTTATGGTTTTTTGCAGCTGAAGGTATAAGCCAGTAATTTGGTGGTGTCTGATAAAGGCTAGCTGTTTACCGATGCTCTCAGTAAATTAGGGGTTTATAAGTTTTGGTTTTAGCTTTCGCCTTCGGTGGACATAAGGCTGCATCTTGAAGTCGTGCAGTGCAAATGTTTAAGCAAAGGCGGTCATGTCTTGCTACAGCTGGAATGTCAGGAACGTTTGGGGGCTGTCAGGCCTTGATGTAAATGGACCACAGAGGAATAGTGCTGACAGGGAGCGTCCTAACATGGAGCACAATGTTGGTAGGAGTTGGACCCTCCTTTAACCAAAGATAACACTCTCTCCTTATAAGGAGCTGAATTAATGCTGTCTCCTGTTTTGAAACAAGACGAGTCCCAAAGATTGAAGCGTTTTGATTTCTCCAGAAAGTTTCTGTGAGGCATCTCCTAAAATCGCATAATCTGCACTTTTAAAGGAATATTTCTGAAGACAGAGTATATGAAGCCCGTTGCATCTGCCAAGTCTGACAATGGAGATGTAACTGAACAAAACTGGCAAAATCCACCTGGTATAAATGTGTCAGTTTATTGTCTTTGTGGCTTTTTAGTCAGTCCTGGCTGTCTATCTTGATGTGTGGTTGTGGGTGTTTAATCTCTCCCCTCACACAAAATTAAATTAAGGCAGCCCACAGAGGAGCTGCAGATTTGCGTGGCGTGAAATTGCGCTATTGTGTAAAGATTCTGCTTGAGCGAAGGGAACCCCTCTTTGCATTTCTGTCTTCCCTTATATATAATCACAGCGCTGCATATGCAAATGACTCGTTGCGAAATGTATGTGGCCGCTGTGCACAGGGAAAACAAGCCTACATGCTTGTTTCTCTCGTCCAACACGACTCCACTGCATTAACTAAGAGATAAATTATTAAGAACTCTAAACGGTCCGGCGTGAGGACAGTCGGAGATGGTAACACTCACTTGACATCACTTCCTAATTTCCCATCAGCTGAGATAAATCCGCCAGAGTGAAAATAACCAATGCAGTTCTTGCTTATTCTTCTGGCGAGCATTTGTTTGGCAAAGTCTGCCAAGGCCACGTAAATTGGGGCGACATGAAGGATGGGCTGCACGAGGTAAACAAGTACCAAAGGGATCCTACCCTCCTTTTTTTCCCCTGCTCTCTTCCCCTCCGGCCCATTTCTTAGCCTCTATTTATTCAAGTGCTGAAGAAAAGGAGGGGACGGTGAAAGGGTTGTATACACCTCACAGCTGGAAACTGATAGGACTTTTTACACCCACAGTGCCCTGCGTGTGAGAAAGTGCAGTCGTTGGTCCAAGTCCCTTAGAAATCTCCCCCTTTTCCCAGTTCCAGGACTTTTTTGTGGCTGACCTAAAGGCTCTCTTGGGTCCAGATTCACATATGTTGTCTGCATCTCCAAAAACGGTCTTTTCGAATCAAGAATCTCAAAAGGCTCTTTTCATTCTCACTCGCTGATGATGTCCACCACTAGTTTCCAGTTGAAGACAAAGAAGGAGAGTGCAAGAGTTTGAGGATTATCAGCATCTGGAAAGGTGGTTAAGATCTTGGGTTTAATACAAACATACAAGTTCATAGTTAGAGTTTGTGTTTTCCCATTTCCCGCTTTTTGACCAATGTGAAAACGGTGGGAGGTATGTGATAGGGTACAAAAGAGCAAGAAAGGAGGAGGGAGGGATGACACATTTTTCTTCCTGTCTGTAAATTCCTTCCTGTTTGGGGGAGTGGGAGGGTGGTCTTCTTGAGAATGGACAGTATTCTTGGTGGTGGAGGGTGGAGCGGATCTCAGCTGAGTACCAAATACTCACTTCCCTCATGACAAATACACAAATGTTGACACAGGCCTTCCTGTGTATTCACTAGTGTAATTTACAGCATTAAGAGAAAAACACTATTATAGCATAAGATGTGTGACATGTTCTTTCACTGGGAAAACTATGCAGTTTTATTCATAAAGCAGGATTTATATACACATGCTGATTTAATGCGCCATTAAAATGGGATGAAACAGGCAAAAGCAAATCAGTTCAAAGTAAAAAAAAAAAAGCAGAATCTGAAAGAATATACATGAAATCAAAGAATAAAATACATGGGTGAAAAATAAATCTTACTGACAGAGTGATAATGATGTGTTTAAAAGCATTTAGTTAAGTTTTTAGTCTGTTTTTGTTTTGTTTTTTTTAAACAAAGCATTAGGTTCATTTATAAGACTACCGAGCGGTTGGTTCCAGGATTGTGCTGCGTAATGACTAAAAGCAGCTTCTTCTTGTTTCCAATTTTGCCCTGAGCACCACCGGCAGTCCTCTCTTCATTGGTGTAAAGGTATCCCCGGGTTTATAAATAAATAATATGGCTTTAAAATCAATTCTGTGGCATATTGCAACCAGGAGAAACTGAAGAACTTAGGTGATGTGGGCTTTTGGTTGTTTGTCTCAAGTCAAAGTTGCAAGTATGTGATGTTTTTTTTATAGGTAAGTTGCAATGATAAGTTTTACTTTTACAAGCTCAATCAGGATTTTTTTTAAAGTATATTTATTCGTCTTTAGGCATGAAAAAAAGATTTTTGAACTTCATTTTTTTAAACATGTACTTTTCAAAGAGTTTTTTTACACTTACACTTGGACAACTGATGTGTATGGAGTGACACATCAGTGTCCAATGTAGTGCAAGTATACCATCAACACTGACACAAATACAAGAAAACAGCCTTTGAATAGCTGTCCACTGTAGTGACCACTATGCGTGAAAGGGTTAAAAACAAACTTCACTGTAATCTTGTTTAAAACCTTCAGATAGTTAAACAGTCGCTCTTTTAAGATGCTCAGGAAGGAGATTTTCCTCAATGTTAGTGTTTCCTTAAATCATGTGGACGGGGAATAAGAAAGGAAAACAGAAAATTATCCGAATCCATATCCAGGCACTGTCTCTGTAATTTTAACAAGTGGCAAAATGCCTTTATTTCAATCGACTAGAACCATTACAAAAATGCACCAACATGCTTGAGCTTACACCTTAGGGTGTAGAGGGCAAGTTGGTGCACTGTTTCTAGTCGGGCACTGCTGGTGGACTGGTTGGGGTTTAGACAGAATTGTTGCTTCAGTTGATTTTGAGTCTGATATTCATTTTATATTAAAAGCAAAAGATCTATAAATGTAAAATACTTGGAGATATTTAATAGAAGATCAGCAGATTCAGATGTTTAAGTTAAAAGTGATTGCTGTCTCTTCTCATTAATGTGGAACAGGTTTTCTTTCCGTGTGTGAGAGCTCAGTTCGAAGTGCCACTGACAGGCAATGTCTGTTAGTGTAATGTGAATGTGGGTGGCAGCATGCAAAAAGCCATTCAAAAGTCCAGCAGATCCATCTGCTGTGTTTCATGCACCACCGAGACACTGCATCCACCACCTCTTACCTCTTCTGCCTAAATAAGTCTGTCGTCCTGTTTACCCCTCATATATGTTTTCCGTGTTTTTAGCTTGGAACAGATCATGTCTTTTAAAGAAACACTTGCTGAGCTGTTGTGGTAAGTCAGAGGGCAACCGGGAGTGTTAAGAGTTAAATGAAAAACAAGAAAGGGAAAAAAAAAAAGAAAGAAACGGAATAATGGGGACTTTGTTCATTTCTGACCTTGGGTGGTACCAATGAGCATTCTTGTGTGTGTATTCATGCGTGCTAATTTCAGCACCAGGCACTAAAAATGCAGCATACTGCTATTCTTATTTGATCGTCCATGTATATGTGTGTGTTCAAGGAAGTCCAGTGACTGGCAGTATCCCTGCCTCTCCCCCTTTGAATCTCCCTGACGTGAATCACTTAGTAACAACACACTTTGAGCTAAATGAACTCCCTCTCTCACTCGCCCTTAATCACATTAGCCTAAGTGATATGGGAATGCCAGGCCAGACACACACTCCCCCACTTCTTCTCTGTCTTTCAACCCAAATAAATAGCCACTCCTCCAAAGCTTTAAGTTGTCCTAAGCTCCATCTTTGGATAATAGACCGTTTGCTCCCACAAAGACCCCAGTTTGGAATAATGAGGATCAAGACAAGAGTAGAGAAAGTAGGATGAGAGAAATGCAAGAGGGCGGAACAGAGGAGGAGAGCCGGCGCTTTCCTAATACCAGCCCCAGGACAAAACCCATCAAAACACCTGTTTTGTCTGCAGAATAACTGCTACATTTTTTTGTTGTTGTTGTAGCTGCGCTATTGGGTTCATCGTTAAATAACCTTCAGTGAAATAGCCTGCTTGCCTGATTGGTAGCTTGGATGGTGGCCGCTTTAGATACCATGCAGTGAGTGCCCAATAACAAAGAGTGTTTCGCATGTCTTTTATCCTGTCTTCCTTTTCTCACCCCAACCGGTCGCAGCAGATGGCCGCCCCTCCCTGAGCCTGGTTCTGCCGGAGGTTTCTTCCTGTTAAAAGGGAGTTTTTCCTTCCCACTGTCGCCAAAGTGCTTGCTCATAGGGGGTCATATGATTGTTGGGTTTTTCTCTGTATCTATGAAGCGCCTTGAGGCGACTTTTGTTGTGATTTGGCGCTATATAAATAAAATTGAATTGAATTGAAAATACTGCAACAGGGACAGCTGCCTAACATAAATTCTCACTTTATATTTTGATAATTGTCTAAAAATTTGGTGACACTGCAAAATGCGCAACGCAGACTTGGTGCAAAGGTCATGACCCACAAAGGGGGGCATTTTGTCTGCGTTTCCTGGAAGAGAACATAATTTGATCTGATGCCAACATATAGCTCAGACATGGACAGAATATCTCCATGAGTGCCTGGCTAGTAATCGATGGAGGGAGCTGTGGTTTCTGTGCTATTCCCCAGTCAGTCGCTCCCTCTTCCAGCCTTGCTCAGCCCATCTTTTATGCATGAGCCTCTCATAGACCTTGTCAACATTGCTCCTCCTCAATCTGCATCAGCAGATTGACATTTGTGTGTGAACCCATGTGTGCAAGATAGGGGAGATGAGTAAAATGTATTATTTTGCAAGTCTCTAGTGATTCGCTCATGAGTAAAGTGGGTTGTTGCAGGCATTTTGTCGTTGTGATTGTTGGACTTTGCTGACAGTGTAAGGCCCAAAGCTTTGTGCTGCTTATTCAAAGTACATGCAAGATTCGCATCATTCTATATATTGGAACTTTCTTGGCATCTGTTTCCACTAAGACTGATATGCATGTTTTGCCATAAACAGTGGGCATTACTTACTTATTACTCATCATCATTCTCATTCATCAGCTTCATGACACTAATCCACCTTAGGCTTATCCATGTAAAAAAAACACACACACACAGATACAAAAAAGCATGGAATTTATGCTTGGCTTGCAATCTAATCACTCACTGCTTTTTTCCTCCTTCTTTTCTCCCTCTTTTGCATACTGAAGCTCACAAATATATTGTTGCAGGTAAGTAGATGGTTATCTTTGGCTTTTTTGCTCCCAGCTGAATTATTTTCATATGTCCTTTGGAGAAAAGCAGTAAAAGGACAGTACCATTAAAGTGCAACCTTAGGAATTCAGAGTGTTTAGGGTCTTTGTCACTGAGGAAAAAACAGGCTGGCAATGATAACTTTTATCAGTCAGAGGCATGAATGGTAAAGTAACTTGTATCCTATTTGATATGACAAGGATTATCCCGTCCCCTATCCCGTTCTTTATTATCACTGTAAGAATGTAGACTGTGCATACATTCTTACAGGGACCAGGGTGCTGTGACTGTGCTCACCTGTTGCATGGGTGAACAACATTTCTGCAATTTGCCCTTCTGTACCTGGTAATTTTACTTACTGACAGATTTAAGGGCCTCAGTCTTTCATTTCATGCATGTTATACGTTTGTAATTTGATGCGGTATAGGGCTGGTGTCGTAGATTGCTACTGTTGTGTCAAGCTGCGTATATAGATACAAAAAGATGTAATGCCAGTGCTGTCTATACAGACAGCCCAGTCATTTTGGCTTGTCACTGCAGGAATATAGACTGGAAGCTTAAAAATGTGCTTCAGGATGCAAGTAAAGCAGCCACTTACACGGCCTGTATAGACAGCTGGACAGGTTAAAGCAAGCAGGGCAGTTAAATAGTCCTAATGTCTGGTAGGAACAGCATTACAACATTCAGTTGTAATTTCCACATGCATGGAAAAAAAACCGCAGATGGCTGTGCGTGAATATGGGTTAGCCTCGCTTGGGTAACCCTCAAGTGAGGCTTTAGACTTTCACAAAATTATATAGCCAGCACAAGGATAGGAGTGAGGTCAAAGGTGATCCATAGTGTGGTTATGAATGCTCTGGTGCTTGCAGCAGTCTGTGACCTGCTTAACACCGGTTTCCTTCGGGATCTCATTAACTGCTATACAAGCCAGCTCAAGGAAGCTGTTGCAAACAAGCACATGTGACAGCTGAGACTAAAACTTATATCGCCTACTCCCAAATGAGGTTGAACTACAGAGTTTTCACAGAAGCCGAAATTTGTCATTGCTGTTTCTATCCTGTTCTTCTCTTTGCTGTGATGCTTTTATAGTCTCATTAAACTTTGCTTGAGACAATAACATTATGGTGTACGATACAGCACATGCCTCTTTGAACTATGTAAAATATAAATTAGCTGCAATCCAAAGACTGCATAGAGTCAATGCAGGGATTCAGGGGCTTTTGGTTCTAATGACAACATTCAAACTGGCCTAGGTGAACTAACCTGAATAAACAAATGCAGCAGAGTTTTTAATCACTCTAAAGTAGATCTGGCACGCCTACTTCAGATTCCCAACTGATCCCACTGGGTTTCTGTGGGGCCCGTTGCGTTGGACTACTACTACAGCATCTTTCTTCTGTTTTATTTCATTCTGTGTGCTTTGAATTGTTCATAGTGTGTCCTATATGTCACGTTCTTTTATCGAACAATTTTTTTCTGCTTGATTTTAATTTGTTCAAAATTCAAATGAAGCAAGAGAACCTTGTCCATCATATGTTTTATTTCTCCTAACTTGTGTTACATTTGACCATTTACTGGACCTCAGTCCATCTGCTTTGTTAGACAAAATGTTTTTCTTATTGCTTCATCACAGTGCTTGATAGCACATGAATAGCCTATTCAGCTGTGAACTGTGTGGGTTTTTATCACCGGCGGACCCTTATTATCTCCACACCTAGCATTTTTCTCAAGCAGCCCTATTCATCAAGAAACAGGTATTTTTGCCCTTTTCACAAGTAGCACACCATTAACCACGAATGCGATCTGGAGAGTGCATCCTTTGTGGACCTTGCTATGACTCAAGCAGGTACCAATTTCCTTTCTTTGCCAAAGAGAGATTCGTTGTTCTTCTTCTTGTCCACTCTGGTGTTTCCTTTTATTCTGAGTCAGAGAGCCATTATCAGGCTTTTAATGTGACTTTCAGATGCAAGAGTGTGCAATTACCTGCTGTCTGATTTGGGAGGTCAGTCTGTGCAGTAATGAGATTTACAGGGTTAAGTCCTGTAGCTTGTGGCTCTTCAGGTTTTTGTCCCCTAGAGAATTGATGTCATTAGTTTTAAATGATAAGCTGCATGAGTAATAGCTTTCATTGTACAGGTGGATAAGTGGCCACGAGATTCCTTCACTTCTGTATAGCTTTATCACTGTATTTTTTGCACAGACACAATCGATAGCTACCGGTGAGAGAACCTGTAAGTCTTCTTTTTGCCCTCTTTCATCAGGACCTTGGAGGTTTTCTAGTTTTGTTGAAAGGAAAGGGTTAGAAATAAACGACCACTGGGCTTAAAGAGTTGGAGATAGTTACTTAAGGAGTAAAGCATTTTCTGAATATTTAGAAAAACAGATGACCACCTGAGGACCTGTTAGATAGTCTGAGTGAGGAGGAATATCCGATGTAGAGATAACATGTAGGTGAAATGGAAGATCTGCTCTGTTTTGAGTGAAAAAGCCTTTTCCAAAACAGGTTAACTTTCAAAACTAACATTTTTCAAAGTCCATATTGTCCTTGTCATCATGGTCTGTTTATCACTGGGAATACACCCCATCAAGGTCCTCTCATTCCTTATCTGGTTTTGCATCCTATCTTCCTTCTCTCCCTGAGGTCATAGGGAGCTCATTCTTGGATGGGAGGTATCCTTAAGTACCAGTCAAAAAGCCCTCCCTGAATTAAAGGCCATCCTGACCTTCTGTTTCAACCATTCCTTAGATATCCTCTTGAAATTGCGCAGAAACTCAAGGACTAAACTAGTGACTTTTCATTGTTGATATGCGTATATCCATGAAATGCTTATTAAAAGTCTGAATGGAGTGTCCTGTTGTTTTGTTGTTATCATTATATCTCCCACAGTGAAGAACAGCCTCTTATGCAATGCTAGGGAAAGCCATCATTACTAAAGTGTTGTTTAGGTGCTGGTGTTTTGAAGCTAAATACATTATAACTGTGTTGTCTTCGCTGCTCTACAGTGGGCTGTTGTTTATGTAAAGTGCTGGAATGACTGTTGTTTAGCAGATTAGAGTTCTTTACTGTACCTTTGGTCAAAATCAGCCTTCGGCATGTGTTATTCAGTGCAGAACTTTGTCGTTTAAATAGGATTTTTTACACATCCCGGTTGCTAATGTGTTTGAATTGAATGCAGATTTGTTTCTCTAGATCATGTGGCGCTTGTCAGTGTTGTATGAAGGTAAAGTTGCACAGTCTTGAGTTTTGTGTGTAATAACATCTTTCATTCTGTCATTCAGGTCTTGGTAATTTAAACTCATAACAGACAACAATTACCACCAATGGTAAAAAGTAAACTGTTTACTATAATTAATGGGCTGCTTCGAGAGTATCATCCTTCACATCCTTTGCATGATCTTTTAAGGGTGTTGTTCTCAAACAGACTTACATGTGGCCCTAAAAACATTACCCATTGATAGCAATGCTGCCCTCTAACTTTCAGAAGGCATGAACTTTTATATTTGTCTGTTCTTGTAGTTTGTCCTAATTCTCCAGGATTTATCTATGTCAGTATATTTCTAGTTTATTTTGTGCATGTGCTCTATCCATTTAAAGGTGTCTGGGCCTTCAGAGGTTTGCTCACCGCTATGCGCACGCTTTTCTTTCCAAAAGAGTGTTTATTTCCATAGCAGCATGGGCGCACACGAGTGTTTATTTCACTCAATCTGCGGCTGAGTGTTTGTTTCCAGCAGAAAGTAAGCTTTGCACAGAGAGCAAAAACTCTCAGCAGCATATGTTTGGTGCCGTGAAGCAAGGCAAGGCTGACAACTCCCTGTCTCTCAGCACTTTGGTGAATACCAACTGTGCGGTAACAACATGAAAGGCGCTCTCGATGGTTACAGAAGTTTATTTTGTTTAGCTGCAATGATTTGGGTAATATGAAACAGTCGTGGTCACTCAGTTTAGGTCAGCTTAACAGGTTTGAAATATCTGGAAAAGCAGAATACAAATACAAATCATCTTATATTAGCTGATATGACAACAGTGCCGCGTGTTTGCCTGTCCATATGTTTATTCTATCTCTCAGTTACATTATGCAAAAACTACTGAGGCAAATATTAGAAAAATAGAGGAGGTTGTTAAGTTTTGGTGCAGGTGGATATCGCTTTCTTTAAAATTATATACTGAAATAAATGATTTAAAATAGGTCACTAGGTCTGGATGATTGGACCAACCCATGTAAGGGTAATCTAATTTGTGATGTCCACCTGTTTATTCATTTGAAGGGCTGCAAGCAAAGCTGGGCTACAGCTGATTGCTTCATTTAGGTTCTTCAGCTTGTTGAAGTGACCTGGTTTAAAACCAAAATAACCCTTCATCTATGATCTTGTGGTCTTCTGATTGCATTCTCTTAAAATGTATGATTCTTAGCACTTCTGTGAGACTCAGCACATTCATATGATGTACAATGCATAACGTAGAATTCCATCAGTTTCAGTTCTTAGTCAGAGCTTTTGTGTCTCTGAGTAATGTGTGTGCTTCCTGATCGACAGCTGTGACATGACTTGTGTGTAAGCTTACTGTTGCCCAGGGGCATGTTTATTAAGATGCACGTTTCCTTTTTGGCAGCTTTGCTGTTACCCCTCAGTCTGTTTTCTTCTTCTTCTCCTTATTGGAGGAAATTTCTCTTTCTCTCTTCTTCATTCTCCACACACATGCACTGGCACACACCTTGTGCAACTTAATCGACTTTGTTGGAACATGACCAAGAGTCCTTGAAATGATCCAATGCGCTCTTTCCCCCGATGGGAATGAACACAATCCTCTGTGTTCGACCTCATCATCTCCTGCTAAAGCCAGATACAGGCAGCACCTCAGCTGTGTTTTCTCTCTTCTTCTCTGCAGTGATTTCTGGACCATATGTGTCGTCTTATCTTCATGGCTCTATTGAACTTTGTGTTATGACCGAGCTTGTTAGTCATAGTTATTCCCACACTGTGCATTATTAACCTCTGTGTGCTTCTGCTCGGACCTGCTGTAAATGCTGTAAACAAATGGCTCACAGGCGAACGTGAAGGTGTGTGGAACACTTTATGGAGCCCGTGCCAACCCTGCGGTTTGCGAGTCAGTAAATTGTTTTGCTGCTATCAACTGTTGTAGTGTTCTGCGGTTCTGCGTAAAGCAAAAAACCGAGAACTTCCAGTAAATGGATTACATCTGAGTCTGACTTTGACTATCAGCTAGATAACTCATTTTACTATAGCATGACACATGCCAAGTGTAATGCTAATTTTAGTGTTACAATAAAAACTAGAAACGGAAGCAGGTATTTGCAGAAATAACTTGCTAGAAGTATTTGTGTTTCAAATAATGATGATAGATGAGGACTTCACCCCGACTGCACATATTGTGACAAACAGCATTAATCAGTTCAAAATGTGTGGTTTTTTATGGGAAATGGTTAGTACATCATTAGCACTTTATTTAAAATGTCATGGATCTAATTTACAACACATGCAGTGTGTTGACATTTGAACATCATAGATTTATCAGCGTTTTAATTATGTGTTCATCAGTCTTACTGATATAGTAAATAAGATGTCATTCTACAGAGTGACATAATGTTTGTTCTTCCATCTGTGCGAGGTTTTGGGCACCGATAGTGTGAAAGAACACACAGGAGCTACTCCTTGAATCTGCTGCCATCTAATGGCTGCGTGCTGCACAGTACAACTGTTACCTGTTAAACCAGGGGTAGGGAACTCCAGGCCTCGAGAGCCAGTGTCCTGCAGGTTTTAGATGTGTCCTTGATCCAACACAGCTCATTTAAATGGCTAAATTAGCTCCTCAACATGTCTTGAAGTTCTCCAGAGGTCTGGTAATGAACTAATCATTTGATTCAGGTGTGTTGACCCAGGGTGATATCTAAAACCTGCAGGACACCGGCTCTCGAGGACCAACGTTCCCTACCCCTGTGTTAAACTCTGCAGTACAGCAATCAGAGAAGATTGAATAGATGGGAGTTGGGGTTGAATGTCTCCTGTTATTATGTTGCTTGTTTGCTGTGGCTGTAATGGAGTTTGCATCTTTGATTTGCTTTTTCTCGTGTAGGACACACAGTAATGAATTATAGTTCAGATCAGATCTACATGATTCCGTTGTTTAATCCCAAATTTTTATAGTCCAAATTTTCTCCACTTAACGTGATTGTTTGTTAACCTGAACATCTCAACAAATGTGCGATTTCATCTAAGGAAGTAATACGTGTGTGACTGAAACATGATACAAGAAGAAGTAGATGAAGATAAAAACGGCCACTGTGCCCTCATGGGTTTCCCAGCTGGGTCTGGATCTAACCTTTTTTCTGCAGTCTTTGTTATTGCTCTCAAGGAGCCCTTATGCGTCTGAACCCCTAGAGTGTCTATGAGCTCATCAGCTCTCTTTTGTAGAGATGCATTCAGTATGTGGGTCACTAAAGAGCACTTTTCTTGGATTAAAAAACCTGCCTTTCCTCCTCCAGTTTATACAAAACTCTGAATATGCTCACAGGGTCCCACAGTGACTTCCCCACAGATAAAGTGCTGCTTTCTTCTTCATTCTCACTGACACAAATATATGAAACTGTTTGCTCTTGCATTTCAACTTCTCATGCACTCCAGTGTTTTCTCGTGTTTGAGTCAAAAGTGGTGTTAAGTCTTTAAACTTCCAGCCTGAAGCTGCTTGGACAAGTAAGTACACTAGGGGGCACAAATGCTCCAACACTGAGTGTAGGGAGGTGGCTTTTCCAGTTGCTCACCTTTTCATTCCAAGAGTCTGGAGAGTCCAAACCCGAGCTCAGCCCGGAAGCTGTCTTCCTTCTTCTCTCTGGGGTCACACTCATCAGCGTTTTACATAACAGGGGTCAAGGCAGACGGAGAGCATTGTCATTCAGAAGCGTACTTTTCATATGAATAACAACTGCAGCTCAGGCAAAATGTGCTGTCACTGAGGTATTTTAGTTTAATGATTTTTTTTAATAGTGCATCTGCTCTTTAGAAAGAAAAACACAGCCATGGGTGACAGGAATGAAGAATGAGAGAGGGAGGCCATGAAAAGGATTTGAACTAGAAATATTATGGCCGCATCCTCAATGCCTCTGATCGTTAAAGGAAGAAAAGGGGGAGGGAAACTATGAAGGGGGTGGGGGGGTTCATGCACATGCACATTCATATTTAATTTATCATTTGAGCTGCTGTTGCATCAACCCATGTCATCCTACTGACTGAGTATCCAATGCAGCGTCAGCTTCATCAATGTGGTGCGCTTCTGGGGTTATTGTGTTGCTAGAAGAACTGATGCTGTTGTAACCCAGTAGGTCATGTGGGGTTAGAATATCTGGGTTATGGTAAAATAATCTCTTTTACCCATGATCGCACTTGCTGTATATGCAGAAGGCTGCAGTGAAGGGATAAGAGCGTGCACGTGCCCAGGGGCATGCTAAGTAGGTAAATGTAAATTGGTAGGGGGTCCCATCTGATGTGTGTGTCTGCGTGTGTGTAGTCTACCCACACCCCACCCTGTCCATCTCCAGATTAAGAGGCCTCCACTGAGTCCCTGACCCAGAATTCTTACCTCCCCTGTCAAAACACACACACACCCTCACTACATAACCCCCTCCCAACACCACCTAATTTCCTCCTCAGGACAGACAGCCTCATGGGAGAGACATGGGGTGAGGGCTCCATTAGCGGCCCCGACCCCGACGTGTTGCAGTGGTGTTGCATTGAGGGATCTGCGCTTAAGAAAAATGGGAGTTAAAAGCGATAGTGTCATCTGCGGACTTAGATGGGGGAGGGCTTAAAGTGTTAGGGGTTGCTCTTAGTCCACATGGGGTAATAATGTGTTTCCACATAGAAGTGGATTTGAGCCAAAATCATTGGTTTAGTGAGGGAAATGTAATTTACATCTCATCCATTGTTGGATATCCGGACACATGAGTGTAAGACGTGAGATTGTGAAACATGCTGATACTGATTAGTTTTGTAACACGTTGACACACTGGTATATTTGTTAGTGACTAATAACATATTCTCAAATAAGCTCTAAGATGTATTTTAAATTTAACTGAGATCCACATCCGTATCTGTCCTAGCATATGTCCATCTGCCTTACGTCTGCCACTCTCCATTATCCCTTACTCACCATGGAGCCACTCTGGTGTCCCCAATAAACTTATCTGACCATCCATCCATCCATGCACAGACACTCTCCTTAGGCGTTCACCCACTGGGGGCTTTGTGTGAATCCAGGCCACACCCAGTGTAAAGGACCCAGTTTTGTCTTGTCTGTCCCAGCAGTGCTTTAGGCCACTCTATACAGCTAAACCTCCACAAACACCATTCAGCAGCAAAACACGGTCCAACGCTCTGCGCACACTGTGTGCTGTGTTAAAAGAGAGATGCGATGGATCTTTTTTGACATTCAAACAATAAGATGTGGCTACATTTAAAACTCAAGCAAAAAAAGAATCTGCCCCAAGTAACAGACTGTGTGTATGCTTGCGTGTGTGATGCCTTTAATCAGCCCAGTGGCACAGAACGTGCTTTTCTTCTCTTTTTCAAGACCAATTACCGTCATCGACAGTGATGAATTTTGATTTTGACACGTTGGCTTTCATGCAGCGCTGTCTCCCCACGCTGTAACAGCGAGGAGGCTTGTTTGTGACAGAGCCGGAGAAATAACAACGCAACATATGGAGCTTTATGATCGAACTATAAGCATCCAAAATACTTTTACTTTAATGGAAAGCATGCCCCATCAAGTAGGGTGTGGGAGGCAGCATCTAAAAGCCATTAACGGCCAGGCTTCCACTGAATCCTTAATGACGACGTGTTGAAAATAATGTGTCCAGAACTGCACCAGTATTTGAAATGATTGTTGATCAAGCGGTAAAAAAAAAAAGCAAACCATGCCCTTTGGCTTTCTCTCTGTTAAAAAAGCAAAAAACGAAGCCGCATTTATTCGACAGACAGACTGTGCTGTCTGAACATTCCTGCCACCTGATTCTCTAACATCCTTTGGGGGTCATTTGGAAATGACTCATGAAATTTCAACTTCTCCAGTTTAATTTCCTCAAGTGTGTGCTCCCATTATCACTGAAATTAAGCTATAAGCCATTGTGTGGTAAATTGAATAAATTGGTTAGTGGATTTATTTAGCAAGGTGCCTTATTTATGAGGTGATTGTGCCCCGTGGCAAGCCCCATTTCTCATTTCAAAAAATATTATGGCTCCCTAATTGATAAGATAAACAGGCCATTATGGGTTTCTTTGCTAAACCTTGCAAACTGAATGGAGTCTCCCCCCCCCTCCCTGTCATGTAACTCTAATCCACCTCCCCATTTCCTAATGTATTGCA
The DNA here is from genome assembly GCF_000239375.1 of Pundamilia nyererei. Taxonomy (NCBI): domain Eukaryota; kingdom Metazoa; phylum Chordata; class Actinopteri; order Cichliformes; family Cichlidae; genus Pundamilia; species Pundamilia nyererei. The sequence goes on along the minus strand of NW_005187440.1, from coordinate 3,269,249 downwards.
TGTAACAAGGCAGCATTGTTATCAGACCCTTTCAATTACAATGTGTACTCCAGGCCTAATAATTATGCATGCTCATAACTGAAACATCTATCCCCCGCTTTAAGACTGAATGCTAAAGTGGCTCCATTAAAGTTGCATTATTTGGGCTCCTCATTCTGATGTAACTGGGGTAAATAGGAGTGCTGGAAGAGAGAGTGATGCATGGAAAACCATTTAGGACCAGTGGGGGGAAGGAAGGTGCAGGCTGCTGCTTCTGCCATGGGGAGGCTGGTATAAGGGGACATGTTGCAGAGGTAGATTGGTCTAATTGGAACTTTTGGCTGTCTTGTCACATACCTACTTAATTGGCGTGCCGAGAGGTCGGGGTGAGTATAAGCAGGGGCTCACAAGTGGGTGGCTTACGCCTGCAAATGTGTGGCAGTCGCGTGTGTGCAAGCGGCGGTGGGTATCAGAGTGCGTCTTCTTTCTTTTTTTTTCTCCAGAGAACCAGAGAGACATAAGAGTGTCAGCTCATCAGCATAAAGCATTAAACATTTACGCTGACCTACAAATGCTGACAACCCCCATCCCTTCAGTCACACCCATCACTCCGTCGGCTTCTGCTTCGTGTCGTTTGCTCCTATCTACCAGCTCCCCTCTCCACAAATACACACACCAAGGCACATCCTCTCTGTTTTCCTTGGTCGATAATGAGGATCCGGCAGAGGGAAACTGCAGAAATTGGAGGTTTGGATGGTGAATGAGGGTTGTGGGTTGTTGCCATTGTTAGAATAAAAGAAACAGTTTAGGTTTTAGACAAGTGGCGAACCCGATGCTCGTTTTGCACACTCTTTCTTCAGTCAAGGACTCAATTTCTGTTAAAAAAGAAAGGTAGCTCTTATGACCTGCTCTTGTTTTGAAGGAAAGGAAAACAGCATTTTGCAGCTAAGATATTGAAATTGTTGTTTGGTTTTCAGAGAACAGATTCTAAAATGAAAATGAAGATGCTTTGCTCACTTCTTTGAGCTGCAAACAGAAATGAAATATGAGTAATAAAAATAGGATTCACTTCTTCATTACGGGCCAATTTCTGAAAAAGAAAAAAAAAATCCCGTATCAAAATGGGCGCGCCTCCTTTAATGAAATTTGTGTCACTGTAAACAATGGCACGAATCCATCGGCAGCTGCGCTTCTGGACTTTTATCCCCTTACGTCATGATTTAATGCAGAAGGAAGTCCATGAAGAGGCAGCAGCTGTAGCTTTTACTCATGCAGCTCTGTGGTTTTTAAGGGAAACAAATGTGGGAGATGCGGACTGTTTATCATGATCGACTGCAGATGTCTTTTTGCGGCCAGTGCACTCTGCTGTGGAAATGGTTTGGGCAGTGAAAGAGGGAAGAAAAATACAACAAGGATGAAAAGGGGAAATGAGAGCCTCTCTTGGTCTGTCTCTCTCGTTCTCTTTCTTTCTCGGTCCATCGGTAGTCTGTAATAGACGTGATGGAAATTGATTTCCAGGTGAATTATTTTGTGCGCGCCTCAGTCACGGGGAGATAATAATCCTTCCCCTTCCCCCCACCTGAAGAGGCCTGTGTGACTCTCAGGCTGTCCTCGTGCTGTTCCAAGAAGCACTGCTTTAATTGACCGTTTCAATATTCTGGTCAGTTTCTGTGACTCTTTCACCTCAAGCCTTCTCTTTCCCTGCTTTTTTCACTACCTGTCTATTAGGCAGCCGATGCACTGCTCAATATGATAGAGGGCAGTGTAAGGAAAGAGAAAATCTCAAATCACTAGAGATTAGGAATGATTTTAAAGAGCGTGCACCCAAATCGCTTTTTTCCTTTCTTTATCTCATCAGTGGTCTAAGTACTTCCACGTGCAAATATTGCCTTTGTAATCCCCTTTCACATCTTATCTTTAAATGCCAGCATGATTTCTGTGAATTTAAGAAGGAAAATCGCCACAAGAATACAGTTAATGTGGAGCCCCGTGAATGGGACTTTATCATCAGCATCAGCCTCAGTTTTCCTCAGTCTTGACCAGTCCTTGGGGGTCATTTGCTATGTTTCTTCTTTACAGAGCCAAAGCAGCAGCTAAAAGGCTGTAGTGTGCTTTATCGACAACAGAGGAAGAAGTGGTCGATGAGTCAACATTATTGACCCGGGGATATGGGACTGAGCAAAGATAAACTCTGTTGAACGGATGATCAAGCTTACTCTAAGTTATGTCTTGCATCATCAGCTATTTGGGCTTTGAAGCCAAATCCTGCTTCGATCCAAGGTCAGACATCTGGGCTTTTTCAGGCTGTAATGTTGGAGTGACATAGCTCTGTGTTTATTGTTATTTAATAAGAGGTGTATTTTTGAGCTAACAATTACTACAAAGGTATATTTTCTCATGCAGCTAGATTGAACTCTAAGCACATGCTGCAGACCACGAAAACCCGCACCACGATCCCTCTATTTTGTTTAAACAACCCTCTGTCCACAGGCACATTCATCTGAACCAGCACTACTGTATACGAGCAATATTTGCTGGTGGTTCCTTGGGCTTTCTTGGCACGGATTACTGTTAATACTCCAGCCTTGACAACACTCAGTTGTAGAAAAAAAGGGAAGTAATGTCAGATAAAGGTCAGCATAACACCAGGCAGCTCAGTATTAGCCTGCACTCTGCTTCATGTTTTCTAATGGAGGTTTGGTTTTAGGAGAATTTTAATGTGCCGTATTATAATTGCTCATCAGTTGTAATAAATGGAGGTTAACATTTCTTAATCAACTTTTAAAAATTTTTTGTTCCATGAGTTAGTAGACATGAAGACCATTAGTGACACCAATCAGGAGAGGCTAAAGGTAATGAATATTTTCATTAGCAGCCTTTCTGACATTTTTTAATTTGGAAATATTTGCCTACAAAATGTCAGAAAGACGTGGATTGATTTTGCTGCATGCTTTTGGGTTCGTAATGTTTCCACCTGTGTGTGAGCATACTACCTCAGGATGGTGTTGCCTGGTGATTTTGGTAGTTAGAGTTGGTGCCAGAGCTCATCCAGCTGCGCCTCACTTCCTGGGCTTCATCCAAAGTTTGGAGCCAGCAGCCCAGGCACACATGCAAGCAGGCAGGCTGTCTTACCCCAGCAAGAAGAGCTCCCCTTGGGGCTATCGCACCAGAAATCCCTCCCTCCCAATCTTAACCACGGACAACCTGAGGAGCCTGACACTGGCTCTCAGACCTGCCAGCGCAGAGTGCACCATAGTACCAATGTAGATACACACATCAACCTACACACAGCACTCTCCTGTGAAGACAGCAGGGTCTTGGGGGTTACACTGCTCAATTTCTCTCCTTCTTTTCCCACTCTGGTTCTTCCTCTATCTTGGCAGAAGCTGCTCGCACCTCTCCCACCAGCCATTACCCTCTCGCTGTCTCTCTCCTCGCTGTCATTCCAGCTCCCCTGTGTTTTCTTCCCGCTCTCTCTCTCTCTGTTCATTCACCCTTTTCAAGCTCTTAACTTCTAATCCTTCTATTTTACTTACTGCACCTGGATCATTTTTCTACATCCCTCTCCTGTTCCATTCTTCCATCTTTTCTACCTTTTACCACCTTCATACCTAACACATCTTCCACCCCTGTTCAAGCAGTTGGACTGTTCCTCAACTCTGGTCTGTTCTAACTCCCCCTGTCTCTCCCTCTCTCTTCGTCGACCACTCTGCTCTTTAAACTCTGCACTAACCTCCTCCTCTTCTGAGCTTGGCCCTGGCTGCAGCTTTCCCCCTGAGATGTGACTGCCTGCAGAGAGTGTAAGAGTCTGAGATAATATGTGTGTGCGTCTATGAGCAGAAGTTTGATTGTGTGCTTCTGGTTCTGTGCGATAGAAAGTGCGCATAGTTGAGTTCACCCTTTGTGTGCGGGTGGGTGTGTGTTTGAGAAAGTTTGATTTCAGTCAGTTGGAGTT
>NW_005187440.1:3237128-3264963 GCF_000239375.1 Pundamilia nyererei | reverse complement strand
TCTCCCCATCTCTCCACTTAAGGGGTTTGCTCTAGATTCTCAATCACAGGACCGCTACACATCCCGATCAGACACATGTATGTACATTCTCAAGGTGTTAACACATGTTGAAAGGATTCCCAAGTATAAATAAAACCTCTCTAATCATCCAGAGTCATATAGTCGTGCTTCCACACAAGCACCATTTGGACTGCTTTCTTATTAGTAGAAGATCAATCTGTGAACCAGTTGCAGAGTCTGCTGATATATCCTCTGGGGAGGGTATTTCAGGCCAAGATTTCCTGGGGTGTGTTCCTGCAGGCTGCTTCAGTTTGTTCACCATGAGATGAGGATAGCTCATCAAGAGCTTTTTCATTCCAGAAAAAAAGCTGAGTTGAAACCAAACACTAAGTCAGTTGCTGCTTTAAAAGAATAGACAGTAGTGATTTGCATCAGCACCATGATGTTGTCCGCTGGTTTTGGGCTCTGGGATGTTAATGTTTTGATTGACACTCTTAGTGGTTCCGCAGTGCAGTTGTTTACACATTTGCCAAACAAGAGAAAGATTCCCAGTTCGATCCTTGGAAAAGAACAAATCCCTTTGGGGTTGTGTCAGGAAGAGCATGTGGAGGAAAACTCTACTAAATCAAACAGGTGGAGCTATCTGTGGTGGTGACTCATTGTGAATAAGGGAGCGAGTGAAAGTAGCTTTTTTTATCATCTCTGATTCTTAGGAGCTAAGGTCATCAGTGAATAAAATCTCTCACAAAAGCTCAAAAGAAGAAGAAGAAACAGAGCTTTCTGAATCTGTTAGAACTGCGACAGCATGCTAATGATGTAAAATGAAATGCATGCCTTATAATGTTTGTGAAACGTATAAACACATTAAGTTGTGCTTATAGAGAGGGTTATATGTGTGTGGCGGTTTCTTGGCTTAGTCCTATGACTTTCTGGAGTCTCTGCTGGTTGCCTAGCAACCTCACAATGACGACAAGACTTCTTATATACTGTACAGACATGTGAGTTTCTTCTAATCTTACTCTTGGAAATAGGGTGAATGAGCACTAATGTGAGTTTTTGCCAATTTCTTTGCTTTATGTTGTTGAAAGCTGAGAACATTAATGGATTCGAGACCGCTGGTCAGACAAATCAAAGCAGTTTAAAAATGTCACCTTAGGCTCTGGAAAATTATATTAATTTGTTCTTTACTACATGGGAATTAATTGATTAATCAAAATTAAAAAATAATAATAAAAGGAATCAACAAATTAGTAGATAATAAAACTAATTAATTCTCAGCTTCTGCCTATTGAAATGCAAATTTTTAATCATTCACATTAACAAAACAATTTCACAATTTCCTAAATCTATTTCGCTGCTCTTCTGTTGTGATAACAAAAGGCCTTTTTCATTTTCTGCTGTAAATACTCAGTGTTGGGGACACGCGCGAGAATTTGATTGATTCTCCTGCTTTGCGTGGTAAAAATAGAACCTGTGTGTGGTTAGCATTAAACAGTAATAGTCACCAAGGCTGAAGAAGGAGAGAAAAGAGCACAACTGAAGCGAGGCAATCTGGGAAAAAAAAGAGCTTCACTGCTTGCTTAAAAGAAATAGCAGCAATCTTCAAAAGTGAATAACTAAAGAAAGAAAAAGAAACTGAAAGATTATTGCTGGAGCGAGTGTCGCACAAACAGCAGTGAGCAGCGAGTGCTCACGCTGGACTCGCCAGTGTTGGATCCTTATTTTCTCGCTCATCCCTTTGGTAGCCCCTTCTTATAAATCTTCACAGACTGGCCTGATTCGTAAACATGAAGTGTTGCATAAAAGACCTTAATCCTCAAAAATTCAAGCACGGCTTCATTTTTCTGACATTTTGGGGCTATCGGTGTGTAATAATTGCATGGTATGTAGCAGTTTGAGCTTCTCAGATGTTTTCTTTGTTCCGCTCTTTCTGTGTTGTATATCTGATACGAGATGAGCCCTGACAAGCAGAACTACTCTTTTTTAGCTCTTTAAATTTTCACACTAAGAAATTGGGCCTATATTTCATTCTTACTGGATTTGGAGAAATGTTGCGTTTAACTTGATGAAACCAGCCTTGATGTGATCTGCACAGCTGCGCACTTGCACTCGGTTTAATGATCCAGCGATGCCTGTTGTAAGAAATGACGCCATAGATCGGATGACAGTTTGTCAGGTGACCTCTTCAGCGTGTGTGGTTCATTTGTTGCTATGGAGAAGGGGAACATATGATCCGACCTCAGGTCCCCGGGGAGTCGCTGTGTCCTGCAGGGGCTCGTAAGGGTCAGATGGCAAAGATGTGGATTGGATCAACGGGAATGGGAGGTGTAGGGGGCTGGGAGGGGTGTTGTTGCTGGAAACATGAGAGTCGGACTGGGACTTGGGGCGGAGGGGACGAAGAAAAAGAAAGAAACTGGATATTGGAAATCTCCCCCTGCTTTGGATGCAGGTGGTGTTGTGGTCCTGGCCCAGGCTATGCCAGTGTAGAAATTGCCAGTATGTTATCATTCAGGAAATGTAGTGGCATGTGGAGAAATGAAAGGGAGAGGTAAAACTGACAGAATGCAAATGGCTTGCAGGTGTTGGAATGGAAATGAAATGAATGGCAGATGAGGTGTTTCTGCTTGCCTTATAGAAATACAGTGACAGAAGTGACCCAAATTGTCTGAAGGACTGCTTCAAATTGCTGCGAGTGAAGCCTTGCCTCGTTTCGTCTCCGTCTTGTTCTTCTTCTTTCTCTTCACTGTATTTGAGTGTCTCTTTTTTCCCTTCCCTCCTTCGCTGCCAATCTTTTTTTCTCCATTTATCCCTCCTTGCTTCTCCCTCGTCATTGGAATGGTTTCTGAAACGAAATCTCGCAAATCACCATTTTTCAGACCGCGGCAATGTGTTTTCTGCATATGAGATGTTACCGTAGCAACAGGGCAATAATTCATCCGCCTGCTGTCTCGTACAGAATGCGTTGCATTAATTTGGCATGACATGTGAGACCTGGGATATCATTTATGCTCTCTGTACCTGTGCTAGTAGACTGATGCAACTGTAAGTTGGTCTGCAGATGGATTTCACTTGTTTTGTTGTTGTTGTTGTTTTTTCTTTTTGATGGTGGACAGTAGAGAGGGGTCTCAGAGTGTCCTGGCAGGTGACTGACAGTGTGTCATGTGCGAATTCTCCCTGTAATACAGATACGTTTCCTTCAAATCCCATTCTGGAAGCTTAATCCACATTCACATTAGTCTTCTCATAGAGAAGAGTTTTCTTCTGAGAGGCGCTTCGTTCTGACCCTGTGTCCAGACCTTGTTGTTTACCTCACAGATTAATATGCACCTCAGGATGCTGCTGGTGCAGCCGACTTCTAAATGTCTCTTTTGGTCCATCGGCATGATTTTCACTGTCGTTGTTCCTCTTCATTTACCTCATTTATCAGTTTGTTACCCAGATGAATAATGGATGAGGAGGCTTGTTGCCTCGGCGACATGCCAAGCTCATGATTGTCACGCGTTCACTCACAAAACTCATGTCCACTATCCTCTTTTGCCTGCGAGTGACTCCTCCTCCGCCAATTCTGGGTGATACACGGTTTGACGTATCAGCACGCAGTGTTTCTGCTGTGATTGAGTCTTGGCAGCCGTGCACTTCGAGACATTGAAGTGGGAGGTCCATTAGGAAATGACACATAGAAATCTATGTGAGTATGAATGGATTGGCCCTCTACTGTGAGACTGAGCCATCACCTATTCCATTCTTCAAATGAGTATGTGGTTATCCTCATTCAAGGGCACATGTAAGCCTTGCACTATACTGGTGTGCTTTGGACAAATCACATGTTTTTTACAGGCCTTCTGGCCTCCAGCAATACAGAGCTTTGGACTATGTCAAAATATACTGGAGGAATGTGAGGATGTATGATCACCAAAGCTAAAACGCAACTTTTTGTAGATTTACCGATTGCTCGGGAAATAAAAGTTAAACCATAGGAAGGCCCAAACCAGTACTGGATTTTTGAGCCTTAGTTAGATATAAGTATTCCATATATTTATTGTATGTACACTGACATGACTTTCCAGAAAAGAGTGAAAATGATGGGGTTGTTGCTTTCAAACTGTCCGTGTTGTGTTTTACAGACTGTATTTCAGCTTAGTGGGGCTGTGTCAGGTGGTAATCACTAATGAATATTTAAAGTTTTGTCTCTCTGGGTGTTGCTGCTTGCTGATGGATACAGAAAAAGGTTCTTCATTGACAGAAAGGTGCACCAGTGGAAGAGCAAAAACGTCCATCATGATGAGGGTTAGGTTTTGCTACGTTTTCACTTGACTTTTTGCGAAGCTGGTTACAATGAAATGAGCCAAAGCGTGATGAGTGACAGGGTTTTCATGCCCGCAGGGTGTGATGGTGTATCTTTTGACATGAAAAAAAGGACTGAATGAACACTCTGAATAAGTGAATCTTCTGGTTTGGCCCTAAAACATACCATCTGTAGACTGCTTGACCTCTCTCCCGTCTGCTTAGCTGGAATGCTTCTCTGCATATCTATATTTTCAGGCCCTCTGTCCAAACATTAGAGCCCAGAATACAGACAAACAAGCATACTGCTTGAATTAATGTGAAAGCTTAAAAATTGCTTTGCTCTGTGAGGATTTAGCTTTGAACCTCCGCCTTTGTCGACACTACTTACAAGCTAAAATTGAAGCTTATCAGAAGGGAGGATTGAGGTGTTTCTCCTGTGACCCAGCATCAGAACGAATGGTACTTTATTGATCGTTGTGTACAAATTCTCTTTTCTCCTGTCCCATCATAGATGGAGGTCAGAGATCAGGCTCTGCAACAGGGCAGGACTCAGGAACTGGGTACAAATTACAGTCATGCTCAATGACACTTTGGCAAACAAGATATTTGTTAAAGCAAAAGTTTGGGGCTTCCAGAAAATGGCAGTCTAGACAACACGTGAAGGAGAGGTCACGAAACAGAAGCAAATCCTTCAAACTGGCTCTTTCAGAAATCTCAGTGTGAAATGTCTGGTCTTTTTGTAGATGCACTTTTAAAACATCCATTGAAGCAACCTGTTTCCACTCTAGTATTCTTTCTTGTTGCAAATTTTTAGCAGTCCATTTAATTTAACCCTCCAGCACCTTGTGGCATTTGAAGGAAGAAATGTCTGTCTGTAAATTTATCTCTTGTCAAGTGTGTGAATGCCAAGACAGTGTGCCTATCTTGTATGAGTGCATGTGTGCTTGAGACTCTCAAAGCACTGTAATGTTGGAACGATGAAGCTAAAGCCTTGTGTTTGACAGACATTGGGGCTGTAGCAGGACATATTGTGCTCTTGCAGACGTCTGAAGAGTCAAATGATGGTTCTTTATTGGTTGCGCTCTTCTCTCTCCATCCAATAATGGCCCCCATTCCTGGCGTGGGTTTGCTTCGAAATGATGCAAAAATCTATGAAAGCACTGACCGTACAGTCCCAGAAACTCAGGATTTAGTAATGCAGACCGTTCAAGAACAGGAGAACCTGTTTTGCCTTTGCTGCACTGACACAAGGCGGACCACAGTGGCAACCATAATGGCTGCCATCCACATTGTTTCCACATATGGTCTTGCTTAACTAGGCTCACATTCACAACTTTAAAGCCTTTTGAAGAGTCTTCAAACACAGCTTTAAGAAATATAAGTATATTTGTAACATCTGCTTTGTTAAATTAAAATGTAGTCTGAACACTGTGGATAACAGTGGCTCCATAGTGTACTGGTTACCCATTTGCCTAATATTGTGAGACCAAGAGGTGATCCACATCCTTGGGGGTTGTGTCAGGAAAGGTGTCTGCTATGAAAACTTGCCAAATCAGATGTGTAGTCATCTGCCATGGCAGCCTTTTGTGAAAAAGGGAACAGCTGAAAGAAACCTCTATTAAGGTCTATACAACAAATTAGCAGCATAAAATAGGGGCGTAATGTCCTAACGTTCATTAATTTCTAAGGTTAGAAAGCAGCGAAAATTGCTATCGCAATATCCACAGCCCCAGGTTATGTTTTCAGATACATTGTTAAGTCCATAACATGAAATTAATCACCAAATTAAAGGTTAAGTGGACAAACTGAACTCGCATTACTTAATGTTATACTCCCACTTGGGGAAACTGGCTAGAGACTGTGACACAGCAAAAAATTATTGCCACTGTATGCAGTGAAATTGCAATTTTGTTGCCTTTGAAGTGATTACTTTAAAGATGAGGGCAGTGTCTGTGACCACCTTCAAAGCGACTGGTGCATCAAGACAGTGATAAATAAGTTTGCGATAATATGGCGATTAACTGTGAGAAATCTGAGAAAATTGTAAGTCTGTTGCTGTGTGTTGCAAATTTGTTGCCCTCAACAGTCCAGTCAGAGCCTCATAGATGTTAAACAAATTCAGGAATTCCTCTACAAACAGGTACATAGTTGATGCAGGATGGCAAATTTTTGAATATATCATGTAAAATAACAATTAACAACCACCAACAAATTATGTTTTAATTCCGGGAGGGGGGGTTTGAGAGGTCATATAGAATTATGTTTTCATTAATTATCCAATTTTTTTTCTTCCTGTAGGAGAAGAGTAATTGATGGACGGATTGATCGCTGAGTTTCTGTGTATGTCCCAGCTGAATGTACAGACTATCCATTCCAAATGGATTAGTCTCATTTCATTATCCCAGGGTTGCTAATACTTAGTGTACCTTATGCGCATTTACACCTGGGCTGCATTTGTTTTTCGTCTATCAGAATAAAACCTTCCAAACACTGGATGCATTTTAATACCTGGTGCTAAGCGGGTCATTCATTTTCCTGACCGTGATTGCAGCCAGAAAAACAGCTATTTCATCATTGCGGCACCATATTTTCATTAGGCTTCTTCTTCTAGCACACAGCCTCGTGTGACTGCACTCTTATCAAAAGAAACTAGAATTATTTACCAGAAAGGGGGGGAGAAAGTGGACTAGCACAGAAGCTGTCTTGTTTGAGAGAATAAGTTGAGCACATGCTGTCTGATTAGGCATATAAATAATTTATAGTCGTTCATTTATGGACTGCGTCTCAACAAGAGGGTATTGCTCGCCAATTAACATTCCCTCTCTGCCCTCTCTCTGAGAAGATTCTGCTCGACGAGCAGCCAGCCGCCAGCGAAGAGCTGAGAGGAGAGAAAACGAAAGGGGGGGAAAAAAAGAGGAGGAAGGGAGTGGGTTCATAAGTATATATGCAAATGAAAGGGTCCCGCTGTATAATAGCTTGTCGCTGTCAGCTCAGATGCCAGAAAGCCAATCAGGTAGATCTGCTTGTTTACAATATGTATATGTCACCGAGATGTATGGCGAAATGTCACGCTATATATAAACAGAGGTGAAGGCAACGGTAATTATTTGTTCATAAAAGGCAGGATTGTTGATGTAGAACACGAGGGATTCACAGCACAGAAGAACATAAGGCGTTTGATGGAGCTGAAATCTAAAATAGAATATTCCTACTTCAAGTCAATGTGCATAATGTTCTGCTTCAGACGTGCTGCTCATTAACTGAAACCTTTTTTATTTGCAAGAAATCCTGAAGTATCTTTCACTTTTTGTGGGCAGAAACATATCCCTGTGGCCTTAGCATGCAAGCTTTTGAAACTACACTTTCTTGAATTTTGGACTTTTTAACATCACCGCGAACCTTCTCAGCGGAGATAATAAAGTCTCCCACACACTCCTCCATGCATTATTTCGCTACCTCCTGTATGTTGCCTCACCTCTGCAGATGGCTGGGTGTCTGTGCATTTTCGATCTGTGCCAGTACAATACTTGAGAGTCGTTAGAGACGTGCATGCATGCATTTATGTGTCTGTGTGAAAGCGAATTTCAGAGGCGGCTACATTGTAAAATCGATGCAAATTAGCACTGTGCGGGCTAAAGCGAAGGCGTGTTTGTGCACGTTGGAAACCTTTGAAGAGTGTATTCAGATCCAGAAATATCCAATCAGACACTAAGTAAACAATGCTTCAAAAGATCTGTTATGTCTATACTGACCGCGCTGTCTAACTGTCCTCTGTCTACACCAGTGCAAAGTACTGCTGGATTTAAGCCATGTTGAAAGGACAGCTCTCAGCTCATAATGACTTATCATCACGAGTCTCCCGCTACTTTCTGCGCCTGACCAGGCCGGTGTGACTTGGCTGGTTCCCCATGACAGATGGCTGACTTGGCCTGAGACTGACATCTGTATCATCCTTTAGCTGCATCAGCCTTGCCTTTCCTGTGTAAAGGCTGTCAGAGCCAGCCACTCCTTCTCTGATTCCCTGCTCCTAGCCATCCAGTGCTGCTGCCACAATTGGCTCCATATGCCAGCCACATGGAGAAGTGTCACTCTCCGCTAACTCTGCTTGCAGCAGCCAAGAGCTCCCAGGTTGCGATCTCTCTCTCTCTTTTGCTCTCTCTCTGTCTCTCGCCCTCTCCTCTTCCCACATTTTTTTTTATGTCACTCGTCTTTTTTTGCCATGTAATTCTCTCTCATTATTTCACTGTCTGTGCCCGTCCATTGGAATAATTTCCTACATGGCCATTAAGGGAAAAATGTTGGTGCTGAAGACCTGAGTAAACAGGGCAAGGCAGTGAAGCGGGGAGGATATTACATCCTGTAATCATTGTTGTTGTGGGTGTTGATGTGCACAAGGGGCTGGCTAGAAAATCAGAGCTGGCTAATAACAACTTACTTCCCCGTGAATGAGTTCCTCTTTATTTAGACGACTGTTGGAAAAGAAAGGAGAGGTTCAGCGAGCAGTAGCCTTGAGAACATCAACATTCAGGAGAGAATCGGCGTCTTCTGGCTCCAGATGATCCCTGAGGCAGAAATTTTCATTCTCATCGTATGAACTAGGGAAATTAGTGTCCAGCTGTGGACAGGTCCTGTTTAGGGCCCCAGGCTAAGAGCTGCCTCAGCGTAGGCTGAAAAGCAGGTCATGGCAGCGTGGGATGGAGTGGGAGGAAGAGGCTAATGTGCCCAGAAGTGTTGAGTGTGGACAGGTGGATCGTTTTGGCTGCGACTCCTCTGTGGTTGGCTAAACAGCCTTAGCTGGAAGAACGGCTTGTGGACTAGAACAGATCACAGGCTTGCAATCGAGAAATGGCTCAAAGGAACATAAACGCTAGATTTTAAGACGACCCGAGTGCTGTGATCAGTGGATTTGTGAATATTAGCTGTGGGTTGTTTTCGCTTCAATCAGCGTCATAGTGTGTCCAAGTTGACACCGAACGCAGGCCGATGTGTCACACTGTGACTCACAGTGTGTGGAGCCCACCCGGTGTGGGAATGCTCTCATTCACGCTTACATCAGTGCCGGACAGTAGTACCATCATCCACTGACTCAGAAATAGAGCTGTCATAAAAACAGAATTTTCACTTTGACACAGCAGCAAATTCATTATCTGAAAAATTTTCAGCGCGACTAAAAAATTGTTTACTCGTGGAGTGATGTCAAACCGCATTTGTAACAGATTTCGCACAAGCTATTAGAGTCAACAGACAAGAGTCAGATCACATGCATGTCTGTTTTAGTCATCTTGTTAAATGGAGGATGATAAATGTCAATATAATCCAGAAGAAATGTGATTAAAAATGATGAACAGAAGCCTCAGAAAGCTTGAAAAGTAATTACACACTTAAGTCTGTGTAGCCTCTCAGTCATCTGGGTCATGGTAGCCTTAAAAGCTTAAAAAGAACAGAACTGGACTTCTTCAAGTTTATGGAGACGTTTCACCAGCTGCCGTTTTTTATTCTATTAAGACAATTAAACATTCAACCCAGTGGCACCCCTCTGTGAAAATAATTTAACGCAAACAAGTACAACCTTTTCTGGTAGAAACTTGAAATTTAGCTGTTACCGACAAACTTTCAATTTCAATTTAGTTCAATTCAATTTTATTTATATAGTGCCAAAACACAACAACAGTCGCCTCAAGTCACCTCATCATCTGTCCTTTATATTGTAATGTACACAATAATAATACATACAGAGAAAAACCCAACAATCATATGACCTCTATGAGCAAGCACTTTGGTGACAGTAGGAAGGGAAGAAACCTCCGGCAGAACCAGGTTCAGGAAAGGGCGGACATCTGCTGCGACCGGTTGGGGTGAAAGAAGGAAGACAGTATAAAAGATATGCTGTGGAAGAGAGCCAGAGATTAATAATGAGTATGACTGGGTGCCGAGAGGTCTATAAACACAAATGTCCATCATTCTTTATCATAGTCCTATTAGCACCGAACCTAGATGTAAATATATGAAGCCATTGCAGTGCCCAGTGTCAAAATGTGACACCAGCAGAACGCATGCCACCAATTGGCTAGTCAATTGAATCATGACAGGGCTTCACTCACGAAAATTCAAGCTGCCATTTAAGCTGGCAACGAGGGAAATGACTCCACAGAAAAATAAAACTGTGGTCCCAGAGTCTGACAAAAAGCCAGTGAAGTAGAGGTATACCATCGCCTCGACAGCCTCCATTGTAATGTTGTGTTTGTGTCGCTTAAAAATGACGTCACAGGACTTTGAGGCGCATTAGTATAACGACCAAAATACACATTAGGTGGTACTCAATTGTAATGGAAAGTGACCTAAACTGAATGGAGTCAGGCCATGTCAGGGAGATACTAGTGGAAAAGCGCTATAAGTCTGTCTAATTTTGAAAATTTGTGTGTTATCTAACACTACTTTGCAGCTATCTGTGCCTGCGCACACATACAGCAGCTGTACAGTGTATTTATGCATCGTGCTAACCAAGTTTCCATGTTAATAACTTTGCACTCAACCCTCTTTTTCAAATGTGTTGACTTTTGGATTAAAAAAAAGGAATAATTTGTGACCATGATTTGTATAAAGCGATGATAAAAACAAAAGGAATAATTTTGAGAAAACCACGGGGTAGCTAAACTAGAGGCTTTCCAATCGGGACTAAACAAACCACTGGGTGATGTTCCGGAGCCTACATGCATCTTTTATATACAGTCTCTAATTAGTGCTTCTTTTTCCCTTTACTGTGAATCACGTCCTACACGATAATACATTTAATACATTCATTGGAAGTAGTGTTGAGTTTAGGTTGTCATCATCACACTGGTGACTTAACCATCTTGTTTTCATCTCCCATCATCATCTGTCCTTTTACCTCCAACTCTTTTTCTTGATCCCCTTTTTAGTGGAGGTTAATGCCATTAGCGGTGCACAGCTGTGTGGGGCCCTGGCCTCCTCATTGCTGAATGAGCTCCGCTCAGCTTGGAGGCTTGATGACAGGGAAATCTGCAATACTGTTGGGCGGTGCAGTGAAGTCTGACTTATGATGATTGGAGTTAATACCGTAGCAAGACAATCAGCCCACCTGCTAGCATCCCTCCGCTGTCGCCCACTGGGTAAGGAAACTGGGCTTTCGTCCATCAGTTCCGGCCACGCGGCTCGATGCACATGAAGAATTCCACACTGCCCTTTAATGTCCACCTAATAACCTAAGCAACATTTGTGGCTTTGAACACATAGTTTATAGCCGAATTAGATGCATTTATGTGAAGTGCCACTCCAGTGATTTAATGCAGCGCTGAAGGAGCACATAAATACAGTACGTAATGGGAAATGGCTGTCAATAACTCCTGATTGAGCTCTGCGATGCCATTGGCTGAAATAACTCCCCATTACTGCAGATTCTAATTGTCCATAAACACATATGCACCAAAGAATAATGAAACACAAAATGACAAATAATGCAGTAAATTATCCTCGAAATGAGACACACACAAATAGTTGAGTGGGCCAGTGGACGCAGCCAATTAAAAAAAAAAAATCCTTTCTAATTTTTAACAGACTTTCTTTTCATCAACATCATTAACATGCTTATTTACAATGGACAGCAGGAAAGGGTGATCTCTGATGCCATTAGTGAATGCAGCAGCTTCACTTTTGATAGCTCCTGCTTTGAAAAACGGTCAGAATCTCACTCTAATGGGATGTTGATGTATTCATCAACAGAGATGGGGTTTTTTTTCTTTTTTTTCTACACAGCCTACCATACAAAACTGTTGCTGATGTGTTTAGTGTTAGAAATTTACACAAAGTTTTCCCCAAACACATCATTTGATAAAAGATTCAGCTGAAGACCTCATACGTATTTCATGATCCGGGATAGTTGTGTGTGAGTGAGCTCTGGAAACTGTTTTCACCCGAGTCAGGCAGAGAGCACGGAAAATAAGCCTCTAATGCCATCAAAATAGTTTAAATGACTTTGTTTTATGCATTCACTTTGGAGTCAATTCATTTCTAACAAAACTGCATTTTCTGGCTCGACTCGGTGCTTAGTCACCTGTACCGCCTTTGACAAATTGCTTTCTGTAAGCCTGTGCAACAGCAGAAGTGTCGGCGATGCAGATTTGATGTTCGGTCCTTTAATTCTTCACATGACGGCTGCGTTTTGTTCTGCTTCAGACAAAGCGTGGTATGTAAGTCTTTACCTGCTCCTAACAAATTACATACAGTTAGAGTCTATGAGATGCGATCAGAAAGGGAAGAGATGCATAAAAATCTAAATCCTTCCTTGAAGGAGGTGCGTGTCCTCCAGAGGTGCTGGAGGACACGCACCTAGCATTGTATCCTGATGCTCTTGGTGGTTTGTCTGGCCCATTTGATCCATTCCCTGAGATTTGTGATCATCCTTTAGAGAATTGGTTAAACACACTAACACCTCCCACTTCTTTCAAAGCACTTAGCCCATAGTGATAGTTTAACCTAGTGGTACTCAAAGTTTTTCAGGCCAGCTACACTTCAGAAACCAAAAAAGTTCTTTCCTTACGCCTCTGCTATGATCAATTATTAACCGTTATTAAAAATAAAAAATAAGAGCATCACGAGACGCCATCGCGTCTATTTTTCACCTGGGTTTCCACACTGCATCTGCAGCGGCTCCTCGCCCCACAGTTTGAGGATGTCTGCAGAGGTGCAAAAATATTACCATTTATGCTGTGAGCCTTAATCCCGTGGCTGTGCGGCTTCAGCGTAGCGTGTATGAGAAATAAAGATGATGCAAAAAAGACAAGAAATTTAGCCTTTTTCACTTTGATGCTTGTAAGTAAATCTCAAAAGAAACAGCCTCTTTTCTTGTCTCCCTTCAATTGAGATTTCTTTTTGGCCTTTGTGGGAAAAATTGTCATTCTGAGAGGGCCACAACTATTTTCACTTAGATCAATTATATGAGCACTGGCCAGCAAGAAGACCGAGATGCGGCCTGAGCTGCTCAGACCCACGTGCAAAAACTCAGTAAGCACACACACCTTGATGTAAGCGTAACTGTCAATCAGTTATTGAACATGACAAATCTTTCACCCTCTGCATAACGATAATTCACACACGTGTGCATATCCGCACAGATATCAACTTTTACTTCTGCCAGACCATTAAGCAAGAGAGCAGCTCCTTCGGCTCCTTAATGGAAATTGCCATTTCAAAGCCTTCAGAGAGAGATGTTAACCTTGTGCGATACTTGTGGCATTAAAAATGGATCAAAGCAGCTGAGCTTTGATGTCAATGGAAGATTTTATTTGGGTCGTGGCATTAGAGCAAAGCGCTAGGCTGACTTCTTAGTGCCCTCTGCTGGGAGAATTTGGCATTTTATTCATGATCAAAAGTCTTGTGATGTTGTCAGGTTCCCATGCTTGTATTGTAAGAGTATTTTTTTAAGCTCTTGCTGCAATTCCCAGGTCTCCTACGAAAAGACAAAGTTATAAATGAAGGTGTAAACTGAGACAAAAGAAAATTAGAAAGCAGCTGTTGCCTCTTTCTTTTCACTCAGTCCATCAATCAGGTTTTGTAATGCTATATGAGAGCTGATATGGACTCGCTGGGGTATCGTGTCTGGAAATAGACAGAAACATGGTGGGGTGCTTCTAGGTGGGTGGCGTTGCTTGTTGATGATGGATTCAGGAGAGGGTGAGGTTGGAGGGGGGTTGAACTTTTGACCCTCAGCAGGCAATTTTTTAAGCTCGGCTTAAACCTGAGAAAGAGCAAACTGGCCAAAAATATAAAACCGACTTTGCGGGGGAAGCAAGATCACCAACCCCATGCGCGCGGTGTGTGTGTGAGAGAGAGTTGTGTAAGTTTGTAGACTAAAAACAGACAGAGGGAGAAAGGCAGAAGGAGCTTTTTTACTATATGTGTGTGTTAGTTTCTGTCAGACAGAAGAGGGAATTGTGCGGATGCACATGCACCATCAGTGTGTATGTGCCTGTGCACCCTTGTGTAAAGCGGTGAGGTGGTGGCGGTGGGGTGAGGAGCGAACTGCAAAGATGGAGATGGAGACACAGATAGAGAGAGTGAAAAAAAACCCCATAAATAATTGATGATAGACACCGCCTTGCATCTGCCGCCTGCTGCTGTTGAGTTACTTCAAAGTAGATATTGATGCAGGGTCTTGCTAAAACACAGGATAACCACCCATCCAGTCTGAACTCATTATAGCATTTAGAAAAAACACACAGTTGTACGTTGCAGTTTAAAAGCGCAAAAATGACCTTCTGTGAAATAGAATAGCCTCAGATCATATTCATTCCTTACTTTCTTTTTAAAGAAACCCTTTCCTTGTTATCATGAAAGTCAGGGAAAAAAGATCCAAGTGGGAATCTTAATTAATTGCATATAGTTACCGTTAAATCGATGTGGAGTTTTTTCCCGGGCTTATATCTGCGCTAGTTGTGCATATTGGTGACAAGTGGGTTAGGCTGTTTGGAGAGTGTTAATACATGATTGACTTTAATGTGTTTAAGTTTTGCTCCCTCCTCCTTCCGCGGGCCTATTTTCTCTCAGTTTGCCTCATTAAATCTTTGTGGAAATTCTCCAGCTCTTGTGGAAGAGACTTTCCTTTGATTACGCTATAAACAAATGGAGGAGTTGGTTGACATCTCCCAAGACTGTGGCCCTCTTTTGTTTTGCTGCTACACTGTTGCTGCCCCCCCACCTCACTCCCCCGCTTTGACAGGACTCGAGTACTACTCCCCGAAGCTTTTATTCTTGCTCATTTTCTTTTCCTTCAACCAACTAGGAGCCCTCCTCCCTTCTTGCCTTTGTTAAAGACAGCCCCTCATCTACACTCCCCCCCCCCCCCCCCGTTTTTTTTTTCCCCCCTCTCTCTCTTTCTCACACCATCTCTCTCGCTTACTTATTATGTGCTCATCCGTTCCGCTGACTGAGGGCTGAGAGAGGCGTGCTCAGGAAGACACTGTTTGGAAAACCAGCGACATGTCGCTGCAGTTTCATCCACAAGAAAAAAAAGAAAAGAAAGGTGGACAGAAGTGTAAGGAGCTGCTTTTCCCGTGGCCAACACTCCTCCTCCCTCCCGTGTACTTCCCTCTCGCGCTGTCTGTCTGCTGACTTCTCTCATTGACTCTCTCCTGCGTGCCTCAGTTGGCTGACTGAGTGCACTGACACCGGGACCACTACCTGCTGCCTGGGGATTAAGCGCGCTATGAATACCCGGAGCCTAATTTGTTGTTTTGGCTGCCAGTGAATGTTGGATACGCACGCAGGAGAAGCTGGAGCCACAGCCTTCTGGCCAGGACTCTCGGAGCGCCTCTGGACTGAGATATCCCAGTGAAAAAGGGGACTGGATGCTTGGGCAAGCGTATAAAAGAGAGGCAGCAAACACAAGAATGAGAGACAATGCTGGACAAGTTATTTTTCTGAAAGGTAAAACAGCAGAAGCCAATTCAGCCTAATTCTTACAAGGGTCAGCGAGAGCCTTATCCTCTCATTATTTGGCTGGAATTTCTTTCACGGGCTTCTGACACAAGGAAATAATGCCCAGCAAATCCCCGCCTCGAGCGCCTCGCTTCATTCCCAACCACACGGAGGTTTTTTCTCCTTTTCTCTCTATGAGGTTTTTCATTCATAGCGTCGCTGGATTTTCTGTAGCTGCTTAGGAAGCAAACAGCTGTGGACTGACAGGTTGAGCAGGCGATCGCTCGCCTCTCTAACTTTTTCCCCTCCTCTCAGCCACTTCTTTTGACCTGCTTTTGGCCCCAGCTCTCCAGAAGGTGTAAAGGTGGGGGCAGCTGCTCTCCCCCCTCCATGCGACTCGATTGGAATAAAAGGGTATTGAACCAGCGAGGAGCGGCAGTCACGCAGGACAAGCGGGGGAGAGAAAACACAGACCATCTCCATATGGTTGAGTGAGAGGCAGCCAGCTGCCTTCTAACCATCCTCCAAATCACGCGGCGGAAGATGCAAGGTGCTCCGGTGATGATGTCAGATTTGGATGGGTTTGGTGTGCGGCGGACCGCACCGTAACCAGGCAAACAAGCTGTCCTGTGGATACAAAAAAAAGTTGTGTGCAGTTTGAAGCTGATCATCGCTGATAAGAGCACTTATGCTCCGATATTCCAGCATGCAACAGCCACAAGGAAACTTGATGAGATCTGCAGCCATCACCTCTTAGGGAAATACTTGTGATGATGTTTTCGGCGAGCGCCAGGCGTTGGCATTCGTTGTAAAGGCGTTTGACAAGAGAAGAAGAAGAAGAGGGGAGCACTCCTCCTTTGCTAATTATCAATCAGGGTCACAGCAAAGAAAAGATTCCTTCTGTGGATTTATCGTCTGTCTGCTCTGGAAGTTTGTCCCCTTTGGATATCTGACAATCCAAACGCACAGATTCCTGGTTTAGGTTGTACACCTCACAAGCGCACTAAACGCACATATTCAGCTACATTAATCACCACCCACTTAAATCCACACACGTTTGCTCTGTAAGTATAAAACACACGAGAACACACACAAGCATACTTCCACATTAGAATCCCATTAGTTTGTTTTTTGTTCCAGCGGCCACAGGAGAATGGAGGTCGTGTGGACGGGTGGGGGGCTGTAGGAGTCCCCCGTCCCTTCAGCCTGTCCTCTTCCCCAAATGGATGTTATTACCTCTAAAAATGTGCTGCTTGGAAACCGCTGAAAGCTTCCTGCTGCAATTCTCTGACAGAAACAGTCACGGGGTCTCTGCCACGGTGCACAGCTGGAACCACAACTGAAACAGCCACCATCTATTTTTTTGTTGTTGTTGTTTTTTTTGTATTAAATTTCAGTTTATCTTCACCACCTGTCACCCCTAACCCACCGCCATCATTTTTTCCAACGGGTCTTTGGGCACCCCTCGTCGAGCTCCTCGTCCCGTCGTCTCCTCTACGCTGGAGGGGCGCGGGTCATTGGAGTGGAGCATGAGCGGGTGCCACTATCCCTCACCGCCGCCGCAAGAGCGGGACCGCAGGTACCAGCACAAAGTGTCGCTGGTGGTGCGCTACTTCATGATCCCCTGCAACATCTGTCTGATCCTGCTGGCCACATCGACGCTGGGCTTTGCCGTCCTCCTCTTCCTCAATAATTGTACGTTTGTTAATCTGAAGCACACAACTCAACTGTCTGCACTGTACTGCTTTCCACTGTAATGTACGGGTCACTGTTTGGCAGTAGACTTGTTGCCATAAGTGCTTTGCTACAGAATTGAGCTCGGAAGGAATGATTTACTTATTTATTTTTATTATTATTTCACATACTACCTCATTTTTGCATTAAATGTCCTTGTCAGAGGAAATGCCCCCTTCAAAATCACCTTTAACTCTCATGACAGCCTTATCTGCGCTTGAAGTAGGGACATCAAGACAGCTAAAGTCACAGCCCCCCCCCGCCGACCCCCTTTGCTTGATTCGGTATCTGCCGGCTTCTAAGACTGCTCCTATCTCCCCTCCAAAGCCTTGGCATTTACTTTGAACTGCGCAGTGAAGTATTAAATGGCGATTAAATGTCTTTGGTGGATTTTTTTTTTTAAAGTATCTTTTGGCCCAGAAAACTCTGACCGCCGTCATCTCCTCACAATGTAAAATTCTCTTCTTTTAATCCACTGAAATAAAAGCAGCTCATTAAAAGCCCAAAGCATACAACTTGTAGGGCTGATCTGATGCTCACCCAAGCCCATGACCGATAGGGGCTGATTTTCAGATCCAATAGAAGCAGGCGCATGACCGAAATAGACGTTCACCTGCCACCTTTTTTTTTTTTTTTGCACCATCGGTAACACACGGGCAGGTTTTCCCCGCTTCAGTTTGTTAACGCAGCCTTATTCATTCTGCTCGCTCTCTCAGAGACTTGCACACTTCTATTTGCGAGTGCCCCGCCTGCGTGAACCGTGCTAAAGGTGAAATTTATTCAACTTTTCAAAGTGGGCCAATATTTATGCATGACTTGCTCCTCATAATCACCTGCAAATTATAATAAGTAAGCAAACGCGTTCAAGAAGTGCAACTGTAATAGTAATTTTAATACCGCCAAATGCGATTTAAAGTGCTATTTGAGAAACATTTTGAGGAGAAAGGCTTTTTTAATTCTCTCTGGCCTACGGTTGTGATTCCACCTGTTTCTGCTGGATTTCTCTTCTCTCTGTTATCAGGCTGGTGAATGTTCTCACATATACAAAGCAAAGACCTCGGTTGAGGATGCTTCTCCTCGCATTTGTCAAAGATTGTCTTCCTGTCATCTTTGCTGCTCGGTCCTCCTCCAACTCACGGGTGTCAGTTACCAGGATGGGGATGGCTCATTTCTAACCTCGTCGTGTTCCCAAATCAATTCAAGCCAGACAGATTCTATTAGATTTAATACAAACTCAGTTAAAGCAAGCCAATCTTCACCTCTCAGATGACCGAGTGAAAAGAAATGTGCACTGGAGAAATTGATGAGCTGAAAGAGTCTCTATTATGCTGCCGAGTGGCCACAAGGACAGCTGGATGGGATTTTGATAGTGCTGGTAGTAGCGACGTGTGTGTGTATGTGTGTGTGTGATTGGAGGAAGGGTGTGTAACCTCAGATTCGCAATTTCTGTTGTGGCCATATGGGGTGAAGCATGTTCGCACATACGCACACAGTTTGTAGCCCCCGCCCCTCCCAAATGCTTTTTTTCCCCCCTGCCAACGCGGACACACACTCACTTCATCATTCGGTATGACTATACATCAGCCAAAGCAAAGGGGAAGGTGACACACATGCAAAGATGTAGACACACACCTCTTCTGCACATGGCTAAATGTCACAGTCAGACACGTATTGATTTGCTGAAGATACAGGTTGAATGATGGCCGTGTTGTGACATTCACACAGGCACGGGAACTCACGCAGGCTTTGCGAGGCGCGAAGGGAGATGAAGATGGCTGATATGTTTATGGAGAGACCTTATCTTGTGCTTTCGCTATGGAAATGTGAAGAAATCGTTTAGCTTTCCCCCAGCATCTCAGCTGGCTTTGTGCTACACCTTCTCTGTCGTCTTCTCTTATTCTCCGTGTGCGGTAATGCGCTTTTATTGGCGTGCGTTTGTTTCTTCTCGTTTAGACGTGCATTCAAATGCAAGACAGGAAGCAGAGTCTGCGTCTGTGCACCTTTACAGCTCTTAGCACAACTTCTTCTTCTGTATCATCCTCGTGCCAATTTCTGCTCCCCCCGTTTCATGTGTTTTCTTGAAATCCCCTCAGATAGAAATCAGCTACTGTCATGACTGACTAGGAAACAGCTTCACCAGACACTTCATTATTCACCTCTAGCACCAACCTCGCCTCTCCTCTTCGCTCTCCTCATTTTTTTCTCTTGCTTGCTCGCTGGCACACACACACACACACACTTTCGCATTCTCCCCTGAAGCCCCGGCTGTTGACAAGCAATTTTAAGTGAGCCTAAATTTAAAACTCAGCTGTGTCTCGGGATGCCGACGTGGATCGCAGAAGTCCTGAGAAAAGGCTTCGGCGCATCGGTTGACGTGGGCCTCGGAAAAATGTGTTAGCAGGGTAATTGATGTGATGTGTTTTATCTTCCTCATTATCCTTCACAGTGCAGAGGCATTGGAGACATGGCTGGGTGGTTGCACAGCCGTGTGTGTTGCTGTGTTTGTTCAGCACAGGCAGCTCTGACAACTCACTGGGGCTTTGCTTAGTGAGTCAGACAGTTGAGTTGACTGCTGGAGTGCAGATGGTGGTTCATTTGGGTTGTGCTTGGACCGCCAGTACTTGGCCAGTCTTTGACCAGTGTATCATAATGCTCTTCGAGGAAAAGATGGCAAAGATCGCTACTAATGGTACTAATGGTGGTAATGACCTGTAGTGTTTCTGGTGCGCACACTTTACTCGGGCTCTCCGCTTAGCTAAATACATGTTTTGTTGACACATTCTGGTCATTTTTTCCTTTTATCCTTTCATAAGTCTGAAAATAAGACGCCATTTGTGGTGAATTTACTAATGAACAATCTCCATCTATCATATTTTGGAAGTTGAGTTGCTGCAGACTAACTAGCTCCAGTCCTTCCTGTCTGGCCATCCACGATTTCTCTAGTTTAGTGGTTGTAGTGATGAAATCTGGGCACACACCACCTAGAACCTGCGGCAGGCGGAGAACAGAACAGCTGCTGTCCAAGACGGTGGATTTGAATGTGCTCCACAGGATGAGGGCCTCAATGAATAGGCAGCTGATTGTGCTACTTTACTTATTATTATTATATTTAATAATTGTTTTAAGAAAGAGCATGTCTGCTTCCTTCTGTACACGTGTGCACGCGGAGCTCAGGACTGATCCTGTGTTATTTTTAATTGACATAGTATAACTCTGCAGGACTTGTGTTTACTTCACTTGTACCATATGTGTGTGCTGCCTGTATACTTGATTGTCCTCCGTTCACCACTTAAATGATCAGATGTTTAATCAGTTAGTCAAGCCACAGAAAATTAATCTACCCCAGCATGAATAGGCCATTGTTTTGCAAGAAAACTTTTTTTCCCTGGTTATAGCCACTAAAATCAGGAAATTGGCTGTTTAACATTGGAAATTACACATTTTGGGCTTGCAGACTGAACATCTCCCAAGGCTTTGGGAAATTGCTTTTTTCACTCCTTTTTTATTTTGGCTCCTAAACAAATTGATCATCTAATTGAAAAATAATCATGAGATTAAGCAACAATGTAATAACAATTGTTAGTTTTAGCCGTGTTTCAGTTTTTAACAATAGCTCCTGTTTTTCCTGTCAAGTAATGTGGAACCAACCTCCATCAATCTTCATTATATATAAGGGTTTGTAATCAGTGCAAACGGCCTGGTCAAGTTTGCACTCATTTGCAAAGGATTCAGGTTACCTGAGAGTTTTTTCCCCCTGTGAGTGATTTTCCACACTCAGTCATTTGACACCGCAGGTCTTGTTTTATGGTTCCCATGAAACGACGAGCCTTATGTCATGGTCTGCTGGGTTTTGACCAGGACAACGGTATGATGTCATTTGATGAATTAAGGGAAAACATTCTGATTTATTATGCATATAGCTGCATGAGGGCTGGTGGGGGTCCGAGGTACACTATGACATCAGTATTGTGTAATTTCACATCTTGTCTCATACTTTTGAATCTGAAACAATAACAGACGTCTGCCTTCTCAACTCTCATGTGCTCTAATATCAAAAGTCATGCAGCGGGGTTCAGATCAGATAGACCATAGATGTAATGAATGACAATGATGATAGCGCTATCGCTGAAATGCACTTGTGTCGATTAGCTCAGCTGGATTCCTGTAGGACCCAGTCATTGCATTAGAATGTGTTAGATGAAAACGCCAAGCCCTGTCTCTTCTTTTTTTTGTAGCAACTCAATTTATTCCCTTTACTCCTGGGAAGTCGCTGAATCTCCCCAAAACTAAAAACCTATTTCTCTCTTTCTCTTTTATCTTTTTCAGACAACCCACTTCACTTCGCACCGACTGTTGATGGTAAGTCCTCAGTGGTTTCTCGCCGCTCGCCTTCATTGACCGCTGGGTTTCTGGGGGGTGCCTGGGAATAATGACCGCAGACAGCAGATCCCTGCCTTTGAAGCGGGCAGCCGTCTGTGCCGCTTTGCCAGTTTTGGCTGCCCCGCTTTTTGTCTCTGCACTGTTGGTATGGCAGGCACGTGGCCAGGCCTGCTCTGTGCTTTGATGTAAGGAGGATCTTTTGATGACTTGATTTGATCTGCTCTGCATGGCCACTTGGGCTGACGTTCAATACCTGTTACCAAAGCGCCATTCACATCTTTCTGATAAGGTCTAATAGGATGTACCCCTCCCTTTGCCGTGAGTAACGGAAGCTCTGCGCCGCACCATTTCCTCACCTTGTTATCCATATGTTCCCATCCAGCACATCTCTGGAATGAGTACAATATTTTTCAGTTGTTCCTAGTGCAGTAACATGAGCCATTAATTAAAAAAAGCAACAATTTAGTTCCAAAACAGTAGATCTCGGCACACTTTAATTGGAGAAAAACAGCTGGTTTTCGAGCTTCTATCATGAATATTTATCAGAGGCAGCACAGTGAGATAGTGTTTGATAGACTTTGATGTTTTTTGGGGGGGTTTGCTACACTGACAGATAGCCAGGGATGGACTCCTACTAGTTCTGAAGGTGTTGTATCATCCCGCTTGTGTGCAGGCTACAAAGCCGGAGGTTTTGAAGAGAGAAAACACGAAGAGAAAAGGTTTCTAATGATCCCAAGGCTGGCTGATGCCGGGGACAAAAGGCCACAGTATGGGTTTGCTGAATCTGTTTCTGATAATTGCTCAATCACTCGCCCCATAGGCCGGCTTGTTTGGAAAAGCAGTTTGTGAAAGATGTCAGCTTAAAAAAAAATGCGTCAAATAAGAGGTGGTTTGTGATGAATGTAATTGTGAACAGCCTATTGTAGGGACAATAGGGTGCTCACTGTCAGTCCAAAATGGTTTCAACAAATAATTGTGCTTGATTGAAGCATTTCTCAACTCTGCCTCACCTCAGCACCTGAGGAGTACATGCGCTGTGTAGTTTTCTTTTTTTTAAATTCATCTTTTGTGCCTCATCACAAAACACTGGAGATTCAATTGCAGTCGGCACAGCTTACAGCAGCTATTTGTTTTTGTTTTAATGACAGACGAAATTGACTTGACAAATGATTATATCTTACAGAGAGGACTCTATTTGTCTGCTTTTCAAGCAAATATTGCCATAAAATTTGGCTCGCCGCTGGGAAAATGAGAAATAGTATGCAGGCACCGAAACAGCCCATTTCTGTCCTCCATTGAATTTTCCCGTACAAAAGAAATAACGCCCTCCTTATCGATCGGGCCACTCATTTCCCATGTATTAAAGTTTTTGCTGTCTGAAGGGCACAGTTTGTTTCTGCACTAGTCAACCGTTTAAAAGCTGCTGCTAGCCCTTAATTACATTTCCAATAGTTCTGTAGGCTTTCCATCAGCAGCCTATGCTGTTTTAATATGCCAAGCAAAACAAAAAGCAAAGTCTCCAATCAGCAGGGTAAGTCTGCCCTGTGGGACCCAGTTTCTCTGGGTCATTTAACGCTGAAGAGATTAGCGAGACAATTAGAGTTGGCCCAAATACAGCAGTAGGCCACTTTTTGGAGACGTATGGTTTTAGTAGCAGTGGAGGGGTGATTTAGAAGATGCTGCAAACCAGCAGAGGGCTAATATAGCTCTGCCATTAGTCAAATCAGCTCCAAAAGGAACAAAGCTTGTTCTACTGAACTTGTCCTCGATGCCAAGGACGCTCACTCCGCTGCTCTCTCCAGTACTTAATTACAGGAAATCACAGAAAAGATACCAAGGAGCCTGCATTTTTAAACAGCCTAGTTTGTCTCTGAAAAGCCGTTTATGAGACGACCTTATTAGCGAGAGGAGATTCTGCAGAAAGTAAAGGAATTTGTTCTGCAAATTAGAGCGAGAGAATCTTGGGAGCTTACTGGGGGGAAAAAAATGCGGGTTCGGCACAACATAAGCAAAGCTCTCACGTGATATTTATGGCGTGCGCCACCCGCAAATAGCTGATGAGTCCTCCCCAATGAATGGCCTATAATCACCAGTCAAAAAAAGTGACAAAAGTCACAAAGCAGCCTTTAATTAGGCTCTTTCTTTGAAAGCTCAAAGCAGCAGTTGCTCGGCTCTGGCCATACTCATTATTGCCTGTCGTCTCCTGATAATAAGACAGTTGTTGCGTGTTTGGCCAAAGCTAAAAAGCTCATAGAATTTGCAGCTTGAGGGATTAATACTGGACTTTGGAAATTAGGGTTGAATGAGAGAAATTCTTGACGAATGAGGCGCTTGCCTCCCAGCTGTTTGCAACCACATGCAGAGAAAACAGAAAATGCTCATCCGCTTGTTAAGGACATGCAAAGGAGACACTGGTAATAATACATGTAGTCTCTGTTAAGACTTATGAAGGGTTTTTTTTAAGTTATGCCACTTGAACAAAATAGACTGTGTGTCAGAATGAGTGTTTCTCTGGAGATGTACCCTTCGTTTCCTCCTATTACAAGCTTAGGTAGCTGAACAAGGACCAAACAAGATTCAAAATAGGCCAGACCATCACTATAAAGGAAGTGTAATGGGAGAGTCGAGCCGCAGACAGTTCAGAGGTCTCCTGTGACTGCAGCCGTGTTCAGCACCGCCTGCCTGGAAAGAGCCCATTCGCTGTGAATCTTCCATTTCACATTTGTCACTGACAGCTCTCTCCAGAGGATGCTCCTCACTGACAGTCAAAATAAACTCCTGGGCTGAAACGTGATTTGATCTAAGACGGTGGGACGCTTGTTAAAAAAAAGTGCCGGCGGGCTCACTTAGACTTTGTGAACACTACCCAGAACTGACACAACTGCTTTTCGGCTCTGCGAGAACAGTACAGTAACCAAGGGCTCCACACCCATTACCCCCTCAGACACACACACGACCCTCCTGTAATTTATTCTGGGAGCCTTTCCCTGTGTTCTTGACAGTAAGCCTGACTCAGAGAGAGGCAGAATTAATTATGACTCCTCGGCCTATCTTAATTAAATCTTTTCACATCACAGATTTTACACAACAGAGGCAAAGTATCTACCTCATCTTTTAGCCAGGGCGGGGCTGCCGGCTGAGAAAGTCTCACATCAAGATATCAAAGGTACACCGTAAAGTTGCCTCTCTAGGATTATAATTTAACAGAAGAGTTGTCATGTCCGGCTTTTAACAGGGCGCAGCTTGTTAGCTCGCTGTTGTTGAGGCTGCTGGGGAAAGCAAGCAGCCTTGACTTTATCTGCGGAAAGTTTGTTGCCCTTTAAAAGTACACAGACATCTCAAACTGCACAGCTGAACTCTGTAGCCTCGCTTCGGCCCACCCCGCTTCATGTCAGCAGGACTCAATAGATGCTTATGTGAGCAACAAGCAAGCAGAATATATTTTTTGATAAACGCAGGTGAAAGACATCAGAATTAGCCGAATATCCTAAAACCCCCGCATCTAACCATTCATCATTGACAGCCTTCCCACACAGACCCGCCTCGACTCACCTCGGCTTCCCAGTATCGATCGACCAAGATGGGCTAGAAGCAGCCGTCCAAAGAGAGAAAAACAAAAATATTAGCCAGAGAGGCGAGAAATGAGTGGGCTGAAGCGGTAAAGCGCGGCACTATTTTCTTTTGATTTCCTATGACACAGAGTAATTGTTGACACAGTTAGTGATGCTGGCATTCTTTGATATGTCCCCCAGCTGTTGGAGCAAACCTCACCGATTGTTGATGCAGGTTAGTCAGGGACCTTGGACCTTGTGAGGATCAGCAGTTCTTTGATGTGGATGTACATCACACTGAGCTATCTTTGGCTGTGATCTGAAAGCTTGTCAGCAAGCATCCCTGAAAGTCATGTCTGATTTAGAGGTTTCGATCTCTGATGGCTGCTCTGATTGTTGGAAAATAAATAGTAAAGGAAAGGATTAAATACAAAAGTATTCATGCCATATGTTCATCCAGTGTTTTGTTTTTTCTTTTTTTAAATGCACTCTTTGGCGCATGTAGCAATACAACTTAACACAGTTGTGGCAGCTTTCTTTGTTTTGCTCCAGAAGTCACGCGTTTAAAATTCATCCAAACTATGCAGGCTTGAATTTGCTTATTATTTTCCCCATTCTTTACGATGAAGTAGGAGATTTAAAAATCAGGCAGTAAAAGAGCAAACAAAACACATTTCCATTCTGCTCAGTCTCCAAAATGAAATCGAAGGAGTGACATTAGGAGGATAAACAAAACCCCATTGACTGTAAGAATCCATTGCAGCTAATTAATAGTTTCAAGCAGCTTATCGAAGCCCTTATCACTCAGCGTGGCAGTGCAGAGGGATGCTGAAAGCCCACCCTTCCCCAGCTCCGTGTCATATTTTGAAAGTAATTAGCATGCAGAATTGGCTAATGTCACTTTAAATGAGCTCTCCGTGTTGGTCGCATGTTGACGGCGAACGTGGCTATTCAGCGGCAGTGAAAGGCCGCGCTGCTCGCTCGGTCTCATTAACACAGCAGCAAGTTATTTTAAATCGGGACGCAGTCAACGCTCCACTTTAAGCTGTGATGGGCAGGCGCTAATTTAATTGTTGGGTGGCAGTGTCAGAAAATAACCACATTGGTAAGTGTAACCAATGCGACGAATTTCATTGTCAGGTTGTTAATTAGAGGAAAATAAGTGGCCCGGCACGTCGATGTGTTCTAGAGCAATATTGCACAGTGATATCCTGCTATTAGCGGAGTCCTGCATCGCAATCAGCGTTTCCCTTATTAAGAAGTGCAAGTTAAAGGAGGCTTTTTGCTCAGCAGCTGACAATATCTGCACCGTTTGCACAGATACTGTATGTCTTAGTTTCCTGCAGAAGCTGTGTTTGCTGTGAGAGCCAGACATCTGCAGTTCACTGCTCGCTTTCTCTCTCTCTTGTTCTGTCAGACACACACACGCACACACACACAAACACACACACACACACACTCTTACTCTCTCCTGAACATTTCACCCTGTGCTTCTTGTTTTTCTTCACTCAGCCAGAAACATTGTTTACAGATTGCAGTTGAACTTCAGGATGTGTGCATGAACACACATGCACTCCATACACACACACACACACACACACACACACACACACACACACTACAGAACCCCTAAGATCTGATTTTACACTTTGTATCAGCTTTTATCTGAGTGTTTGTGTATGTGCCATGGGAATGCCAGCGTGTGTGCGCTCTTCCTGTGTCTTGAGTTTGCATTTTGAGTTTGTTGTGCGTCTGTTCCTTGGGGGCTCGTACACAGGGAGGGCTGGAAACTATCCATTGTGAACATCCCACCCTCCGTGTGACCCTGAAACACAAACGCGTGATGACAAACACTAGCTCACACCTACACGTGGTTTTAAAATGTGGTGAACTGAACAATAATCTCATATTGTAAGTAAAAGTGTTGGTAGTTTGTTTACCTTCTGTGTAAGTAGATTTATTGAAAGGTCACACAAACAGCGGGTTGCTCTTTGCCTACATTTGTTGTCATCACTGCTTTTCATTTGACGTCCTGGCCTGGAACCCTTGACATCAACCAGATTGCGTGTGTGTTAGTGTGTGTGTGTTGAATGCATGTGTTCTGCTCTACTGGATACAATTACAACACATTGACGCATGAGCCAGCAACATGTCACTGACACCATTTTACGCACTGCAATTTTTTTTTCACAGTACACAGCCAAACACGCACACAGAAGTGGGAATTTCATCTAGATGTGTGTGTGTGTGTGTGTGTGTTGGAGGCTCTGTACAGCATGTTGATCGCTGCCCTCTCAGTGAGCTTTAATAAGATTTATGATAGCAGGGAGTGCGACAGAGGGAAGAAGATATTGAGACAGAGAGAGAAACAAAGAGAAAAAGACTAAATCACTTGAATCATTTTAATGCTACTGTTCAGTTCTTTCTCATTGTGTGGAGAAAATCATGGG
>NW_005187440.1:3184712-3237108 GCF_000239375.1 Pundamilia nyererei | reverse complement strand
ACACACACACACACACACACACACACACACACACACACACACACACACACACACACACACACACACAAATGCTGTAGCAGGGGAGTAAATGAAGGCGACATATTATACTGCATGTTATATTCTGACATTGCAGCCAGAGGCAGGGCAGTGGGTAAAAATAGAAGAGAATAAAACATTTCAGTGTTTACCCTCTTGTTAAAGTTTAAAATAGCATTTATATGCATTTATAGAGGATTTATGCATCTCATATGTATTTATACATGTATGCTTTGGGAATGCTGAATTGGGATGGCTGGATTTGCCCTTCGCTGGTCGCATTGAGCCTACAACATCTTGTACGAGGCAAGAATAATAACAAAGCTGACTTTTGAGGGGTATTTACATTTGTATGGTTGCATGAGTCAGACATAAAAGTCTTTGCATACAACTTTCATTTACTGGACGTTATTTTGCACGTGAGCCACGTTTTTGAATGAAAAACATTTTTCCCTAATGAACTGCCTACTCAGAACTTTGCAGCGTTGTTCAGGGCTGAACACAAAGCTCCACGTAAATGACATTGATGGATGATACCGCATATTAAATGCGTAATATAAATTAAATTTGTTGCATCGATATCTTAAGATAGCATTGTGATGGATTTCAGATTTAATGGTATGTCTCTTGCACAAAAAAACAGCCAATTGTAGATGATTCTACAACTTGAAAGTTGAAAAATCAACGATATTAGCAACCATGCTTTCACATTTTTAGATATCAAATAGCTTCTGTGCTTTATAGGCAGCAAGTCACAATGAATCTAGTGAGGAATTTTACTGCCATGCTTGGAGTTTCATACGATCAACAGAGTCATAAATTGCAGACCTGAGCATGAAGATTAAATACACAGGTATGGAAACGTGGAAAAGTGTCTATATATATGTTGGGTCAGCTCATGTTAGAGGCAAATTCATTTCCTCCAGACTTTGTTTGTATTTTTGAAAAATTATTTTGTATACATTAAAATAATTACATTACCTCACCCTGTTTCTTAGCCATACACCTATGTGTCAGCACAGAGAAGCACAAATAAAGTGTGCTTTGTGTTCTGACAACTTCACATTCGCCCACTGGTGCATTTCCATAACCAGAGAGAGAAAGAAAGAAAAAAGAAGTAGAACAAAGAATTGTGGATAATTTGAACACTTTAGCTGTTGTGTTTAGTCTTCGAACGAAAGAAAGATTGAAGTTATCTGTGTTTGCTGATTATAGTGAATGAGCATGTAAGCCTCGGAATGTGTAATTTGTTTATTTGAATAGGTTTTATGTTGGGCGAACAGTCATATTTCTGCACTCACGCGCTGTGACGAGCACGGAAAAACAGAAAGTTCTTTGAAAAATGTCAGAGGTTTCCAGTAATAACCAACAGGCGTGCTGGTGTGTGTCTGTATGTCTGCACTCATTCAGTTTTGCTTGTTTATCCACTAGAGTTTCATGCACCCTAGTGCTCTCTGTAACTCCATAATTAGGGGTTGTTGTCACTAAAGGCAAACACTGTCTGTGTATGTGTGTTTGCGACCGTGTGTGCTGTGTGTGCTATTTGAGCTTGAGGACATTGCTTCATTTGCAGTAAATGGATGGTTGCCCCGACTCCATTTAAGGTCAGAATTAAGTGTTGTGCAGAAGAAGAAAAAAAGAAGATCTTAAACATATATTGAGACTCAAAAAACTTTTTCCCTATTAAAATGTGAAGCGGGTGGTAAACTAGTGGTTTTTAAAGAGGGGATTTAACTAATTTTTCTCATTGGCTGATAGTTGTACTCTAAGACTGTATACAGAAATGGACACAGACTCACAAGTGGCCATATTTGGATGAGAGGGTGCAGCTATTAGCTGGTGCTAGCAAGTTTAGTCACACAGATTAATGTCAGATTAAACATCATTAATCATCACGCAGATTGAGACAAGGCTGCTGTAAATATGAGAGCAGTTTTTGGTATAGTGCTACATACTGTTTTGCAACCATTTTAATGCTAATGACTGATAGCAACTTCTAGCTACCACTGGTCAATCGGTGGTGGAATACACACTTTTACCTTGCTGCGGGCATGGGGTCACTGAATGGTTTCTAGGCCTGCATGAATAAGGCTTTAGCAATCAATTTAACAGTGACTTGCAGAACCTTCCAGCAACCATTTGCCAACTAGTCAGAGAACGCATATCTTTTTCCTTCGGGCCCGGTGCTTGCCTTAATCTTAATGTGTGTAGGTTTAAGGCATGAAGCAAAGTAAACAGGTGAGCGACATTAAAAAATGAACCTTCTATACCATTGTCCTCAAGGAGAAAATCATTTATGGAAAGTCAAATAGCTTTTTTTAAGTCTGTCTGTCTGTGACTTCAAGAGTATATTGCAGTTCATAGCATTTAAAGAAATACTGAAAGGGTTTATTACTCGTGCGCACAGGATTCAGCATTATTGTAGCATTATTATTATTGCAGATGTGATTCTCATCCTAGCACCACATCTTTTTGGCAGTCCAACAATAAATCTCTGGAGTTCTTTAAATATTTTTAAAAAAGGTAAAAGTCAATATTCCATGAAATGCATTTTTATGTGAATTTGTCGCACCTGCAGTATGAAAAATTGTGTGTCCATCGCTCCAGTAGCAATACAGTTGTTTTTAATTTTGTTGACAAACGACACAACTGCAAGCACAGGCGCGAGCGCACCTCAAAGTGAAAGTGTGTTATACGTTTGCGTCTTGCTTGATATATGGTTCAGCGCGTCGTGTCTCCAATAACAGCAGAACATTCAGTTTCATGAGACGTGCGCACACATGCAGTCAACATGTGGAAATTCATTGTGAGTGAGCTCACGTCTCGCACAGGCACGCACACACTCCTGTAGGAAACAAGGCATCTAGTGTGAGTCCCTCCACATGTGATATGTATTAGCAGTGACATTTCCCACTGGTGTCGGACAGCTCCTATCTCCCACAGCTGTCTCCTACCACACTGCACACTGCAAAAACTTCTTCTACAGTAACAAATAAGTTATCTCAGAGTGTTCAAATCAAAAGTACAACACTGCAAATTGGAGCTTAATATTAGTAGCAGTAATTTCCTAAATCAAGTATCGGATTGATCCACCTCCGCTTCATTAAGATGCCGTAGCTCGATTCAAGGACACAATCATAAGTGGCGGTGTTTTAGATTCCTGTTTTTTAGGTACTGTCTGACAGGTTAAATCAGTGTTTAATCAGCTGCAGTACCGTGCAGCTCTATTCGTTATCATTTCCTCTCTTTATGCTGCTCCCTGGAAAAGAAACACACACTTACACAGCCAGAGACTAAACTACAGTCTCAAGCCTCAGACACAGCCCTTCCTTCCATATACTGTATACACGCATACGGAACAGTACCAAAGTACCCAGAGCATCGACCCCCAACTCCCACCCTCCCACCGTGGCTACAGCATTCCACTGCATTTTTGTCTACAGCAAATGTTGCACAATACATATGCATGTGTACGGGCTCCTGAGAGTGAAAAAAGTGTGTGTCTAATTCAGTCCATTAGTCGTGGATGCTACTCATGCATGGTACTTAGATGGAGGAAATTGGAGGCATGCAGATGCACCAGTGCTGCTGTGGGAGAGCTGATTTAGTTTAACAGTGGCTCACAGGCCGTCTGGAAGTATGTAAAGGAGGACGAAGGAAGGAAGTGCTAGCGCTTACATTGACAGCAGCTTGGAAAACAGCAGTTCTTAATGTAGGGATCAGGATTAAATGAATATTTGTATATTTCTTATTACTTATTACTATTCCAGAGATCAGTTGTTTGTTTGGTTGTTTCACACTGCTGTATGTAAACTCTGGGCACAAGGAGACCTGAATTTGCATTAGTCAAGGGTTCACGAGCAATAACTGTTGAGAGCCACATTGGTAACAGATCTAAAAATCAATGAGCACACCACTGAAAAGAAACAACAATAAACAGTAAGAGTCAAGTGAATAGGGTGGGAGAAAACAATAGGAAAGGAAGGAAGTAGGAAGGATGGGGGAAATGGCGAAAGAAAATACAGATAAGGAGAAGGAGAGTGAAAGCAGAAAAATAGGTAAACGGGCAGGTAAGAAATTGGGAGAGCGAGGGCATGGCAGGGGAACAACTTAAATACAAGCACTCCCACCGTCCTGCATACTGTGAATATTAAGTTAAAATCATTCAGAATTGACATGAACTGAAGTTCTTTCTCGATTTATCTTCCTTTACCTCCTTCCCCCCCTCTCCCTGCTTCCTCTGAAATCCCTTCCCCTTTGCCCTGGGGGGGACTTAGCACCTTCAGTGTGCGTATGAGAGTAAACGTGAGTGTGCGAGTGTTTGTAAGACGCAGATAGAGAAATTTAATTAAAACAGGTTTTCCAGTCAGTGCTTCTTATAGGCTGCACTTTCTCCTGCACTCTTTTGAGGAGGTCCCACACTGCAGTGCTCAGTCAGTAGATCAGCTGTTCTGTGTCTTTTCAAAAGCCAACATCAGCCATTGACTTTCAATAAAGCGTGGATAGCAATCAAAAATCAAGCTAACGATTGCATGGCTGCGTTACACCGCGCTGAATGGATGGCCATTGGAGTATGTCCTGAGTTGTGTTGTGCACAGCATGTGGTCACGGCATTTATGTCTACAAAGGGGTGGAGTTTAATTCAGACTCAGAGCCATGTAACGCGCATCAATCCCCTGAGAGGCAGTATATTTCCTTTTGTTCAAAATGAGACTTTTATGTGCAAGCAGGAGAAGCAAAGGGGGGAAAAAAAGAATGTGCAATTACTTCAGCACCATGCTGGGTTCATCTGATGCCACGTTACGATTCAATCACCTCCCCAGCCCCCACCAACCAGTTCCATTATAGCTGAGAGGAACAGGGATTGGGTTTGGTGATGATATGAAGCTCCCTATTTTTGTCTTTCAATCAGATAACAGTCCTTTGGGGGTTTTTTTTTCTTCTCCTTGAGTAGCCTGTCTGAAGAGAATCTGAATGGCAGCCAGGTTCAGGAGTCCTGAAAGATGGCCGCACAGGTCAGGAGCTCCTGCACTGAGGCAGACCAGAGATGGGGCCGAATGGCAGCCAACAAACACACACACACTCATGGACACACACCTTCTGTTCCTGGGGCAGTTTTAGATTGGTCACAGTAGTCCTCCTGCAAAAGATGAGATATGGTAATGGAGGAAGCAGCTAGCTTCAGGGACTGAAAACATATACACACACACACACACACATTGTCATTAATGTGCATCAACACACCCTCTAGCCAGCGCAGGTAAACAAACAGGGTGTTTGTCAAAGGATGTGCCATAAAGCCAACTTAAGTATGAGACGATAACTATGCTTTCCCTGCTGCTCATGACCAAATACAATTGAATGCAAACCAAACCAGATTATAATTGACTTTTTTGCTGTATACACTAGCACATATGGAGTAAACAATGATACACGGTGAATTATGATCCAATCCAGGGCTGTTCAGTGGAAGGTTGGGGGTACTGTTGATGTCTTTGGAGGCTTTTCACAGAGTCCCCGTGAAGTTGAATTTTGCAAACAGCCATGCATATTTAACTCCCCTAGATGCAGCTTTGAGAAACTTTTTAAATTTTTAAAAGTCACAATCTGCAACATTTTCATATAAATTCATGCCTGTTTTGCAGCTCCTGTCTGCACACCATTGATTTTATGTACTGAATTATTGAGTGTATATCTAATCGTAGAAAGTTTTTCATTTGATGTTCTGAACTCTGCGGAAAAAGCTGCTGTCATGCAGGAAATGATGCGTTTTACATAAACAATTCATATGAACACAATACTAGTCCTTGTCAGAAAAAGTGTGTTTAGTCATACATTGATTCATTAACAGTAAATAAAGGAAAATTATGTCCATTTAGTATTTGATTGTTGTTAATAATGCTAATATATAAATAAATAAATTACCAAAACACTGATTTCAAACACGCTAAAATTCCCCATACAGCTCAAGGGAAACTGCAGGGTTGAGTTTGTGTTATGAGCAGTTCCTTCGATAGGGCAAACAGTACATGCACACTGTGAAAATAAAAGTCTTCATTAGCACGCTGCTACCGGTAATCATCAGATTAGATGCTTAAAAAAATAGTGGAATTGGAAAAATGCGAGCTATTCGTTCCCTTGCTATGAAGGTTTTGAGAGAATCATACTTTCTTAAATCCTGTCTTCTTCATGATCTTACCCATTTCTGTCACAGAACACATTATGCTAATGGACAGAGGCAAGCCCTGCTCTGTCAAAGAGCTGCTGCTTTTAGAGGGAGTGTTCAGGTTCATCAAGTTTTAATGAGCCAGGAGAGAAATCAGCAGAGACATCTCACACTTCACTTTACCCCAGCACTCTTCTGAAGTCTGTGCAGCACACAGGTACAGCAGAGCTGTCAGTTTTTCGCAGTTTTCTCTTATTTAGGAAAAGGCTTTTAATCTAGATTAAACAGCTAATATTGCACATAATGAAAAACAGGATTATCACGGTAATACCTTTCGCTTTTCCCAAGAAAAGGAGGCTCGGCAGATGGGATATAAAAATCCCAACCAAAGCTTGTGCTTCCATCTCTCTAGTCTTTAGTTTGAATGGTGTTTTTACTGTTGGTCCTCAGGGGGGGATGTGTATTTTTAAGAAAGATATGCAGCAGTCTTTCAAATATAGTCATATATTTTTATTTAAATATTTTCAGTGCTTTTTTTGTTGCTTCTACTTGGAAAACCATTATTTTGGGCATTTTGAGTGAGCCAAATTCAACAGATGGAGCTTGGTTGGGATCAGGCAAAGACATCAAAAACATTTCAGATCAGATAGGATAACGGCAGCAGAAAAGACGCTGTTGATAAGACCACAGCAAACACAGACGGAAGATAAACCTGATTTCTTTATCTTCTCTGTTGACTTGTTTTCTTCCTTACTTGGAAATCCAAGATGAGTGCTTCACTTTGAAATGTCATTTCACAGAACAGCTCAAATGCATTTACCGCCATGATGCATATCATCACATATTTGACCATGACATTTTGTCAAGCAGACCTCCTTTACGGCATGTTTCTTTTACATACTGATGCCAAGATTACAGTTTTTGTTTCCCACATTAGTCTCTGATAGCAAGAGTTATTCTAATGGAAGGCTTTGCGCACCACTGTGTGAGCAGATCTCTCTTTAATCAGTCCGGCTTGCTAAATTTCACATATGGAGGTAACATATGTAACACAGACTTCAGCACGAAGCTGTGCCGTGATGCTTCTGTGCACTTCCATCCTGTTATGCTAAGAAAGAGACACCAGAGTTCATACTATATTTGCAGCAGCAGCAGCAGCAGCGTAGCACACTCCAGCTATTTAACAAGGCTTTACTCACTCTGAATGTAAACATATGTAGGGCCAGGTGGGAAAAAGAAGCCATAACTCAGGTTGTGCCATCTCACTGAGCTGCGCTTCACTTGGAAACTCCGTCTTATGGAGATATATTACACTCTTTAAAGCAGTTGCACTGTGGACGCATACAATATGAACTGCACTGGGGTAATATGACCAGAGGCTGTATCAGTGAGCAGAATCAAAAGTAAAGATCACAATTTCTCTGCTCCTTGCCTTGAGGTACACACGCACACAAACTGAACCACACACACCATCTGCATTCACAGTTTGAGCTTCTGCTGTGTGGTAGAAGGTGCAGTGACACACAAGAGAAAAATACACTTCATATTGTATTCCACACAGATATGCAACTTTAAACCATTGACGAAAGATAAGGCACTAATTGGAACTCTTTGTAATGTAAAGACAACTTTACTCTTTTTAATACAGAATCATTCATTTAGCGCGATTAAGCATCTCATTTACACTACTGGATGTCTTGTATTTATAAAAACTCAGTGTAATCGTGTGACGACATAAGAAACGCCCGTAATCACCATCCAACACCAGACATCAATAAAAATATTGAAGCAGCAGCAGCTTTTCTAGTGCTCAGTAAGAAAAACTCTGGGAGGCCAAGCAGTAGGTATGCATAGTGTTGAAACAGCACCTGAAAGAAATCAAAGCCTCCTGCAAAACAGGCAAAAACTAGTCAGCATTTTAGAAATTGAAGTACGTGCTCACAAATACCCTCTTAGGCTTTTCATCATTTCCCTGCTTTACTTCATTTTGTTTTGGGAGAATTCTTGAAATATCACAATTGTGTATGGTGGGATAAGGACTCAAGGAGAGTCAAGGATTATGCAAGATTGCTCCTGCATTGCATAAGCTAATATACTGTAGAGTCTCATTGGCTTTATGGTGGGGCCATATGCTCCTGCCTAAGGGCCCAACGGGGGATCACCATGAGCAGGATGTATTCTGTTATTAAGATACCAGGTGCAACATTGTAGACTTGTCACTCTCACCTCCATGGAATAAAGGATTAATATATGGTGTGTGTCTCAGGTGTGAATCAGACTTAAGCTCCCAACTCCGAAAATGTAAATATGGAAAGGTTGATCAAACTATTGTATCAGTCTGTCAGATGCTGAAGTCTGGGTGTAGACAGTAGGAGTTCTGGTTGAACGGGGAATTGGTGTAAAGATTAATAATGAGAGAGTGTCAAAAGAGTGACGGGAGAAAAATGAGGATGGGATTGATGAGTGTATAGATGGATCGTGTGTGCGTATGCGTGTCGGGGCCGGTACTACCTGTTCTACCTTAGGAGATAATAACTCAGTCCGACGAGCTTGCAGAGACATTGCTCAGTAGGATCGCTTGTCTAGGCTGGAATATTCAAAAGGTCCTTTTAAGGATGAACATTTTGAAACTCTCCAAGTCATTATCTCCATATTTCAACTTGGTACGTTGAGGTGAATTTATTTGCTCGTGTCATCGATTGAAGTTTCATTAAGCCTTAAATTTTTCAAAGTGTTTTACAGCACACTTGCCTTTGATGCAGCCATAAAATGCCACTGGTGCTTACGTTCACGTCAGTCACATTACTTACATGAGACCTTATAGAGAGGTCGGCAGCCAGTTCCGAAAAGTTGGGGAGCTCACGATTGATGAAGGAAAAAAAACAGCGGTCTTACTACTTGTCGTGATGCAGCTCAGCTGGGTCTTTAATTCAAAGTTCATGCCCCCAGTTTGCAGACGATCAGTTAAAAATTGCTTTCAAGTTAAACATTGTTAACATCGTTATTATCATTAATAACCCTGATGATGACATCGTTAGGGTTATTTTCTCAGACTTGTCAGAGCTCCTGCAGAGGTTCAGTAGACTTTCTGCAGTTTTTTTCACACGCTGAATAGCGTCCCCTGACTAATATATCAACTTGACACATGAAAACAGTGGTGTGCCCCTTTAAGGCCACAGACACTTTGTGGTGAAATACAATCTTTTTCTTCCTTTTATTGTGCCAGTGTGACAGCACTGGTACATAAATGTTCTCATTTATTATTTTATTTTTCATACTGAGGGAGTCATTTAAAATTAAAACCAAATCCTATCCACTCTACATTCCCACCGAGCAGTGTGTGAAATAATAAAAAAGACAGAAATTACGTTGTCAATTACTTCTAATTTCATTTGCCTTTATGGGAGCTTTCCAGCTGAAAATTGTTTGATTTTGCCCTCTGCTGTTCCACAGTGATATCTTGATTTGCAAAACATAAAATGTGCACTGAATAATGAGGTAAAATTTGGTCAAATCAAAGCGTGACCTCTTAAACTGTTAATATATATAAAATATATTTGCCATGGCCAACACAAGTCTCAGTTCTCTCCTGCCATTGATTGCTGCTAAAGTGCGGAAAGGTTGGAGATGTGTACCTCGCCACCTCGAAAGTTATTAAATAACATTCGGTGGCGGGGCAGATGGATATTAAAAAATATATATCAGAGCCGGAGAACTGTGCGAGATGTGTTTGTCTTTCTATTGAAGATGCTGTGTGTCTTTGTGTTTACTGGTGAAGTTGGTATGAATCGTATTTGACAGGGCAGCAGTGTGAATGGCTTTTATATTGAAGCCATCTGTTTTGTACTCTTGTAAATGATTTTTTAACTGAGACATCAGATCAAACTTGCTTGACCAATCAGCGTTCTTTATTTAAACCCTCCCCCTGTACACACACACGCAGAGTGTGGGGTTAAAGGTCAGACTTCTACCTTAATGTCTCCTCCCATTATTTCCAGTCCAATTTCCAGGATGCAAACGGTCTAACCTCTCCCACCCTCATGCACTATTCATAATAACCTTTCCACTGCCTGTTCTTTCACCACACACACACTATTTATGTGTATGTGTGTGTGCGCATATATGTATATATATATATATATATATACACACACACACACACACACACACACGTGTATATATATATATACACACACACACGTGTATATATATATATACACACACACACGTGTATATATATATATACACACACACACGTGTATATATATATATATATGTATGAATATGAATGACAGAGAGAGAGAGAGATCTGTGGGTGCAATCATTGTTATTGTTAACGAATTAGTCCAAGTAGCGGTGGGGAAGATAGAAGAGAAGGAACCATGAGTGCAAGATGGAAGATGATGGATGGAGGGATGAATAAATATATATGTGGATTTAAAGACAGAGGGATGTGAAGCCTTTACTTATGTAAAGGTTTCCGATCTGAATCCTTCAAACATGATGGGGAAGTGTGGCTGCAGAACATGAATGAATACAACTTGTGGCTTAAGCTGCCCTTTAACAAGGCACTGTTTGCATTACATTTCTGCAGCCCAGCAATGTAAGCTCAAGCAATGTGTGGAATGAAATGACTGTAAATGATTCAGTGAGTTTACAAAAACCCTTGAGGTCAATCAACTGAATGGAGATAAAGACAACGCCAAGGACAGGTGAAGCTTTCAGATATAACAAAATGAATGATAGTTAGCATTGGAGCTAAAATGCAGGTCCACCTGTGGTTTTTGCATTGATAACATACAATTTGCTCCAAGAATTGTGCAGTACAGCATGTTTATATCGAGACTGTAGTAGACAGTGACCCTGATAAGGGGGGTTCTCCAATGCAGTTTTGTTCCATGCTTCACAAGTTAGCATTTCAAGAGTATTTAGTCTTACTCTACTTAGTTTTATGTAGTTTGCATGAAAAAAAAATGCCAGATGTTATTTTTGATGACAAAAAGTGGAGAGCTTCTTCTGGAAAACTTCTGATGAACATCTGGTGAAATTGCAAACATTGGCGTGAGTGGGCGTTATATCTCTGGCGCCTCCATCAGTGTATTCCCAAGCTCACAATTTTTTTTTTATTTTTTTGTTAAACAAAAGAAGCTCCAGTTTATTCTGATTTGTAGTCTGCAAAAAAGTATACTCTTTACTCCTGAAACTAGAGATACTTTATGTTCAACCTGACTGCTATCTAAAGGCCCTTTCACACAGTGCACTGAGTTGCACTCATGGATGTTGAACTTTGATCGTGGTGTGGTGTTAAGTCTATTTGCATGTCCAATAGAAAAAAATGACAAGGAGCGGGCAAATATAGTCCACCTGAAGACCATGAGCGGTCGCAAAAAACATGTCCTTGGTGAAGAAATTTGCTGCTAGCAGGCTACAGCTAGCTAACATAGTGGAAAGCTTAAAAAATCTGTTTATACTTATCAATGCATGTTCATTGGATGGAAGGAAAAGCTTTCCCATGAGATGGAAACGCTTCTCTGTTTGGTAAATTAGAAACTAGGATGCTGTTTGAAGTCTAATCTGTTTGCTAACATTTTAAACAGTACCATATGAGATCTGTTATGGAGTATTTATAGTTTTTTCAGCCTTTTGAACCACACCAAGTTGCAGAGAAAAATGGAGGATGGATTCGGTATCCATTTATTCTGTAATCTAAGAAAACAATGCATGGGTATTGCTAGGCAGTTTTAATGCAGTGTTAAACTCTATGTTTGTTGTTGTATTTTAACTGAGATGCGACCTGTGTAGAAGAGTTTAACCCCTAAGAATATTCCAGCATTTGCAGCTTTAA
Organism: Pundamilia nyererei; assembly: GCF_000239375.1. Taxonomy (NCBI): domain Eukaryota; kingdom Metazoa; phylum Chordata; class Actinopteri; order Cichliformes; family Cichlidae; genus Pundamilia; species Pundamilia nyererei. The sequence continues at coordinate 3,225,061 of NW_005187440.1, read as the reverse complement.
TACGAATTTGTTGTTGGTGCTGCTTAAGTAATCTACCATGTGGAAATGGCAGAGATAGTATTACAATACAAACTGGCAATGGACACAAATGCTATAAAATTTTCTCAAGATTAATCATTCTGCGTTAATTTTTCAAGGGAACTATCTGTTGTACTCTGTACAGTAGGAATGCTCTAGCCGTAGGTGACTCACATATACTGAGATAGACACGCTCACACTATAGCTGACTTCTTTGTATGTCCTGCTGTTGTGTATGAAAATAAAATTGCTGCATGCATAATAGGCAACCAGGCCCTTGGGTCTCTCTCGCTCTCTCCTTCTGTTTCAGCGTTATATTTTCTAACGAAAGCGGTTGTTACTTTTCATATCTTTACTACGCAGATATCCATAAATTGAAGCTGGAAAAATACATACCTAGCACCACTTACCATATGAATAGCTCCATATTTAGCATAAGTGATTCAAGTTAATGCAGTCTGGCACTCCATTAAATAGAAAGAGAATCTGATGCAATCTAAATTTCAAAGCTGCTCGCCTGCAATGTTCTGGCATCCTCTCCAATGACAAACTCTCCACACGTTCGCCTAGTTTAGCAGCAGCAGCAGCAGCAGCAAACCCACGTACTGCTGTCACCTTAGTCTGCATTGAAGTGCGTTGGGAGAGATCATAATTAAGTTGAGCACAAATGAACAGGCCGACAGTGGTTAATTCGAGGCTGAAAGTCGGAATTATCTCTGATTTCTAAGCTTTAGAGATGTGATCTTTCTGTTAAAGGAGCGTGTGTTAAAAGTGATGTATAAATAGTGCACTGTAAAAATTCTATAAATATTTATTGTCAGTCCCTTTGGGCATGTACATGAACAGTAGAATGGAACTGAGCAAAACATCAAATGCTCCAGACACAGTTTTCTCTCATTGTGCTCTTGCTGTAAGCAGCTTTAGCTCACTTACTTTGCGAAATAAATCCAAAGTCTCTGTGCTAAAAACAAAGGTTTCTGTTTCAGGGTCCATTTTGCTTTTATATCTAAAAAGAAGTTGAGTGTGTGACAAGCCATATTTGCACTTCGTGAACTTGGAAGGAGCTTATGAAGAGAGATTGAAGTCAGCGTGAGATAGCAGCACTCCATATGAAAAGAAAACAAAAGGCTGGCAACAAGGAACACATGCTGCAACGTTTTCCTGAGCCAAGGACGGCAACAAATCCAAAACGAAGATTTTAGAGAAGCATGTTGCTCGGTGAGCTTCACCTGCATTTCCTCCTGTGCGGCTCGAAAGTGAAACGGGCACAAAGGAAGAAACAACATTTGGCGTCATTTTGCATGAAGTCATGCTTGTGATGTAATTCCACCTGTCTCACTTTCCAAACTTGTCTCAAGCCCACCTACGTGGAGCTGAACTAATACAGCCTGACATGATCCCCGTTGATATGTTCCGGTGTCCTAATCGGCCTCAGACATATGTCATTCAGGCTATGGATCATTAGCGTGCCCTCCAGGGGGAAACATATCATGCAGTTGAGTCGATGATGATTCAGAAATGAATACCTTCTCCGCGTTTTCTCTTCCCACTCTGTTCCCAGAGGTAGAAAAGGAAGACGGCTGCGGAACAAGCGTGGCGAGCTGGTGCGATGCTGTGGAGACAAAGGGAGGCATTTATCTGTATTTCCATATGTGTTTAACATTGGGAGATACTAAATCGTTCAGCCAAGAAGCCTTTAATAGATGAAGCATGTGCGCCTTATGCCTTAGTAGACCACGCTGTTTGCAGGCGATGCATTTTGTCGTTGCACATTAAAAGTATTTTCCATATAAATTGGCTGGCGTACGGCGTGGTAGATAAGCTCGAGAGCAAGAAAGGGACAGAACTGGGAGGGAGAGAAATCAGTGTCTCTGAACGAGCCGCGCTTTGTTGTCATATTGTTGCATTTGTGTTCACACGTTTCGATTTATATTTCGACGCACTTGCTAACAAAGATGGAGAGGCGTTGCACGGTAATGGAGGAAGATTAAAAGCTGTTTAAAAGAGATTATTTGGGGAGTCTTTGCACCTTCATACCTGATCTGCTCTTTCCCCTTATGCCTCACATATAAGGACAAACACACACATGTTGTGAGATGATTTCACTCAGATGCATTTGCTTTGGAATGCGTTGTCTCAGTGCAAAGTGGGATCTCACACACAGACTTACATTTACTCACACAGAAAAACTCACACAACAGTCAAGGTTTCATTGGACATGGAAGCACACATCGCCTTCCTGCTTTCCATCTCGTCACAGGGCACAGCAGTGGGGTGTTGTACAAGCATGCATGTGTGTTTTTTAGTTTCATTCCCAAAGCTGGTTTGAAGACGAGCAGTCTTCATGAAAGAGTTATAGGTGAACTGCCATCCCTTAGTTTGAAATCCCAGATATACACACCTGCATGACATAAATCAAGCCAGTAAGGTTGATGCAAGCGGAAAGGTTTCCATCTGCGTCCACTGTTTCATACAAGCTACCTCTCCACAACTACAAATGCTTGACACCTATATGGGAAGCTAACACAGCTAATTGTGGAGCATCGGTTTACCTGAATCACTTGCAAACTTTTTCAAGAAAGTATACAGGTTGACCTCAATTTACCTGACATCTGAGCTTTGCACTGCAAACTCATTCAGTCACTTTGTTTAGCCTCTGCTTCTTCTGTTCAGTCAGAGTGTAGATCCACTCTGCTGCTTTTCTGTTCTGTTCAGGCAGTTTGCTGAATAGCAGATTTTGTTGGATGAATACAGCAGGCCATAAAAGTCATGCTCGGTGGCTGACTTAATTTTGTCCTGCTCTGCTTTTAGCTTCATTTAAACTTTACTGCAAAGGCGGAGAAGTTGGCTCTGTGAGAAGTCTGGATTTCTCTCCCAGATCACTGCTGAGGAGTGAGCTGACAGCAGATGGATGGACAGATTGTTATTGATGTGAATAGAATATGCTCTGCTGGTCAGCTGTTAAAAACCACAGCTGAAACCCAGAGGTTTTGCATGTGTGTGTGCGTGTGTGTGTGTGTGTAAGTGTGTGTTTCCCTCAGATGGTCTCTTTTTTCATCTCAGACTTTTCAAACGTACTTCTTTTGCGGCACATTCAGATACAAACAATTCACGCTTCATAGTCCTTTTATACTTTTCCAATTAAGATAAATATAAAACGCTTTCCTTCATGCATTCTGCTAAAACAGTCCATTCTCTGTGTTAATTTACAAACCATCTTATCTTGTTTACATTATAGTCATTTCACACTTCACAATGTAAGAGAAAGTCTGGTTGCAGTAGTTTGTAAACGTGATCTGTCCTGTGGTATGATTATTTTTTTAAATCATGGATTACACTCTTGATTGAATTTTTCAATTAACTAACAGACAGTTGAGTCTACAAAATGTGAACTTTTGAAAAATGTCAACATAAGATCTCCAGCGTATAAATATAATTCAGTAGGTGGAATCACACTGTAGTAATGTGGCCCTTTCTTCAAAGAAATTATCATGAGCAAGCTATATTAGGGCTTTAAAGAGTTCTCAGTAACACGCCCAGAACGCTTTAACATCTGGTGTAACTCAAGCGTGCTGGAAAGTACAGTACTGTGACAAAGATGAAACATTTCCATAAATCTGGCCTTATTGATAAACTGAAATTTCGATTCGGCTCTACAAGCTGCTCTATAACTGTTCTGAGGATATGTGAAGGAATTGTGCACCCTGGTGCCCGTGGCCGTTTAAATTGATTTACAAGGCTTGCTTTGCAATTCCAATTGCAGTTTACTCATGATTCACACACCTTGCCTTGTATCTTCCACTGTTTGACTCTCACTGTGAGTCATGGCTGAACACGTGCAGCGTGTACAGAACTCACACAGAGAAACACACAGTCGACTGTACGCACTGGTCTACTGCCAAAATCCTTTCAAAATAAATATAACCAGTCCACACAACGAATTGGTAGGAATAAATACGTTGGAGATGGTAGCCGATAAACTATTTTAATTGTGACATTTGGACTCAGCAGACTTAAATTCATGAGAAAGCTGAAGTTTTAAACAAGTATCTTAAGCTAGCATTTTCTCCAAACGTAAGCAGGGGCGACTCTTCTGGTTGTAGAGAGCCAATATAATATAATAGAAGTCTCTGTAAAAGTGATTGTACTGCTCAGCTGATTTACTCCATCTCCACGACAAATACTTAAAACTTTATGAACTCAACAGGTCACGTATAGTCTTACACACTACAATGTAACATTCAACAAAGCCTTAAGGTGGACCTGCGTTGTGATTGACAAGTCGCTACCTGTCCCGTGCTTTCTCAGTCACTTCCACCCCTTGCTAATCACGTCCCATTTCAAATGCGCTCAGCAAGATAGCAACTGCCCCAATGCTCAGCGTGAGGCTACAAGATGGGACCTCGCTAATCAATAGGTGAAGTCGTTGCGCACACACTGGTCTTTTGTGTGCAGATGAAGTGGAAACAGCACACACAGGCATACACAATCAGAGCAACCTTGTGTCGGTGATATTTTCCAGGGTCCTCTGTGCTTTTGCACACTTTAACCATCTGTCGCTTGCTTTCTCTCGCTGAGAAGGCTTTCCACACACACAAGAGTAATACAGTCAAACTAGCCATCTGAGCCAGAGCAGGAGAGGGAAGGCGATTAAAAGGTGGCAGGGAAAGAAAAAAACAAGTTTAAAAAAAAAAGAAAAAAGATGGATAAGTATGTGTTTGTGTACAAGAGACAAAAAACAACCTCTAGGCAGTGGAACTGTGCATAAAAATACAAACATATACAAAGATGCCTATGCAAAATCCCACCCATTAATGATTTCCAACAGGAACAAAACTCGTGTTTGGAGTTAATCTCAGAACAATGGGTACATTTTCAAATGGGTGTTGATTTCCCCACCAAGTATTGATGTTAGTGATTTGTAAAACTGCCCTCAGGCTTTATTGAACAAAAGCTATGAGGGCAGACTTAGGTCTACAGTTCATTTTCATATTATGTGCACAAAATGCACATTTAGTAACTGTTGGAATACAAGTTTCACAAAAGTTGTCTTTAGGGCTGAAACTAGTGTTTCTTTCTATGTGTGATGCAATCACTCACTTGAGATGGATGTAGCTTTTAGGCTTATAAAGTGAAGCCAACACAAAAGTGGTTTCCAGATAGCAATATTTGTATTTTCAGAAAGACTTTGGGTCCTACTGAAATCTTTGGGAAAGCATCCATTGGCCCCACTAAAAGCACTTTTCTCAGGAGATCATGGGATTAGTAACTTAGATTCTTATTACATGAAACATCAAGTCCATTTTGTACATTTTGGTAATTTCTGAGTGTCAGAAAGGAAGATTGTCATTGCATTGCATAGGCAATCAGTTTCACGGTCAGATCCGTCCTATGCTCGTCACATCCAGTTTCAAAACAGCAAAATGGCGAAAATGCTGCGCTTTGTAGCAGGAATCAAAAACCATTGGGTGGTGCCACAGTGACTGTGCCCATTTTTAAAAATACTTTAATAACAATACTAATAAGTGAGTGACGTTTTACTTTTTGTGCATCCATTGATCCAAAATTCAAATTTTCTTTGGCATTTGGTGAGCTCCAGTTGAATATGACATATTCTATAAAATTACTAAGCAGTCAGTCTCATCTGTAATGGCTCTATGTTTAATTTTCACACAAACAAGTGAAAAAAACTAATCACTTACCAAAGAAAGTTATAGAAAAGCAGAAATATATTAAAGAAATACCTCACAAAGATCAAGCCTAAAGTGACATTTAACACCGTCTATGTGTATGTAACTGTGATGAGTCTCATGGGTACCTGCATGGATACACATGCAGTGTATACGAGGCGATACCACCAGTCACCAGAACCTCGCTTTACAAGCCCACAAGCCCAGTAAAGCTAAATGTGCTGGAAATAGAAACCCTCCTTTAACCAAGGGACCCCACATGATTCTGCACAATTTAGAGCCCTTCAGCATTTCCCCTGCTGAAGTGTCATTGAGCAAAATCCTTTTAATTCGAGGCTGTGGCTTAAGCAAAGAGTTGTGCACTATCACCTAGTTATCACATTACAAGGTTAACTCTGTGATTCAGAGTTAACCTTGTGCAGCATGGATTTAAAAGAAAGACTGCACACAGACCTTTATCTCCCAGATTATATTAAATCTGCTTGTATTAAATGAGTGTATTTGTCCAGATATACATATATTGGTTTTCCTGCATGAATAGGTGTAGCAGCGGTCTTAGCGTTTGAGCATCTGCTTGACTGAAATGTCCTTTAAGCAGACGTGAAAGCCCTACCAGCTGCTGTCCAGTCACTCAGTTTGGCCTCTGGTGTCACAGAAGAGGGATGAACTAAAACAAAAGGCATCAATCAGACTTCACTGGTTTGTTAAAGATGGGATCAGTGAACTATCAGTCACCATGCACACAACACATGTGAACACGCGCACACACCCAGTGCTGCTATTTTTTAATATTATCATTACAGAAAGTCTTCCATTCTCTGGTTTTAGGACACCTCAGAGGCAGCTTGATGGTTTCTGCTTGTTTTGTTTGCTCATATATTGCAAGAAAGGAAATATGAATTTGCATAATGAAGTTGTTTTACGAGTAAATGCTGATTCATTATTGCCATACTTTGACTGGTTCTGTATATGCAATGGATACCCAAAACATTTCTGCAAATGCAACTTTTGACTGGATGAATTAAGGATGTAATAAAAAAATAAAAATTAAAAAAAGCTACTGTGAAACAAATTCTCCAGAGCCTCGACGCAGTGTCTGACCCCCCTGCAGTCGTCCACTGCCAGTGAATGCATATTTGTGTGTGTGCAAGAAGGGGCTGGTTGTTTAAAAATGTTTTCTTATGGAGAAAATATGCAGCACTGTGTGAGTGGAATGTGGTGTAATTTAGTCAGTGCATCCACAGCCATGCCAAGCCACATTGAGAAACATACGAGAGAGCAGGAAAGGAGCGATATGAATGTGTTTACGGTTACGATAGCAATTACCTGGTTGTCCCGGCTACCAAATTGGACCACTGTCATGTCAACCATTCTGTTTGGCTTCTTTGGTGCCGTTGACAACCAATTTTCTGATACCGAAGAATGTATCCTTTGCCTTTTGGGTGGAATCTTTGTCCTGGTGAATGAGGAGCACTGTTAATGAAGGGCGGAGGAAACTTTAGTGGGAGAGCTAGGTGACAGCTCCAGATTCCAGTTTCACGCTTATTTTGCATATACTAAAACTGTTAAATTGTTTTACTGTGAATACAGTAAAATACATAAAGCAAGAGCTCAACTTTGAGTTTGAGCCCACTGTAGTGAGAACAGCTGTGAGAGGCTTGTATACAGTATCAATATTTCATCACTCAGTTTTACTTTATAACCTTGTTCAGTAGGAATGCAGTGTAAAACGTGAACACAAACACAAACCTGTAGTCTTTAAATCATTTAAGGCAGATATTTAATTAAAAACTGTTCAGAGAAAACATGCTAAATATTCAAAGTAAGAAATATTATTGCTCTTTAAATATGTGCTTATTTTGAATTCGATTGCAGAAACATCTTTCGAAAAAAAATTGGAACAGCAGCAACAGAACAGTGAAAAGTTGGGGAAAGCTCCTAAAAGCACAGCAGGGCATTTGGAAACCAATTAAGCTGGTTAGTAACATGACTGGATATAAAAAGAGCATCCCAGAGAGGTTGAGTGTGCCTTTTACCGCTCTGTAAAATTTCTAGAATTGCAGATATTGTAGGGATTTAATTGTTTGTGAAATATCATCAAGAGGTTTACAGAAATTTATTTTTGAGGGAGACAGAGGTAAAAAAATCAAATTAAACTATAAAATATTGAATCGCTATGGGCTTCCCAGGCAGTACTCCGTTTGATTTTGCAGCACGATACGCTGCCTTTCAGATTACTTCCTGTTCAGAAAGGCCATTCTTAGTTTAGCAAAAAATGCCAAACCACATACTCTAAGTTTAACAACAGCAGCATAACTCCGTTTTTTAAAGAGTAGAGGTGCTCAGCTGGCTTCTCTGACACATTATGAAATGAAAACTACAACACAGCCAAAAACATTTGAGCCACAGAAATTCTGTATTAATCAACAGTAGGAACTTTTCTACTTTCAGAACTACAGCAGCTGGTCTCCTTCTTCTCTCAGACGCTTTTATGAAGTGCTGTTATAAAAAGAACTGATTTCACCCAGTAGACATCTGTCCAGGGTTTTTTGAAATGTCTTGCTTCAAAATGAGCTACCTTTTTTTTGTCTTAATAAACAAAAACATTTTTGCATTTTTGATTGATGGTTTGCTAATAGTTGTGCTGTTTTTAGGGCTGTATAGCAGACGTATTTCCAGTGAAGCCAGGGTCACAGATAGGCACTGATCATGTGACTCACTGAAAAGAGAAATACACAATAATAATTATATTGTATACAGTTATAGTTAATTACTGTAATAATATCTGTTCTTAATATACTCTCATTGGACTGTTGCATTGTTAGTGCTTTCACAACTGCCTCTATTCTTCATGGCGGATTCAACAAGGTGTTGGAAATTTTGGTTCATGATATGATGGCATGTAGATTTGTACACAGTCGTAATAATCATCTCTCATTCCACCACATCTCAAACATGCTCTATTGGAGTGAGCTCTGTGGAAGCCGTTTAGGTCATATTCAGACGTCAGCAACACTATTCTAGTTGGTTGCTGTGTTTAAATGTAACTCAGTTGGTAAGAGACCAAAATGTGCCTGAACTGTTGATACAAGGCAGAAGGCAGCCGAGCTTTCTTGGTGCTTTTATTAGATTCTGACCGAACTTTCTGAATGTTGCAGCAGAAATGAAGAGTCATCAAACCAGGCAATGTTTTCAAGCATTTGTTTCAATTTCCTGTTCTTAGCTGACAGTGATCGAGGGTGTGATCTTCTGCTGTTGTGTTGTGTATTCAGAGATGCTGTTCTGCGTACTTTGTTAGTAGCGTGCGGTTATTTGAGTTACTTACGCTTCCCTATCAGCTCGAAGCAGTCTGAAGAGAGCTATCCCTCACTGGAAATATTCTCTTTTTCAGACCATTCTCTGGAAATCCTAGACATGGTTGCTGTGGGAAAATCCCAGTAGAACCACAGTTTCTGAAAAAGAAAGACCAGCCGGTCTAGCACCAACAACACATTGTGTTCAGTCACCTTTCTTCTTCATTCTGATGTCAAGTTTGACATTCAGCAGGTCATCTTGAGCAGAAATTGAGTGAGCCTTTAAATGCGCTGATTTGCTGCCATGTGATTGACTGATTAGATATTTGCATTAATGAGCAGTTGAAGTTCTGTATCTAACACAGTGTTGAGTTGCTGTCTATTTACTAGAGTATGATGAGTAGTTTTAATAAAAACATTAATATTATATCATAAAAATTTAATATGGAGACGATTCTAGGCAAATTTGAGTTCCCGCTGGGAATCTTCATTTTCATGTAGGTATTGCCTTACACTTCTTTTTATTTGCATACATAAAGATGAAATTGCCGCTTTACAGCACCCGGCTTTGTTTGTGAGCCTTAACACATACGTGTGAATCTGTTTACTGTAAGTGCCTGCAGGTGACTGCATGCACGTGCTTCTAGGTGCAGCCACTTGTGGGTTCACGCGCACAGCTGTTACTTAGTCGAGCTACAGTGGTGTGGGTCAGGATGGGCTAAGTGTTCCAAAGAGAGAAAATGAAGACAAATGAACAGAGATGAGCTAAACACTCTTCTAGTCAGCACCATATTACTTATCACCGTTCCACCTTCTCCTCCTTCCATTTCTCTCCTTCCCTCCCTCTCCCTGGGAAATATTACAAAGCTGCACAGAAAGACTCCCGGCACGGTAATGAAAAGCGCAAAAGCGTGGCACTTTTTGTGCTACTTTCGCGTCACTGGCAATTAATTCCACAGCGGTGCCCGGCGGGGGCCTTTGGTGCTATAATACTAACGCTAAAGCCAGTAGTGCATGAACGCTGCCTATAAATTTGAATCTACGCCAGCCACTTTTTTCCCCTCTCTAACCCTTACTTTACCTATCCTCTCTAAGTGAGGCAGTGTACATTGTGTGAGCTTATGGCCACAGCGGCACCGCAGAGAAAAACCTCTGGTTGATGGATAGGCAGTTAACGCCACACTTTCGTTCTCTGAAAATCTGAAACACAATCATATGCTACATTCACCTTTCAGGACTATTAACAGGAAACGGTCCTGACAGAAGTGTGCGATGTTGTGTTTGTTAGCTTTTGGAATAATAGATGGTGACCCAGTTTCAAATGACCCGGACTGCTCTGACAAACTTTCAGTTTCTCTTCCGACCGTGGTACAAGAAGCAATTAAGCCTAGAATGCCCAACCCCCTTTGGCTGGGAGGGATACCGGTGAAAAAAGAGGAGGAGGAGAGAGGAAAATGAAGTGATTTGCGGCCTTATTGATCCGCAGGTCAGAGTTATTGATCAGACTGGGGAGAGATTGAGAGATGTGAGGAGGAGATGCAATGAGAGATGTGGATAGGAATGATGTAGTCTTTGTTTAGGTGGGAGAGCATCGAGAAGCTGTTGATTGACCAGAGGGCCATGGTGGTTCGGCTGGTCTAAGAGCTTTTTTCATGATTGGGCAAGCGCATCGGTCAATATTTCCTGTGTGAGCGTTTCAGCTCGGGACCTTAAAAATATTATTTTACATTCTTTAGGGACAGATAATGTCCTTTACCTCCTGGATCTCAAATGCACTTCTAAATGAAGACTTCAGGAAGGATTCCCTTTCATTTTTCCACTTTTTTTTTTTCCATATGGTGGCTCTTAATAGCAACTGGCAAATGGCTAATTGGCTCAGTTTCCTGCTTTCAACACAGTTCCATACAGTCTTGCCTAAAAAATGTTTATTTCTTCTCCAACTATCCCAAATTCCTTCCAGTGACAATGGCAATGAGTCTATGAGCACCTCTTTGTGATCAGGCATAGCAATGAGGAGCATATGGAGAGAGGCCGCCTCCCTTTTATCCAGTGCAGACCAGCTCAGCACTTGAGAGCTGCCGCTTCCTGGCTCTCCTTCCAAGCTCTCCCCAGGTTGTCTCTGAGTCTCATCCTGCTGCCATCTGCCACTGACTTGGGCTCCCTCCAGAAAATCTGTAAAAAAATAAATAAAATGGAGCACCCTCTCTTCTCCGTAGCGGGAACCAGCTTAAAGGCCCAGTTTTCTCTCCTGCACTTTACTGTAAATGAAGCTGCCGGTGGCTTGATTGCCTCTGGCAAGAGCGACCAGTAACATTGAATTCTGGCCATATAGGGGGGGAAAAAGTAGTGGTATGATTCGATACTTCAAAGAAGTGACTTGAAATGGTCACATGTTCAAACCGCCAAATGCCAAAATCCTTCAGCTAACATTCAGCAAGTAATTTAAGGTTATATTTTGCTGGAAAATGAATGTTTGACAAAAGGAGAAAAAAACCACTCTCCTTGCTTTTATTATATTCCCTGTGATCGCAAAATAACTTTGGTGATTTCAAATAGTTCATTTTCTGTTAATTTGAAGTGAAAAACACAATTTCCTTTTATTACCAGTGCAGGTGTTGAGGGAAATGCAGGAAATCAGGTAGTAATCATGCATGCAAGCAGTATTTGAAAGCAGCCTTGAATGTGATTTCCAAGTAACATTTTTTCCCCATAGCACATAAATAATGAAACGGTCTTTTGTTTCTGTGGCTCTTTGCTGTTATTCCCCATTTGGAGCACATTAAATGTGACCACCTATAGCTTTGTTACTGAAAATGGATTAAGGTATGTCGCTTTTTAATGCTTAATAGCCCATCATGTTTGCATGAAATATGCTCAGCCTTTGGGTTGCGGAGACCTAAATACCTTGGAAAATGTAGCACAATCTGTCTTCACTGCCTTCAGTCTGCCAGAGATGTGCATGCTGGGTAACAGTAAACAACCCAATAAGGCACTGTTACTAAACAGAAAGCATGACACCAAAAATAAAGGCTTAAAGGGAGCGGATGGTAGCAGAGCAGGTACCGTTTCAACCACACAGAAGATTAATATTAGACAGTTCCACAAAACCCCGAGCGAGGCTCAGTGTCAGTCAGCGTAATAAACCGCATTTGACAAGAAGAAAACTTTTTCACTCACTTTCAGCTTCGCCACATGAAGGAAAACACTGTTTGTGGAATTTTCCCATGTGAGCAGAAATCCTGGGCATTATGTGATGCAGAGCATAAAGCCTGATATTGATTTGTAGTTTGTGTGCAATCGTCTTCTACTAGATTAAAATACCAACATATTGAATCTAACACGGAGGGCAAAGTTAACCTGTGCACTTACATGTTTTTCACACACTTTGGTTTTGTTTACACACGTGCAAAACGCCAGAACGGTGGGAGCCAAAGGCTATATTAAGTTATGATGGCCAGCATCCACATAATGCTTGGACCCTTCTGCTTTTTATTCACAGAGAAAACAAATAAATCACACTAATTCATCTCAGTCGGTTGCATTGCTGTGAGGAAGAAGAGCTCACTGGTTGTTTTAGGCAGCCTGACAGCTTTTAGTTAGGCACAGCACTATACAGCATGATACTCTTGTTCTGGCCTTTGGTCGTGTGAAAAGCTCAAAATCTGTACTCTACCTCTCATCGTGGCCGCATCCTGGGTAAAACTTTGAGGTAATCGTATTTTCTAAATTGTGCTAAGCCAATCCTAATTTTTGGCAATGTGACCTTTAGGATGAGCTGCTCTCGCTTTGCTAATCAGATGCAGAGCTTGGGCTATGACTTGAAAAGTTGTCACTGCTGCCCAGTTTTCTCCAGGACACTTGGAGTGGGTGTGTAGTGCAAATGTGTCTGAAACCCCATGCTGCGGCAACAGTGACAGCGTTGGCTCCTCGTGCACACGACTTTCCTTTTTAATGTATGAAGCGAGAGCAAGTGCATCGCTGATGAAACACTGAATGACAGTGATGAGCGATGGAATGAAAGAGAGTGGAGCGTGTGAACAAGAGAGAGAAAAGACAGGCGCGGAGGAGGTTAGGCGAGCACATCTGAGTGGATGTGAGTCGCCCCTCGAATGACTACATGCAATTAGCGAGCTTAAAAAAAAATTGCTCTTCGTGGACGTAATATGAAAAGCAAGTGTCTTTCAAAAGAGAGTCCAGTACAGGTGTCTGGGAGGTGACAGTGAGCTGGGGTGACGAGCTCTGAGACGTGAACAAAAGAGGTCTCCTCTCCTCATAATATTGGCTTAGCTGAATAATTGAATTGAGGGGTTCGCTGGCAGCCATTCTGGTTTTCTTCATGTATATTGCAGACTGGCTGTAATCTGTTCTCAGGGAGCATCTCTGCCTGCTGCTGCTGCTGAGTTTGTGGAGAAGATGTGAGGTGACAGAATAGGGCTCTGTCACCAGCACCTCCATTATTGATATAGTGGAAGAAAGCTCGGAGAGAGAATTTGAAAATCTGGAACAGTGTGACGGGGAAAAAGTTTGTTCGTGCCAACACGCGGCTTGTTTCCTTTCCCCATGTGACTCATTAAATAGAACAAGACAGCTGATGGGATGTAGAGTTGCATTTCCTGTGAAGCACCTTGGGTTGAGCAAAGCACGATCATTGCTAGCAGGGGTAAGGTGTCCTCTCTGTCTCCTAAGATAAGGAGGGAATGATTGGACCAGTTCACTATGAGAAGCACTACTAAAGTCATTGCTGTCTTAGTAATTTATGCACTTTTTTATGCTCCAGTCGGCGGTTCAAAAGAATAGCAGTGTCAATTTTTCTCCCATCTGCCCAACAGTTTGATCAGGAAAACACAAACCACCTTGCAACACAATTAGCTTATCTTAGCTGCCACTTTACTACATTCAATCCCCTATTTTGCTGTTTTCAGGATGTATGGCTTATACAGGTGCAACATGAGTTGAAGGCTTTTGCTGTTTAATTCTCATTACATTGTTCTCTCTACTTTAGTCCCCACTATCTTTTCCCGTTCTTGTCCCTGCTTGATCAAGACAAACAACCGAGTGATTTTCCTCATTTACCCTTCATGTATTTTTCTCCCACAACAAGCGTGATTAGGCAGATGTTCGAAGCTGTCAAGAGCTGTCATATTTCAGGGCTGATTTATGAAGAAGCAGCACCTGTTATATTCTGAGACCTAAAGGATAGCATGAATAAAACAACAAAAAGTGGAAAAGACTGATCATTTTTGAAAGATTTGGCCACTGGCCATTTGGGTATGTTGATGGTGATGAATGTCATGATTTTTCAAATCCTAAATTGCATGTGTAGTGCTCTGCATGACGACAAACACGACCAGCTGTTGGTGAGATGTTTAAGTGACCCGTACTTAATCATTAACCCTTGTTGAGCTCCGTATTGATTCATACTTTTGTGCAGGAAAGCACAGTCTCCTTGGGTAAATCTATAGATTCCCAATAAATCACATTGTGCACAATCCATAATGAATAGGCTTTGTATTAGGGCTGTTGGATTGCAGGCTGATTGTGCTTCCACGCCATACACAGCTCTGGGGTTGGTTCTGAAACATATTTTGAAAGCTCTCTCAACAAGGTCTCAGTCTAATTGCTTTGGCAATCATTGGCTCTCATATGGCCAAACAAAGTGAACAAAACAGAGAACTGCTCCAGGGTTTGAAATAACTTCTCACACCCAAGTAGGTGTGAAAAATCCATTTGCTCTATAGTTTGAATGCCAAAAAAACTGAACAGAAAAACACTGAGGTGATGCCAGTGAATGCAAAGTTAATTGCAGGAGAGAAATCTTACGAGATGGATAATATTATGACATTTGTTTAGCATAAGTAAGGTTTTGGGATTAATATCAACAACCCTGTCATGTCGAGTCTTCTATAAACAACCAAAAGATGATCTGAGGTCAGTGACAACAAGTTATCTAAAGTTATCTTGCTTTCTAATGGAGCTGAAAAGTCACACTAATGTAGTACTGCCAACACCTGCAGTTCCTCTAAATTGTGTCTCGAGGCTGATTCCAAAAGTAAATCAGTGCCCATAGACTCCTCTGTTAAGATGTGATGAAAGAACATTTTAAATTAAAAAAATATAGTCTCTTTAGCCGCTTCTCCCCATCATGACAAATGTAGGTGAGTTTATAACTCATTCATTTAGACATGTAAACGCTTAACTTTAAGTATGTGTCCACTTTGAATAACAGATGTGCAGACACTGGCAGCTGTAGGCTGCTAGGCCTCGCTAATCGGTGAAGTGGAGCTCATGATTGTGTTTACGTCATTGGTGCCTTTTTAAACTACATTTAAAATAAATAAAAAAAGACTTGTCTGACAAATAATTTGGTCTGCTATGAGGTATTATAGAAACATTTGCTTCAATTTGGTGAGTGAAAATTTTGTATTTTATTAATATGCTCCTTAGCATTAATGCACTTTGCTAACGAAGCTTAGTAGCCTTAGCAGATGACTTAGCGCTTCCCCGTGTCTTGTGCTCCCTTAACAACAGGGCAGCAGCCAAAATGTTGCGGTCCAAAATCACACACATAAAACAGTTTGTGCACAAATCCCCTTTCTTAGGTTCACACACAGATAAATGTTTTAGTTAAAATTTAGTTACAATTGTGAGGCATCACAAAAGCTTTAAATACTTCAACCCACTTCCTGTCTCCAGCTATAAAGCTGCTGGCAAGCTTACAGTGAAACTGAACTATCCACAAACTAAAAAACCCTTTTGTGTGTGCTCACTGTAGCTTTTGTATGGTTTGTTTATGCCAGTGGGACATCATTAAAATTAAAAAAGTAACCATAGCCAAGGGAGGCTAGAAATAGCATTGACAAAATCTCAGAACACTACTGTAACAACAGTAGTAGTCGAGGTGACTGAGCAACAAAGCCAGCGGGGAAAAATGAGCGACTCTTAGAGATTGTTTGATTACTTTTAAAAATGCAGATCTCCTCTAACGAGTGAAGGTGCCATATATTCAAATTTTGACCGACTGATTTTTACCGGAGATACAAATAAGAGCAACGAACACAGCTAACAGTGCTGTTTTATAGACACAGAAGTTCAGAGCTTTCTTTTATTCCCTTTTTCTAATAAAAACCAAGAGGAAATGAAGTTAAAGCATTAATTATGCATGTTGCCGCCTTCAGATTATTTGCAGCAGGTGAGGGTTTGTTTTTTAGACTTACAGGACTGCAGGTTTCTCATGTAGAAGATGGGAGGGAATCACATTGTAGTGGTTTTCCATCTGCCTCTCATATTTCTCTTTAACCTCCCTACCCTTCTGTTTCTTCATCTCATACAGTATTTCTTCTAATAAAACCTGTCCCTCCCTCCCCTCAGCCCCTACCTCCTCTGTCTTCAGTTTTATCTCTCATTTTCTGGCACGCCTTGGTCTGTGGAGTTTGGTAAATAAGTTCATCCTGCATGTTAGCCAGGTCATGGCCCAGGCGCTCAGCTATGCGAGCCTGTGTGTTGCATTCAGGAAGCAGGAGGAGAAGGAAATTGATTGCCCCTTTTATGTGAGAGAAGGAGAAAATACTGTACTGTACCAGCCATCGGACACACGCACGCACACACCCCGCACACAAAGACATGCTCACACACTCAAAACCCTCCATCTTCAAGCAGAGAACTGCAGCCAAAGGCAAAGAGAAAATGCAGTAAACGAATAGCTCTTTACAGTTTTTCTTTTCTTCAGTTTGTTCATTGTGCTGTTGCCCTGATAAGAACAGCACTGGAAAAGCAGAACATGAGAAAAAGTTTTTTTTTCTTTCTGAAAATCCTTTGAAAGTGTCTCCTTTCTTTCCCTCCTTCGCCCCTTTTTCTCTCTTCTCATTTAACTGGTTTAAAGAAGCAATTTCTCATATTGAGCTGGTGCAGGTGGGGTGTTCCATTGTGACCAGGCCTTTTCTTCATTCACGCTGGGTGTTGTAAGATTGCAGCGAGATCGATAATTGACTCCATTGGTCCCCGAGGATCGCTAACCAGAGATCAATAGAAGCAGTGTAGGGTTTTTACCCCCAGATATTTTACAGCTGCTGGCCACCTTTATGTTTCTTCATGTTTCTATTCTGCAATGACACTTTGGGACTCTAGGCTCTGTATAGCGTCAGGTGCAGAGAAGGACACTATTAACAAATACTCCACCCATCTATTGCTTTTTCCCCCAGACCTATGCAAAGCACCTATAGCCTCAGAGCTGCACGCAGCCAGCACGAGAATTTGATTTTCAAAATTAGATTTTCACCCCAGAGCATCGATTTGGAGAGGAGTGATGTATAATTAGTGCAGTGAGACCTAACAGTTATTTTTAAAAAGCACTGCAGGGAATTTGATACAGAGGCAGCTTGACGTGCGTGCGCATGTGTGTATTTGTGCATATGTAAACCACCTGTGTGCATGACGGAAAGTTTCCAGTAAAACCTGATGAGAGAAGCCGCTTTGTGCTGATTGCATCACTAGCTGTTGCCATAGCAACCTGTCCCCTCACTGCAAAGGTCTTCTGGTACAGCTACACGGATAGAGAGGCTAAAGCCCTCTTACCGAGGTGAGGAGAGATAAGGAGACAGAGGGAAAGAGGGGACTGTTAAAAGCCGCCCGGGCAGGGAGCACATCTGTATTACTTAGTGTCAGCTGAAAAGAAAGGGTCCCTTTATTAAGAAGTAAGTGGAAGATGTCCCCTAGGAGTGCTAGAGGGTAATGAATTTAGAGTCATTCAACATTAATGTGATGTCGCTTCGATGCCACTGAGCTGTATCTCCCTCCATCAACTTTCCGTTCCTGATTTTCTGACAGTCACTAGGTCATTAGTCAATGCCGAAGCCGCCGTGTGCAGATTTAATCTGATCACCATACGACTGGCTTCACCTGAGTGGAGTATCCAGCACTTTTGCCATTTGTGCATCACTGGCCTCAACAGTCCCGGTTATCCAGCCGCTATTCTTGTCACCCATGTAAAGTTCAGTATTGTTAATTATTCATGCACACCTTCCTTTACCTTCCCTCTCACTTGCTTCTTTCCTCTCTCGCTGAAACAGACCAGACTGCTGTAAAATAATTCAAAAGTATGACAGACCGAGCCAAAACAAGATATGCAAAGACGTGTATTCCTTCCCTAAAGTAGCCACTTTGAGGCGCTTCTGTCAAGCCTTATTGGGTCTGAGCGCGCTCATGCTCGCGACCATAGTCCATTTCTGCACCCCTCCTTTTGCTTTGTTTGAGGTAGATGCAACAAGGCAGCAAAACAATGAAACTGATAGAGCCTTTCACCACAAAAACAGGCTGCAGGACATATTGTTCACAGAGCACAGGGTAGATGGCGTCTCAGAGTGATGGGAACTTGCTGCTTCTGTGTCGTGTTTATTGAATTTGTGTTCCTCTGAATCTGTGTCGAAAAGCTAGCCGCTAACACATGTCGCCCGGATAATACACCGTATGAAGAGGCGTATATCCCTTATCCCACCGTGCATTCAATCACATTCTGATCGAATTCTGATACTTCGCTGTCCTGAAACGGTCTGCTTTTGTTGCTTACTGGATTAAAAAACCACTCTGTGTGTGTATATGTGTTTTGCTCCACAAAAGAAATGAACTGCAAAGTGCAACAGCCTAGTTCCATTCTAAATCCAAAAGCAGCAGAACTGGCAATAGAAGATGTGGAAAATTGCCACCAGAGAACCATGCATTACTTTCTTTCAAATCACAAACCACATAGTTTTTCTACTGTGGCTTTAATCAGAACAGCACCGTCATTTTCCTTTCATAGGCGCTGAGAGCCCCCCCTTAAATCTCTGACACCGTGTCACATTTAATGGGTGAGTCGTCCAAACGCAGGGATGACATGTTACCTGGACTAGACGCTTGCCTCGACAGTCACAAACTGGACATGCTGTCTTTTCTTCCCAATGGGATTTTCTTCCCCTTGCCTCTGGTAGCAAAGAAAACAGCATGGAAGTGAAGCTTTTAACGCTGCGGGGCTTGAAGGGAGATTACCTTACACACTTACATGGACCAATGAGCATTCACACATACACATATTCACACTCATTGCACTCACAAAGACATTTGCACCAAGAATCGAAAAGCTTACATTTATAGTGAAAATGGCATAAGCCTGAGTGGGCTTTTGCAATTTTGTACACAAAAGCATGCACCTTCCCCAGCACTTAAAACAGCTCTAGAGGGTTGTTGACCAAGTCTGAAAGCTGGAACCAGTGCAGCTAGGTGCAAAACGTTACAGCATTTTCTATTTCATATTACAGTTATTACCCAAAAGCAAAACAAAACATAGCCTTAATGATTGTTGGTGTTTAGTACCAGCAGTCCGTTCCTTATTAATTACAAATAAACATTTTTACCGCAAGAGCAGGCTTTGCTGTCGGCCTACACATGACATGGATTCACTACTCGACTAAGAGAAGACCTTTTAGTCAGTGTCACAGCTTTGTTGTTCGTGCAGTAAGCGGCTTTATCAGAGTTTCTAACATTAATGAGAGTAACGCCCTGTTAATGCTGGAGCACTTTGCTCAATTTTTAATATTGTGAGGCACAATCAACACCAAAAAATCAGTGCAGTCTAATAAATAATCCATCTTTAAAATCACTGATCTTTATTGGCTCATTTGAATTGTTAGAAATGAGCCGAGAGACATCGCTGTGGCAGCGGTGACAGGACACATAGAGATCTGGAAGCATTAATTGAATAAAGTTCGAGTTCAGACCAACTCACCCTGACCGCAGCATCCTCTTCCTTTCACCTGATGTTTCAGTAATACAGAAAAACTAGTAGTTATGTGTGAGACGCAAAGTCGGAAAGTTACTGGGCTTTGTTAACTGTTCATTTAGCACTCACATATAGTAGCAGTACTTCAAACACTTTGCTTCTGTGTGTGCTTCCAGGAGAGAGAGTTTTACATCGCCTTCTGGTAGATGATTGCATTCGCTTCTTCCTATCGTGTCTGCACTACTATAGATCACCCGCCAGTCAAACTAGGTCGAGGGCGGCACAGTGGGAATATGATGTTGGCGAAGTTTTTGTTCGTGTTGTTTTTGTTTTCAGCCGTGGCAGATAATGCTGTTCATATTAACTGCCAAGGGATTTTGTTTGTCTTTTGTGCTAAAGAAATTGGAAGTGTCAAACGTATCTGTTATGAGGTGCTGGGACAATTTTTCCCAGGGAACAGCTCCCAGTACATAACCGTGCAGCTTTTACTCTCATTCCAGAGCCTGCGCTAGTATCTCTGTTTTGACAGAGGCCTCAGCTCCAGTGTCAGTCTTTTGTCAGCGAGCTAAGCTTGAGGCTACGGTGAGAGTTTCTTATAGGAAAGCATCGCAGAACAGATCCCCTTACACTCCAGCGCTGGCATTCATGATTTTTTTTTAAATCATTTAAATGTTTTTACTGTAACTGATTATTATGTATTTTCAGAATAAAAATAAGTAAAGCATTTTATTTATATTTTTACCATATGATACCAGTGTTAGCTATATTGTAACACAGCTGATACATTTAGATCATAGAGAGATCTTTTTTGTCGACCCGGTATCTCGGTCTCTGGTGGGTTTTGTTTTTTTCCGCTCCCCCTGTCATACTCTCAGACAACCTTCCTCTTGTACACATCTGACACAGCTCGATTGAATTTCACCTCTTGTCACTCTGCTCGCATGGTTTTGCCTCGGAGCCACACACTGACACCCACGTAGACAAACACGCGGAGGAGCACAGGGTGTGTGGTGAGAAGTGACGGCAGAGCAGCGGGCCAGTCATGACAATGCCTTCATGCTAGCACCTGGCCACATGCACGCGTACGTGCGAGCGAGAGAGCCAGAAAGAGGGAGACAGACACCTAATGCCTACACCTCTCCAACACACACCCTGTCAAAAATACAGATGCACTCATGGATGGCTTTACACTCGCTTCCCCCCCCTCCCGGTAGAGAGAGTGAGCTCAGGTAGCTGTCAGGCGCTCCCCCACGGGGAACAGTGGGCCAGTCAAAAACAGCCTCCTCGCCTGTCACTCTGCGCGCTCACACATGCACACGTATAGACGCATTCACACAATGTACTTTGGTGTGGGGAGAGAGACAGAATGAGATGCCTTGGGCAGATGCTGGACCAGTTGTCTGTGCTGCACACATAGAGTTTGTGCTTGTGTGCGTTTGTGTGTCTGCCTATCTGACTCTGTCTCTCTAGTACCACAAAAAGCCACCTGCCAGTGAGCCCAAGCGGACATGCCGCCTTTCGTTTAGTCCTAGCCTGGGAGCCAGTGATAAGAAATAGTTATCTGCGGGTGCATGTGTGTGTGAGTGTGTGACATGTATATACTCAGCGGTGACACTGGCTGCTCGCCTATCTAACCAAGTAGACTTTTTTCAGAGTGGATTTTGGATTTTTATGTGCATTCGTCCATCGATTTCCAATCCGGTTGGTTACCTGTGAGAGTTTGCCATCTCTCTTAACGCCCCTCACCCCACCCCACCCCCCTCCTGGTGCTGAGGCAAGGACGTCACGCCAGCTGGATGCCCAACAGTCCTCTAAGTGGGCACAGAGCCACAGCAGCTGTAGCTGCCATAATACGGGTCAATTACTCTCTAAGTTGATGTTGTGTACACATAACACGACCACGTATCCACGTGCGTGTCTGCTGTTTGCTTTGCGAATCCAGCGGCCTCTTACAAAGTTTACAGTTTGCTGCTTCACATTTGATCAAAGCTGAGGTGTCAGTGGGAGGTTGAGGATCAAAGTATTACCATCGCTGCCTGACTTGCGAGACCTTGAAGTGTGTGGCTAACCTTGGTTTGTCTTCGTGTTGCCCCCACCCCGTGCGTGTTTTTCCTGGATGGCGGATCATTGATGTTTCAAAAAGACTGCAGTCTTCTCACAGAGGTGTTGAAAATCAGCTGTCCACAAGACTGCGGGTATCAGCCTGCTGCCTCTCGATTGATTTTAATGTTGTTGCTGACTTTATTGAGGGGGAAAATTCTAACATTGAAACTTCTTCAAAATCAGCAAATGTACATACTGCGCTCGCTCTGCACGGGTGGGCACAGTCTCCCCGAACGAATCGAGCATATGAGCATATGTTTGCTTTACGCCACGATCCCATTTAATCCTCGATGCTTTCGTGTTGCTGAACTGTGTTTCTACAAATATGCCAGTAGCTAATGCGTATTGAGACAAATTTGCCTGGTGTTAAAACATAAACTTCATCTGCATTAACTCATAAAAAGTTCTCGAAGAATCAGTGCGAGAAAAAACAATTTAATTGGACGTGAACAACATCAGGGCCAGTACTGACTAAAGTTCTGAGAGTTTTCTCAGAGAGCTGCTAACATAGCTGAGAAATTTCTGGCAATAATATCCAGCATAGGATTTATTTACATTAATGAGGATGTTTGGCTGACCTTGTTGCTTGGTAGTCTTTTGGTTTTTTTAATGGATGATGCATTATCTTAGTGATTACAGGCAGAACGAGTAGTGAAATCAACTGTTAAAAGCCTGGAATGTAATAAGCCAACTTTTAACACATGGCATGTTTACAACAGATCTACTGATGCAGTAGTCCATTTCCATGTGCATAGTTGTTATATTATTAGGTTACCTACATAGATATTTACCATGCTGGTATGTATAATCCTGTGATAATATTTTATATAAAACGATGGGAATCCCACACTGTTATGTAAGTCTGCAAGTTGTGGAAAATTAAATGAACTGCATCACAGTATAGCAGTGAGAAAGTGCTGTAACTGTTCACTCTGCTGATGAAAACCGGACAGACCCAAATCATCACCGCGCACTGTTGCTGTTATTTCTCTAGTTGCCCAGTATGTTAGTGTTTTGATGATCTTTTTTATTTCTGCTGTTATAACGTTATTGAAGTGGGTGGGAGATGTGAGCCCACCCGTAATTAGATCGACCACAAACATTATCCCTGCGCGGTCTAACCTGCAGCGTTTCATTAGCTCGCTGTCATTCAGCGTTTGGAGAATGTTTCCCCTACCTCTTTGTAGCGCGCCGTTGTGTGATGAGTGGTTTTATTTTGGCAAGTTTTTATACATTAAACACAATAGTCAACTATAACTGCGCTGGCAAATGTTGGACTGCATGAATAGTTCATAAAAGCCTTTTTAAATTTGTCTCCATTAGCTGCTGTTTAAAACCAAGAAAAATCGCTCTGCGTTGGCAGCTACCTGCAACCTTTCTTACGTTTCCTATACATGGTTTGATGTTGTGAATCAGTCAGCACAGATAGATATCAGTATGACGACTTTTGACCCTAACTTTGTTCAAATGGGCTCTAATTTAGCATTTTAGGAATCATTAGATCCAAAAAAGTGAAAATATTAATATAAAATCACCAGGATATGTAAACTGCAAATATTCTATTTTCCCAAACGTGTCAAAGTGTTGTTCTGGTACGCTTCAATGCCATTACACTTTGTCATGCTTTTTAAAAGGTCTTCCCCAAACTCTGAATGGTTTCACCTTCAGAGCTCTCTTTAAGCTTAAGATGGTTTGCAAATAATTGTTTCCTTTACCAGGATTTAGTTTGAACTTTGTGGGAAAGCATCATAGAATTTTCTTAAAATGCTAGAAACTTCTCTTTGTACTCTGATGCTTTTAAATACAGGCTTCTGTTAAAAGTGCTTAATTGAACTGTGCATTAGGTGTTGGGTGTTTCAGTATTAACTCGACTGAAAATGTATATTCACATTCGGAGTTATCCATATGACATATCCTAACAGCTTCTCCTCTTTGTCGTTCTCTCTGGCAGGCTGCAGAGGGATGCTGTGTGGCTTTGGCGCCGTTTGCGAGCGCAACCCAAATGACCCGTCCAAGGGTGAGTGTGTTTGCAAGAAGGTGGACTGCCCGTCCTTTGTGGCGCCTGTGTGCGGCTCAGATTCGTCCACCTACACCAATGAATGCGAGCTGGAGAAAGCCCAGTGCAACGCACAGCGACGCATCAAGGTGCTGAGCAAGGGAGCCTGCTGTAAGTAACCATCAATCTATCTGCTAACCCTTCCTGGAGACAGCTGCAGAAATTAACCATTTTAGAAATTCACCCCGATCCCTGTGTGAGTCTGAAAAGTGTTCTCTCTCAAACAAATGGAGATTGATCTGAGATAATTCCTTGTGCTTTTTCTGCAAAGTAACTCATTTTCAGAAATCCCTCTGACATTTGTGCAACGATCTGCTTTTTCTGTCTCATCTTGTCTGAAGATTTTAAGGCTGTGATTGTAAGCTTTAACTACCTGTAGAAACGGGGATGAAAAGAAGTCAGTTTGACCTTTGACATTTCAATTCTTGGTATGGTCATGCAACTTTGCAGAAGAAAATAGTTTGGGCAGGTTTGACTGTTGATCTGATGTATTTATGAGATCTCCACAAACCACTAAAAATTCGATAGCTTTCTCTGAAGTTTTGTCTTTAACATACACGTGATCTGTACCTTTTAAAAGATCCCCAAACATCCAAATTCTTGGACTGAACAATTTGAGACTGACACTCTCCAGTACATCACAATGAGAGATGAGGGTGAAAGTGGGCAAGCATAGGTGAATTAACATTTTAAAGCAATGGCGAATGCGATTGGAATTTTTGGTTCAAATGACAGAAACGGCACTTGTGATGTTCTGACGTTTGCACCAGAGGACGAGCACGGCCACTTAATTTGACAAACACAAAGCTGCAAGTCTCTGAGTGACACTAAATTGCTTGTTATTGTCAAGTAAATGGATTTCTATTACACCCTGTCCTAATACTACGTGCTTTGCCATCCTATCTTTATCCCACAATAATAAAACACGTCCCCATTACATCCATTCTATTGTCTTTCCAAAATGGCTGTGCTCCCAGGGCTTAAGCGCCACCTGCACCCTCACAAACAAAAAAGTGTGCCACTTACTGCTCCCATTGGTAGCCATCCAGTGTGTATTTTATCCCTAACCCCAGTGGGTGCCAATACTCCTGCTGTACCTCTCATTGCTTCTCTTTACCAAAGCCCATCAAAATCCATGGCTCTAAGGAGCAGATTCCTGCCAAAGCTGCAACATTGCAGCAGCCTCAATGATAACTATAGTGTTTTGTCAGCGTCGTGCCTTTTCTGCCAGTGTGGGCCTACTGCTAATTCCAGGGGTCTGATTACAGTGCAGGCTCGAACCTGGCACTAATAACAAGCTTGGTGGCGGCCCGCTACTGGCAGAGTGGAAATAAAGCGATAGAAAGGACAGAGAGAGGACAGGAGGAACACAGGGTACAGCGGAGGAAAGGGAAAATAGCATTTAAAAAGGGAGGGTATAATGTTAAGAGGAAAGAGCAACGAGACATTAAGACAGGGAGTGCGACACAAGAGCACGTAAGAGAGTACTTTAGTGATTGAACGAGTGAACAGATTACGAGAGAAGATCAAAACCAGAGGGAGAAAGTAGTAGCATAAGTGGTTTAATGATGGTTTATGGAGGGTTAAGGCCATCAGAAGCACCATAATTGGCCTTAGCAAAACAGCAGCCAGTCACAAGTAAAGAAATAAAGTAAAAAATAATAGTAATGATTATGCTAATGATAGTATTGCTGGTAATAACTACATGCTGGCCACCAGAGCAGACTTCCTCTCTTATCCCGTCACATCTGGAAGGAATTTTCTTTTCATTCCTCTGTTGGCTGTGATTCTGAGAGCCCAATGTGATTATTACTAATGGCAAAGCCTGATTTATGTCAGCATTTTCATGCAGTCACTGGATGTGAAGGAGGCAGGTGTGTAGTGTTTAATCAGCGGATGGCATCCTTAGCTCTAGCCTTGCTACGTTATGTACTTGTGCTTCTGTAACACAACCGGTGTCACTGTGATTTATGGTGTGATCAGTTTAATCAATGCAAAAGTAAAAATGACTCATTTAATTAACTCCGGCTTCCACCAACATCCATTCAACATGGTTTGATTTACAGTTCCATTATTGTATACTTAAAGCAGAGTTTACAGTTCTGTTGAAAATTGACAAATTTGCTATTTCCTGATGCGATTTTTTTCTGACAATCTTCTGATTGGTAGAAACGTTGAGAGCTGAGAGAACCAACCCTGGGAATCTATGTTTTAAACAAGCTGCCAGGTACTGATGAAGGTGACCTTAAAGCTTAAACAGCAGGTTATCGGTGCTTTTATTATCTTAAACTCACAATATTTGGTTTTGTCCCGAGTGACACATGAATAGCTTTGAAAATCAGAAAGCAATCTTTTAAATTCATCCTTCTTTCTTACCCGTGCTATTTCTGATTTGCAACATATTTTGTATAGCAGTGAAAGCAGTCACTGTCGAGTGAGTGTAGACGAACCACACAGCTAGCTAACATCTGGTCGGTTTATTTACTTTTGCATTTATTGCAACATCCTTGTTAAAAGCTCCCACATATGTCTTATAGACAGAATTGAGAAGGGCAGACGGCTAGAGAATTAAAAGAAGTGTTTTACTGTGGGATGGAAGGGTCAGCGAAGGAGTAAGCAACAGTCTAACATTCATCAATATTCATATGTGTGTGTTTGAATGAATTCAAGGATGTTTGCACTTAGAAGGTACATACAGCAGGTACGGTATACGCTGTGAGTGTGAAAGAGGAAGAGAGCGTGCGTGTTAGGAGGTCAGCGCAAGCCAGGTGACAGGTTCTGATTCTCACTCTGCTCTCAATAAATTCAGCCCCTACAGAGGGCTTGGACGGGCCACTTGGCTGAGATTATGGAGTTGTCAGTGCTGACGGAGGAAGAGAGAGGCAAAGGAGGGAAGGAGGAAGAGCGGTAGAAAGGTGAGGGAGTGAGAAAGCTTTTAACTTTAAGAAAATACGGGCAGCTGAATTGGTGCTTTTGTGCGAAGCCTCGTTTGACTCTTTCGATTTGAATGGCGGGTTTTCATCGGGGTAAGTGAATTGGCTACCGTTGTGTGAAGCCGTCATGTTCAATTCAAATCAAGTCTTATCTGGCACTCAGGAGGAAAGCCACAAAAGAAGTTTTTATTTCTCTCACAGATTATGCCCCTTATGTTTTTGTTTTTTTTTAAAGGATGGGAGTTACATCACATGGGAGCATTTTGTTACCACCAAGTACAACTTTGGAGCTTGGGGTATGTTTTGTTGCAAACAGGAGGAAGCTGTAACCAGCAAGTCCCTGACATCTGCAGGATGCTGACACCTCCAAATGTCGGCTTTCGGGCGCTTACTTCCTACTTCGCTGCTGCTGACATCACAGTGCTGTTCTCCAGTTAATTACTGACATATTGTGCTTCGACTTTCAAGAGGTTTTTACAGGCACTTTAGCTACGGTCACAGCTTTGAACACCAAATAAGGTGGCTTGTTTACAACCTAGACTTTGACAGATGCCCGTGTCCTCCCACTATTCCCATTGCACAGTTCACCTTAGCTCATTTTCACTTGGTAGTGAAAAGAAAATTCCCCTTAAAACATGTCCATTTAGCACCTCACTCATAAAACTGAACTGGCTATTATGACATTTTAGTTCCAAGAAAATGGTCTAAGTTCCCTCCTGAGGGCAGGACAAAATGACCCATTCGTTGTTGAGGTGCAGGCACTTAGTTTCCCTCCACTGCTCCACTCTGATATTCACATAACCTGCCCCTTAATGGTTCAGACCATCTCCGACCCAGCTTCTTCATTATCTTTCTTTTGTTCTAGATGGATGATTTGGGATCGGTGGGGTTACATTTCCGGCAGTCAAGCAGGCAGGCGGTGAGCACATAATGGCTTCAGATATTATCGAAATTAAAAGGAGAGGCCGCGTTTAAATTGGCCCCGCAGGAGTGACCGATAACAACACGAGGTGATAAAAAAAAAGAAGAAAGAAAAAAAAAAGTGGCCAGTTAAGAAAAGGAAGACCTCAGAGAGGGAGGGAGAGAGAAAAAGCTCAGACACTTTCTGGTTTAGAGAGAGACAAGAGACATTTGGGGAACTGTGTGTGCGTACGTTTGTGTGTTTGCGCACGTTCTACAGTCAGCTTGGGAACGTGCACCACGTCTACTGTCCTAATGTTGAATCAGAGCAGAGTGGTAAATACACTCCCTTTCCCAGAGAGAGACACAGAAGTGCTGCAGAACTCATCTTGTGTGGCCACTCTAGTGGAACATGGAGTTTTCATTCTTCTTTACTCCCCCCCCCCAGAAAAAAGTGGAGAGCATGCGCGTGTGGGTGAGGTGACTGGGGTTCGAGAGTGTGGTCGATGGGAGATTGATTTTATGTATGTGTGAGAGCGCACGTGTGTGTTCTCGAGAGTTGGCTATCAGCACGGCCCCCTACCTTCTGCTCAGTCACTCCACTCTGCTCTCTCGCTCTCTGCACTTTAGAGAAGGTTTTTATCTCTCCAGCACCGAAACACTCTCGAGTCTTCACAGTGAAAGGAGAAAAGGCATCAGTGCTCCACACCTGCTTCTCTGTCTGCTCTTATATACTGCAGGCAGGCCCAGTGTGAGAGGGATGTGAACTGCTCCTTAAACATAAAGCAGTACACTCCTACTTGTTGTATTTAGTTGTAGCATATAAAAAAAAATATATCAGAGCTGGTTCGAATACATTTTGCAGCAAACAAATGAAGTCCTCTGTTCCTGGGAAGAGGCACAAATGATTAACTGAAAATGAGTTGGTGTACACCCACCTGTACCTGACGTATTTGTACGTTACCAAACAAAAGCAGGCGCAGCAGATTTATATAACGAAACAAATGTCAAAGTGTCTGATGAGAGTTGTCATTATGCACGGGTTTACTTTGGCGCACTTTGTGTCTCGTGTCTAATGACGCTTTATTGTGTGGTTGCGAGCGTGCCTGCACGCAAACAGGCAAACATGCATGAAACGGACCAATCAGGAAGAAGAAAGGGAATATCTATTGAAAGAAGTGTTAATCTTTCCTATAAAACAGCATAATTTTTTTTTACAAACGGTACAGTACTGTGCAAAACTCTTGAGCCATCCATTATTTCTTTATATTTTTTACATTTTGCTTTCAGGTGCCAGACTTTCTTGCTATCTTGAGCAAAAGTTCTCCAGGCTTTCTGAAGGTGTCAACTTTACATTGTGTCTTTCTTAACTTTGTTACTGGCAGCATGTCATCATTTGATTCCCATTTCTTCTGTAGAGTCTACAAAAAATACCAAAGACAGTATTTTGTTAGTAAAGCTGACATCCATCATGAACAACCCACATCACTCACTGCATGAGTATGTGAGTGGGCTGAGCAGCTCCTTTAGTCAGATACTGAAACACCCTCGCTGCAGGAAGGAGCGCTTTCGCAGATCATTCATCCCAACAGCAGTTAGACTCTATAACTCCTCAATCATGATGTCATAAGTCACTGGACACTGTGAACATCCACGGTCACCACTTCCATGTGTATGGACATGTGCAGGTATATATGTATGTATATGTATACATTTGTATATTTAGTGTGTACATGTGTGTGTGTACATGTCTATAAATGGGAATATTAGTGGTACAATAGTTATGTCAAGCTATATAGTTTATATCCATAATCACATACTGTGTATGCTACCATTGTATATAGTGTATTATCTTACTTTTTGTCATTGATTGTACTTATTTGTATTTTTGTATTTCCTTCTGATATCTGTACCTGAGCTGAGGTGATGCAAAAATTTCCCCGTTGTGGGATCAATAAAGTCTTATCTTATCTTAAAATAACAAAGAGCTACTAGGCAAAAAGTTTGGTCTGTCTTGGCATGGGGTCCAGTGTGTTCATAAAAATCTGAAGAAACTGGACAAGTGGGAGCAAAAGATGAAGTGACATGCATAAAATGTTACCGACAGCAGGTGAACAGTATCTGAAAGCCATGTACTGAAGAAACAGGAAAGAAATCCAGCAAAGGCCTGACACAGGACCTGAGACTTTCAGCGGATCTATCTACTGAAGTCTCATCAGAAGTGGTCTCGGTGGAGCGGTGGCTATCAAGGAGCCATTCTAAGAAAGGGAAGCACAGAGGAAATGCTGACATAAGCAAAATTTCACAAGAATTGGACTGAAAATAAATATTAACAGGTCTTATAAAGTGATGAACGCCATTTGAAATTTCGTATTTTAGTTTAAATCACCGTCACTAGGTGCAGGGGAGGTCAGGAGAGAGGTACAACAGTGAGTGACTACATTATCTCATGTGATGCTACTCAGCCAGTCAAATCGTTTATTCAGAGCGTGAGTGAAAACAGAAAACTCCCAAGAGGAGAGGAGATGCAGAAGTGGGGTTAAAGCTGAGCGGGTTTACATGTTAAATGTAGTTATGGGAAAAGGAGAAAAGGGGAAGCTTAAAATACACCTTTGCGTTATTTTTTAATTAAGCACTTTTGCTTTTTCAAAAATCTCTTGTTTATTTTGGAATGCAAACCTTATTTTACTCAAAAAGAGAAAAGAACATTTATCATTTATTATTAGAGTACCCTCCGGGTCATTGTGAAACTTCATAATAAACACTGTTGGATGGCAACAACCAAAGAAGAGCTTTGAATGTGTTTCAAGAACCTGGAGAACTTTTCCTCGAGACTACCTACAGACATTACAAAAGCTTGTCCAAGAGAGACTGCGTTGAAGAATAAAGATGTTTTTAGAACTGTACAAACTCTCTTTTTGCCTTATATACTACATATGCACATTTTTCAGTAAATCAATGCCCCCGTTTCCTAATTTGCTACTAAAATCTAAAGAAATAAGGATCAAGACATCTGCACAATACTGCGTATGTGTAAGAAATTCTTTATGTTGTTTGGGATCATGCAAGAAATCAGAAAAACCATTGTTATTTGAATCTGACATGCGGGCCAACACATTGTTTCCATTTCTCTTCACATCTCCCTTTTGCTCCTAAACCATTGTTCAGAGAGGGAATCAAAGAAAGTGACCTAAGCTCATTACTCCATCTGTACGTTTGGTCTTTTGTCTTTTGTTGGTCTGGCCGATTGTTAAGGTGTCTGGGCCGGGCCAGGTAAAGCCCTGATTTATCTTCCCTCGTTGGGGCCAAAGCTGGCCAGGAGAGGAGGTTTGTGAAAATCCTCTGCAAGCAAATAAATCCTAATTTTGGAGCAGAGCTGGAGAGTGAGGAGATGAAGGCCAGCCTGCTTCACTCCTCCTTCACCCCCATTTTTTTACTTTATTTTGCTCATGCTAAGACGATTTCCTTTGTTACCCCGGTGACATGCCCGGTCAGCCTCTGTAACAATGGGCTGGTGGTAATAGCCGTAGATGCTGAAGATGACTTCTGGCTTTGCCGAAGCAGATAACAGAATTCTGCAGTCAAACTGACTGAAGCCATCTTTACCTCCACGCTGTTTCTCCAGTGCTCATTGCTTCCCTGTTTTGGATCCCTGTCCCTTCATCTCACCAGTATTCCTCCCGTCTTTCTTTCTGTCTTTAATCCTTATTGTCCTTGTTACTTTTTTTAAATATTCCTTTTCTTTTTCCTTCCGTCCTTTATTCTTTTCATGCATTTTGCCTCTCTGTTCCTTCTTCTACATCACTCCATAGTTCCTCAAGCCTCTCTTTTTTTCACTTCTCCTTCATTTGCTCACCGTTAACTCCGCCACAGAGGACTTAGTCACGCACCCCTTACTTCTTCTCCTTCGCCTTCACTCATTTTCTGGGCGTTCCCTCGTCTCCTTCCTTTTTCGCTCAGAGGCTTCACGACAAAAATCGTTTCAGTTTTTTTCTCTCTTTTTTCCGTGTCTTGCTGATATTCTCATCAGTAGTAACAAGTCTGCACAGAGACACAAATGCGGAAAGTAATCAAATTTCTCCGGGGTTATCGGTGAACACATTTATGCGCACACACTAACAGACACACACAGGGCGAGAGGTCATTGTAAATAACTCAGCTTTCGTGCTTTCATTTCCCTGGGGCATTGACTCTTGCTTGGCATTCATAACCATAACATGCACAACCTGACGGACTCTGTGTGTGTGTGTGTTCACTGATAGTACATAAACACGCACACAAAGGCATATTTAGTGAAATATACACACACTGCAGGCGTTTTGCAAACCGATAGACTGAAAAATATACATTCTTGTTATCAGCACACACACACACACACATAAAGACATGATAATGGGCTGTGCTTGGAATTTCTCTATCCATCTTTACTTGCTGTTCCACTCGTCTGCAACCACTGATACTTGTAAGACAAATCCCGTCTTCTGCTTCATCTCTCGCTCGCTCTTTCTCCAGTGCTCACCTCTTTGAAATCTGCAGGCAAAACACCGATTATGTACACACATCCATATCCACATACACCTGCTTAATCCCAGACAAGGGGTTGTGTTTTGAGACTTTTTAATGTATTTATGCATTTGGCTTCTCCTGAATAATACATTGTTATTTGTTATTTTCACTGTGTATGCTTGGTGAGAGATGGAATGGAGTGAAAATAATAAAAGCGGAGCGGTGCTGAAAAATATGAGGATAACTACCAGCTCAGCCGACAATAGCGGATATTTTATTTCATTTCGCGCGGAACAAGAATGACGACAAGTGACAGGAGACGGATTTCTAAAGAATATTTGTTTCTCTCTGCGTTGGCTTTGATTCTGTGGCATACTACAACAACAACAACAACAAAAAGATCGCTTATTCACAATCATCATTAAAGGATCGCAGCGTGGATTGAATAGGATAACTGCTTTATTTAATACATGTTTCAGATTATTACTCGTTTTATGTTAATGTATGTACAGGAACACATTATCAGAAATAGAATATGGATAATCTTGTTATTTCTTTCTACCACTGAGTCAGAGTTTTAAACAAGGAGTCATTTTTTAAGGTGGCGTTGAGCAATAGATCCCCAGGCTTTTCTTTGGCTGCTGTTTCAGTTCTTGTACTTGACCAGAAATGCTTTTTAATTGTTGAACCACTTCAAAATCACCTAATTTGTTCCAGTATCTTTAGTTAAATCTATGAGAAATGTCAGAGATGACACAGTTTGTCAGGAATAAATCATTATTTTTGCACGAGCTAGGTGATTCCCAAAGAGCTATTAGCCAAAAACCTGGCATATCTCGGCACGGTGTGCAGCCTGTCCTTAAAACATTTAAAGAAACTGGACAAGTGGAGGACAAAAGAAGAAGTGACCTGTCTGAAAAAACTGCAGCATTTGGAACAGTATCTGAAAGTCCTTGAAAAGCCCTGGAGAACTGTTCCTGAAGGCTACTTGAAGAAATGACAAGAAGGCTTACCTGAAAGAGTTGACGAATAAAGATGAGCATAGCAAATATTGACTTTGGAGCTCATTAAAATTGTAAAATTGCCTGTTTGCCTTACACTGTATTTCCATGTATGCATGTGTGCACATGTTTGCACGTGGTTCAGTAAATTGCTTCTCCAAGCCAGATATAAAGAAATGAGAGGTAGCTCAAGACATGTGCACAGTACTGTAGAAAACGTCAGTCTTGTGCATGTATATCTACACTGTATTCCCTGTTTACACACAGCACCTTAATACAAGGTTCCTTCATTACTGTTCACCCACTCCTGCCTCGCTGCTTATTTAAGGTCTGTCCATCGACTGCATCCACTCCCCAGAGTAATGCTGTGTTCACATTGTTGCAGTGGAGGGCAAATTAGATACTCCTTGCCTTCACTGGGTGATTGATTGTAAATCAAAGCACCACTGATGTAAAATGAGCAATCAGGGTTGTAACTTTTCAAAGTTTTACCTTTTTTCTCAACAAGGTGCCGGCCACTTAGACGCAGTCTTGTTCGGGAATCAACTGGCATTGTGTCGCCTCAAAGCTGAGATGATGTAGCGCAGTGGTTATCGATCAAGGTCGTCCTACTGGTCTTCATGTTAGCGACCTAATCAGACACTGTTAGGCCTGGGTTAGAATGTGAATGTGCTTAACTGAGTGGGAGGAAAGAAATCCAGCTATTGTCCTCAGGATTTTAAGTGCTCAGTATTCAGTGTTCATAAAGGATCTGGGGCATATACACTATACGTTGTCTTAATCTTGCCAAAAATGTTGTATATGCAAAATTTGCATGCACTACTCTGTCATCCATTGGTAATCAATTTGCGGATCAATATTAGTGAATGGCAGAAATAGTTGAAAATGGACAAGTAGGCAGTAAAGGGCGCTTCGTGGCTTTTTAGTGGAGGAAAGACGTCAAATGATTTCTGCGTTTAGAAATTTATGATGAGACTACACATACATCTTCATCGGTAAAACAGCCACAAGTGACAATTACAAGGTAGTAATGTGCAAATTTCCATCCATTTCATGAGATTCTCTTAAATCATAGGAAATGCCGAGAACATGGCTCAGCCAGAGGACTCGGTGACCTTGTCGATGAGTTGGAAGTGTGCAGCTTGTTGCCTGCAGCTGTTAATCCCACTGTTCATGGTTCAAAAAGATTTATATGACAGCGCCACTTGGTGACATATCATCATAAAAGCCACGATGCTTCATAATAAAAGTAGTCCAGTTCTTTTTAGTGCTAAATAGGATGTACAAGACGGCCGTCAGTTAATTGCAAAGAGCAGTCAAGAGAAGCCAACAAAAACAGTAATAATGAATCTATTCATCATTTACTCTAAGCCCCTCGTGGCAGTGGCATGTGCCAATGGCAGACTCTACCAGTAACTTCTATTATGAGTAGATAATCACAGAACAGAAGAAGGAAATGCATAAAACAGCTATTGTGAAAACACAGTTGGTTTCCATGAACACCTAATGGACTGTAACTTTAAAATGATCTATCAGAAAAACAAAAGGCAACAAGGAAAATAACAATTAGTTGCAAAGTTTAAAACTGTTATTTTTATTCTGTTGTTTTAGCTGCTAAAAGTGGCATTTTTTAAAATGATTTTCCCGTTTCTGCCTGAAACCTTGCAATTAAGCTGTAAGTGTTTTCTAGTGGCACTAGAGCTCCTGTAACTCTGTGACTGCATGATTTCGTGTAGAAAATATTTCACACTGAATTGCTTATACGTCAAGGAAATAATAGTGTTCTCTGTTTTTCCTTGGTTGCCCATTTTTGAACACTTCCTCCCCGTTCTGTTTCCTGACTCGGAATCAAGTTTTCTTTTGTTTTTTTCAGCAGTAATACAAGCAAATTAAAATGCTGCTTTTTAGTGAACCAAATAGTTCAGTTTTATCTCATTCGCCACGACCACTTGACCGCTGAGGCTAACCCATATGACTTTTCTCTGGCAAATGCGGCCTTTTTTTTTATCGTTTTCCTCATTCACCTTAACTTCATTCCAGCTTTGTGAAAATTGTAAGGACAGGCCAATATACCTTCATTCCGTAAAATGTGTTTGTGTTCTATGGCTTTCAATTTTCCTCACAATTAGAATAAATGGCTCACGTACACACACACACACACAGTCCCTGCCTGCAGTAATAATGCTTGCCAGAAAAGAGAGAGAATAAATCCAAGTTATTTCCATCTACTGTTTGTTCTAAATAAATGTCAGTTCTTCTGCTCCACTTTCATGCGCAGTCTCTCTTCCTCCTGCAGCCTTATCAAAATTTTAATTGTTGTCATGTTAAATAGGGTCCTATATTGGAAGGCTGAAATGGGCATGTCACCTTGAGCAGGTTTATCTGATTGTGTGTTCATAAAGATGCTTTTTTAGTATTAAAGTTAACTCGTTGTTATTTTTCCTAATTAAGCCAAAATCCTCAGTGCAAAGAAGTCACTGATGTGGTGTGTCTTCATTTCCCCCCCTGTTCTTTAGCTTTAATATAGATATCACATACAATAGATAGTAATTGACTGATTGTCTCAGTTAGTTATTGGAAATGAAAGCTTAATGTGCTGGGTTCTAAATATTGTGGCTTATGTCTATTTGTAGGCAGGTTATGAACTGTGAACTGTGAGATCTTCTTATTTGCTTAATATTAACAGTTTTTGGATCTGCTTTCAGGAGTTAATGAGTATAAAGCAAAGTGAGCTCAAATTTTTATTGTTAGTCACCACACAGCTTCAGCACCCAGCCTGGGAACTGCTGACTTTAAACTGCTTTCATGATATGGCTTTAGATTTATTTGCTCCTTTATCAGCCGGTGACAGAGAACTCTTACATTGATGTTTATTTAAGTGTGACTATTGAAAAAAGAGATAATGCAGCATGCACTATCGCACTTTGAGCTTATCCTGCATTCAGGTGAAGAGTGTGCTGACACTGTATGTCTTCACGCAGATGTGCCTGTGTTTGTACTGAAGACCAAACACCCACTGTAAGGGACTTTTCAGCAGCTCTGAACTGCATTTCGCCCCCAGCAGCTACCGGTCATTAGCAAGTTTTTTGATAGCAAAGGCCAAGCATGATTAGCCAATGCCTCACTGAACATCAGTAGTGATTTTGGCTCCCCACCACCACCAGCTCCAGTTAATCAGAAGCTAATGAAAGGAAATTTGTGGCATATGCACTACTTAGCCCACATGAGTCTTTGTACCTCTTTCTGGGGCCAGAGGGGATATTCTGAATGCAAAACTCAGTTTCAGGACACAATTCAGACCCCAAGTCTCCAAATACTGACAGAACCCAACTGGCTGTAATGTAATTAGCATTTAAATAATCTAATTACATTTTATTTGTTGTATTTGATTATATTTAATTCACAGTGCCTATTAGCTCAACTTCCATCATTTTCTTAGCTACCTTATTCACAAGGGGTCGCCACAGTGGCTAGTTCCGTGGTAGACTTTCACGCAGGATGCTCTTCACTTCCTGACGTAGCCCCCAGGAGATTTTTGTCTCCTATTGAAACTGACTTTTTGTTTGTTATTCAGATGTGTACACCGCCACATTTTGGAGCTACGACATGAATAACTTTGTTAATGTGACTTGTTTTGTCATGTTCTTTGAATTTTTGTATTTAAAAAACAGCGTTGCATTATAATTTTCTTACTTACTTTCTAAAATGCAATTTATCGAATACGATCATAACTTTTGTCATTCATAAAACGTATGTGGTGAGGGATTTTTACAGTGAGCAGAGCATCACCCTGCATGCTTCTATCTTTGCTAACGTGGAGATCGTCATGAACTCTGCAACCCGCTTCACTCGTAGTGTCACAGGTTTGCTATTCTAATATGAAGGCATACAAATTACATCCTTACCAGATAGAACAACACAGCATGATAGAGCGTGCACGGTATCTGTAATTGACTGACTGCGCACTCATAACCTTCCTGACACTCACAGTCATGATCCTACACTATTAATAGGAAACCAGAGACTGCAGTAGAAACAAGTAGAGTCAAATTATACTTTAGCAGTTAAAAACAATCAGTTTTACTAACTCACAAAGGAAGAAAATCTCACAGAAACTCAAAAATATTGAATGTAGTGCAATTAGAAGAAATTCATTTAGGACTACCCTACTTAATCTTTTAATTTAAGCATTTATGTGCTCAGTATGGTGAGTCTAACCAGGTTTTTTTGTTGTTGTTTTTTTTGGTGCTTTTGATCCTGAGCCTGGTGTAGAGCTCAACACTTAAAAACCACATGAATACATTATTGATTATGTGGGCTCCTGGCCTTAAAGAGGTAAACAGAGAAGCAGTTAATAGTGCCTCCGGCTACACTCCCCAACTTATTTTGGCACCAAGATCTTCTTTGTTGCTTTCAAAAGGCCTTAATCCAAGAGAAACAACTCCTGGTACAAGCACTGACAGCTTGCCAATAGGTAATACAGGCTTTTTCCCATAGGCTATTAAGGGGACAGAGAGGCCCTGAGGTTAAAGAAACTGCCCATCAGCCAGTGTTTGTCTTTTCTTTTTACCTTTTATCTCTTTCAGCTTGTTTATGTAGATTACAGGGCTAAAGTAAAGTGAGTTGTCACAAAGTCTTGATGGTTTGACACATGATGTGCAGCCATTCGTGGACTCCTTTAGCAGTGCGCTCAGGGCACCTTCAACGTTATTATGAGTGGATAACATATATAATCGCTGTGTTTACAGCTTGTTGCGTTGCACTGAATAGCCAAAGACATTTGTTTGCATTCTGAAAAGTCCTCCGCATCGTGTTATGTAGCACAATCAGCCTTTTTGGACACTAGATTGGCTGCAGGGCTGCAGGGCTGCCGTTCTGTATCTCACCTCTGATCTCCCAGTCGAGTAACGGGAGCTTTTCCCTCTCCCAAGCACATTTTGTT
This sequence comes from Pundamilia nyererei, assembly GCF_000239375.1. Taxonomy (NCBI): domain Eukaryota; kingdom Metazoa; phylum Chordata; class Actinopteri; order Cichliformes; family Cichlidae; genus Pundamilia; species Pundamilia nyererei. Next base: position 3,186,869 of record NW_005187440.1, on the reverse strand, counting down.
AGTTTGGAAAAAGCATTTCGATGCTTCCAATTATGATGCACACGATAAGTTGGTGGAAGGATTTAATGTGCCTCTGGGTTTTCATCAAATGGTGCTATTTAAATGAGCGTGTTAATATTCGTTGATATTTAACTGAAGAATTTAAGTGTTTTTTTGTTGTTGTTGTTGTTGCTGTTAAATTGTGTGCTGTCCTTTTAAAAGACCTGTGCATCTGTGTGTGTGTTTGTCATAAATGCCATACCCGGGCGATTTAATCCCATCCCACCTTCTTTCTGTCACTCAGCAGAATAAATGGGGCCTGTGTTGTCATTTCAACACCCCACCTGTGCTTTACTGCATTTTCCAAGCGTAAGATATCTGCCAGCAGTAAATGACAGCTATGGTTCCAAAAATCAAGCATTGTGACATTTTTGTATTTTATCCTCTGTTTTTACATTCATATTTTTTTTTCTTAAATATTGATTTAAAAGAGCAGCAACTGAGATTTTATGACCGCAGGACGAATAGCTGCATATCGCGACAGCTAATGGGGATCTTTCTAAATCAAACTAACCTAAATTAAACGAAACTAAGCGAAACTGTCGTAAGACCTTTGGTTAAAAATCTGCTTAGACATACTGTACTCACAAGCTCCACTTCTTGATTGTGTGTGTGGCCGACGACTGGAGCATGATGAGGGCTTTTTGTGGTTCGTTTTCCATTCTCAAGGGTAAAACAGCAAAGCGTGTAAAAGAGAGCAACAGCTGCAGTTCAGTGGAGCGCTTTGAAGAACTACATCAAACACAAAGAATCATCTTCCAGCCATTGGCCTCACAGCAGAGGGAACGAAGTGTGTGTGTGTGTGTCTGGAAAGCGTGTTGGAGAGGTGTGCAGGACTGTTAATCCTTTGGCCTTGCCTCAGTCCCTGCCTCCTGCTCCTCACCACTTGCTTTGGGTATCTGGCTGCAGATTCTCATCCATATTTAGTTCTTGGATTTCAGTTTTTGTCGATCTTGTCTGTTGATTTTTTGACCATTCCACGCCGCTGCTTTCTTTCTCCCATTCTGACCCTTTCCCTTATCTCCCTTCTACACACTTCTCTTTTACTAGTTCCTCACCACCTCTTCATCTACTGTCTGTTTTTTGGTTTTTTTGTTCAACTTCCTTTCTTTCCCTGTCTGCTTTGTCTTTGTTCAAACAACACCAAGTGCCCATTGTTGTGCTCCTTCTGAATTTCACATGCCCAGTTTGTCTTTTAGTACTGTGGGGTTATTTTTAAGTATAGTTATAATAGTTTATAATATAATCGTTTTTACTATATACTTACAAAGATACTTATGCATTTGAATTACTACATTACTCTTGTATACCAGCTTGGTTGGCCCGGCATCGTTAATCCATGCTAAGCAGCAGCGAAACTGGCTAAATGTCAAGGAAATTATACACACAACTTTATTTTATTTAAGTATTTCAGGATTTTGGTTGAGATACCTAATTGTTTTTTTGTCATGACTGAGATTAGAAAATCAATACCAGTCATCTTGTTTGACTGTCTTTTTTACCATTTAAAGGCACGACATTAAAGTGACATACTTCCCATTTAAACATTTTATGTTTGAGGTATAAGCAATTTATTTTGATGTACTCCACAGAGTTGGGTTATAATTCAAACATCAAAATGTTAGTTGGTGCAGTTTTATGGATGAAAGTGGGGGTCACGGTGTGTAAAGCTTGTCTCAGTATAAAACTGGAAAGTAGGAACTGTAGCTTTGCCCAAAGAAGTAAAAAAAAAAACCTAAATGTTGAACTTTGCCTCTGAATTACATTTGTTTTCTATTGCTGCATTTTTCTTTTTCAGACTTTCTCCATAGTATTTTAACTCGGTCCCCTTGTAACTTGTTTTTGTCTCACTGTCGCTCCCTCTCTGCTTCTTCTTCTCCTGCTGTTGATGGGTGTACGAGGGTTCTTGATTAGAACACACACTGCCGAGCTCCCCCTCCATCGCATCATTGCATTTGATTAGCTTCAGCCCCATACCTCCCTTATCACTACCAGCACAACAGGAAGCACACACACACACACACACACACACACACACACACACACACACACACACACACACACACACACACACACACACACACACATATCACAAACTCACTTGCAGACTTATCTGAA
>NW_005187440.1:3181907-3184692 GCF_000239375.1 Pundamilia nyererei | reverse complement strand
CAGCCCCATACCTCCCTTATCACTACCAGCACAACAGGAAGCACACACACACACACAACGCTCCTTAACATGGTGGACACACACACACACACACACACACACACAGGTACACATGCATACATATCACAAACTCACTTGCAGACTTATCTGAACTCCATGGTTGCCTCCAAACGTGCACTGGCATATATGACTCTCCCCACACTTGCGCACGCATCTGGTGTGCGTCTGGTTTCGTGGCAGCGGGGTATCAAGTAAAGCCAGCACGGCACTGACAGCTCCGTGTCCCTAATGAAGCATTAATAAACTACAGCACAAAACAGTGGATCAGAGAAGTGGAGCTCCCCACCTGCCTGGAAAGTCTGCTGACTGCCAGAGGGAGAGATGAGGAGGGAGAGGATCACTGTAATCCCCATTCTCCAAAACCCCTCTGCTCCACTTTTCTGGAAGACATCGCAGACAGACAGACATACAAACACCTGCTAAACTACTCCGAACTGCCCTAGTGGTAGTTCTCACTACACTACGTGTCTGCGTAACTGCACTTTTCCACGATAACATGCAAACACACACGCGCACGGGCTCAGAAGGTGAAAACAATACCACTTAAGCTATAGCTTAGCTTTAGACTTCACATATTATAGTTAAGCTGCTACAAAGTGCCACCCAACATGTCAGCAGCTTCTACACTTAACTACAGCCAGGAGTGCAAAAGGATTTGCTTCACAGTTGTTGTTATTCTCGACATTATGCATTAATGCAGTTTGATAGAAAGTTAATTTCCATGCATGCAGAACAATAAAAAGGAAAAAAAAGCTTCCAGTTCTCAGAAATGTACACTTCTCAACATTCTCAATTTCAGCTCAGAACGAGTAGAGAAAAATGGCAAATTTGCATTTTTTTTTCTCTTGTACCCTTTTTGCCCACCTTGCATTGATTTTATGTTCCTGCAGCACTGCATAGTTTTCAGTTTGAGAAACACACACCTTAAATGTGGGCAGTGCTAATCAATTATTTGCAAGCACCCGGCTAACTTCTGCATATCCAGCACAGCGCAGCACGTCACAATTAGACAAATTGTTATCCCAATTTGAAATCCACTTGGCGTTAAAAGAGCAAGTTGCAGAGTTGATCAAGTGTTGATTTGTGACGGTGTGTATTCCGAATTTCCCACAGCACATGAATTCGCAATTAGGCACATAGGTAGTTCAGTTACAATGCATCCCATAATGCCAGACAATGCCAGTCCTGTGGTTTAAATGAAGCAAACCTGCTGAGTGCAGAATTTTGAAGGAGGCCTGTCCACACAAATGCTGCATGCTTGTGATTAGAAGAAAGGGGGGGAGCAATTGTTCTGTGAAAGGAGCCAATCAAATCCAGGTCTAGCTGTGATGGACTGACAGGAACGAGTCCATTTTTAGAAAACGCAGTGTCTCAAATGTAAATAAACCAGAGTTTTGTCTCCTTTAAAAGTCTTTTAAACATTTAAATCTATAAAGCATTATTCTATTAATTGGGCCCCAGGATGTTTGCTTTTCTTTTGGGGTGTCCTCTTGTTCCCTAATCATATGCCATCTCTCACTGTGTTTGTGCTGGAATGCCAGTGCTTTAGTGTCACTTGTCTCTGTGTATCCTTATGGGTTTTTCCCCCTCATTATCCTAGCAGCCCAGACCATGCTGAGATTCACTCTAGCGAGGGAGAGTGATCTAATTGGCAGCAAGGATCATTCTAATTTACTGACTTTTTACCTTTCCTCTTTCTCCTCTTTGCTTTTTTGTTGCCACTTTTCACCTCAGAAATGATTAGACAATATAAGTAAAAACTCCATGTAGTTTGCTATGGCGAGCATGCTTTTTTCTGTCTTTCTTTTTTTTTTATTTGAGCTTGTTACACCGATCACATTCGCCCAGGCAATTTGCCTGCTTGTCTGAGTCTGAGAAGGAAAGCTTATCTGCACTAACGCCCCATTGAGGCTGTGCGTCGTATCCAAATCGGCCCCTGTTAGCATTCAAATCAAGCGCCCCCACCTCTCCTTCCTGTTCTACCTAGCTCTCGTGCCCCTTACTATCGCCTCCACCCCTTCTTGCCTGTCAACACGCCAGATTTGCTTGGAGGAAAGGGAGGTTGGGGAGGGAGAGAAAGCCCAGGCTATTATTTAATGAGATCAAGAAGTGCTACGAGGATGCTGTTTACTCTAAGGAAAGGGGGAATCACTGGGTTTCTTTCTCGTCTTTCTCCTACTCTTCAGTAGATGTGACTGCAACCCCTTAACAACCACTATTTTATAGAAGAAGTGAGCATTCTGACAAGGTACGACTTCTTGTCAGAAAACAACTCCCATTCCCAACAGCAGGTCTATCAAAACAACACGTTAAATGGACTAGCACTTATATAGTATGTTTCTAGTCTCACTGACCAAACTACAAGAGCCACATTCACCCATTCACACAGTGCTTCATCCATCATACACCAGTGCTACTGTGGGGTTCAGCATCTTATCCAAGGACACTTCGGGATCGTGTAACAGCCCTTATGAATAGTGAATGACCGACTGTACATCCTGAGCCACAGCTACCTGAAGAAACTTGATTGTACAAGCCCTGGACAAATTGCAGTGTGATTGCTGCGGTCTTCTTTTTGGCGGTTTGTGGGATTCTGTTGTGGCTTGTACCTTTTATCAGATGTACAGGAGGGGCTCAAAGTTGAACCTCTGCTCTTGTGACTTTGGGGTAGGTGTGAGCAAAAGAGAAGGGAGAAGGAAACATCCAAGGGCTTATTTCCCACAGC
>NW_005187440.1:3155952-3181131 GCF_000239375.1 Pundamilia nyererei | reverse complement strand
GGAACAAGATGCTAATAATGAAAGTTGAATAACAGCTGATGCTTTTATCCTGATGCTCAGACTTCAGACTCCACATCTCTTTCCAAAACACTGGAGAAGTTGATATCAAACTTCCAGATAGGGCTTCACTACCTCAGCATCAGCTCCTATGAATCGAGTAGAACGTGCCAAAGCCAGACAAACTACTCTCTGATTGCTGGATCATTCTTTGAGCTCACTTACAGCATGTATATTTTCTCAGAGGAGCCCGAGATCGCACCTTCAACCCTACGATTATTAAGCAGGCGAACTCATAGCATATGCTGGGTAACACAGTAGTTTGTGCATGTGCACTGAAAGTAGCTCGTGTATAATTGCTGCAACTGTGATTTAACATGACCTTTTACCTGCTTCGGCAGATACAACAAGGTTTTTATAGCGGCTCCGTTCCCACAAGTCATCAGCGTTTCATTGTTCATGTGATTAGACACAGCGGAGGCCAAGCATCACAATTGCTATCTGTTTCGCATGAGCAGCCATTAAGTCATCATCGCCTCACAATGACCTATGATTTCCAGTAATGATTTATGATTTCAGTGAGTCATTTTCTACGAGTCTCTTTTAGTTAGAGATGCAATTACTTGATCGTACTTTATCTTGAAGTTACTTGTAAATTAGAGTCGGTTTCAAAGTTCCTGCTGCGATACAGCGCAAATATAAAATGGGGAGGGGGAAAAAGTGTTCATTAAAGCGCCTAACGCACCAAACCTCAAAAGAACTTGACAGGAAAGAGCAAAAAAAAGAGAAAAAGAAAAGAAAGGAGGGTGGTGGGGATGTGTCATAAAGACGAGGAAGGCGAGGGAGGGGGGGTACGCTTTGATCAGGAGCACTCCTCATAGCTCTCCTGTCTTCTTACACATCCATAATATATCTCTGCACACATTCCAGTCTCTTATTAACAAGGCAGTGCCATTTCATCCCGGAGGCAGGTATTGAATTTTCAAAAAAGGTAGAAAAGAAAGAAGGCAAATTTGAAACACGCTCTGCTCTTGTCTGAGGAGTAAAGAAAAAAAACGCACACAAAAAAACAAAGCGAGACGCACAGAGTTTGCGATTCAATATATACACTCCCGCTTTAAATTAAATTCATCGATGTTGCTTGTAACAAAAGCGGGGATAATATCAGACATTGGTAAATATTTATTCTAAAAGTGGCGGGCTTAGGAAATGAGAGGGCTGCCGATGCCGCGCTTCTCTCTCATGGGAAAGCATGTTTGTCTGTGACAGTCATAAATATGTATCATGCTGTGAGAAGACAGTGATTGTAATCTCACAGCTGCCTTTTGTTGAGCATATGAGGCCCGAGAAAAGCCCCCGTTGATGGCGCACAAAGGCAAAATTAAAAGTTGCACCTTCTCCTCGGATTGGGGTACGTCGCTCAGCGGCAAGTGGCGTGCTGCTTAATTAGGATGGAAACAAATTCCTCACGAGGGAGGAATACCCCTCTTCCCTGCTCTCACTTGGTCTAATTTATGGAAAGGTAAATATTCAAGGGTCGCTTTTCAGCCGTGCCGATTAAAGCATGCTTGAGCGTAGCGACACAGAATGTGTTGTGAATGCAAAGCTTCTAATCCAATTCACACTACTCTGTGAAATGAAACTTGTTTGTACTAGTAGATAGCTGTGGCAGTGCATCTTTACCCAGGGGTGTCAAGTAGTTCTTCAAACCTCAGAATAACTAGGCAGCGCTTGTAAAAGTGCACCGAAAGCCACTTGAATAAGGTGGCCTGTCATTTGTGATGCACTCCAGTGTACTGTAGCGGCGAGCACTGTGACGTATTAGCGCTTGACAGACGTGCTCTTCAGTGCAAGAGCCCCTTTTGCTTTTGACTAAAGCTTGTTTTTATGTCTGCCCCTTCCTGCAGCTCTGAAGGATCCCTGTACCGAGGTGGCCTGCAGCTACGGCAGCACCTGTGTCCAGTCTTCAGACGGCTTGTCGGCAAAGTGCATGTGCCCCCTCGGCTGCGAGGGCAAGCCCAAGCAAGTAGTGTGTGGTAGTGATGGAAAGGACTATGTGAATGAGTGCGAGCTCCATCAACATGCCTGCAAGAACAAGAAGAACATTCGTGTGCAGTACCAAGGACACTGCGGTAAGCTCTCGTTGTGTTTTCTGTGTTTCTGTTTTTTGTAACACTGATTTTGAGCACAGGTAATATTGAAGAGTTCCCATCACAGTTTATTTTCTTTCCCAACCCAACTCCGCCCTATTTTGCTGTAGCAGGGAGATGTCCCAGAGTCACACTATCAAATATAAATTGTTGCAAAATATGGAAATACAAAAAAAAAACCCTGATAGTATCAAAAATTACATTTCCAATGGTGAAAATGTCATTTTTGTTGAGATTTTTTGTTTTAAATTGTCAGAAAACCTTTTCTTCCCTTTCCACTGTTCCCTACCTCTTCCTTTTGTGTTCCTCTATCACATACCCTGCTTATTTAAGGCAGACCTCCACTCTAATTCTCTAATTCATTCAGGTTGCTTTTCCCCACACAGGTTCTCCTACGGTGCAGATTGATGTGTTCTTTAAATAGGTTTTAAGAGCAGTTTTTTGTGTTGTTTTTGGCTCATCCTTGTTCTCATCAGGCAATTGTTGTTTACTCTCAAGGCGCTCGACTATTTAGCTCTTTTTATTCTGTGGCGAGGAAGACGGAGGGAAAGACTACAGATAGTAACTTTGTCTTTTAGCAGCAGGAGCCTCCAGGAGACAGAGCGGGTGGTAGGCAACGAGAGATGGATGTGTTTGTCCACAGGCAGAAGGTTGGTCGTATAAATCCAACGTGAGTCGGCCAAAGTGACCCGGGTTGCACCGTCTCCCCTGGGGACGGCGTCAGCTCAGGGGACTGGTTGGCCCTGATGGTGCTTTAAATCTTCCTGCAGCCATTTCAACTGAGCATTGGCTATTTCAACTTGCTAGCCCGCGCCAGGCAAATGCTGTTGATTTATCTGCACTGCTAGTTTTTACAGAAAACAACCTATTCTTTTTGTAATCACCCCACTTGCTCAGCTAGAGGAAAAGCATGGACTCTAGAAGCAGTTCTTCTCGCTTAATGGGTAGTAATGGTCTTTCTCTCAGATAATGGTCTGGCTGGCGGGTCAGGCACTGCGTCATGCAGAGACGCTGCGTGCATTACGATAAAACCCCTGTTTGCTCAGTTGCAAGTCTCTGCAAGCCTTTGTATTGTGCACACAGAAAACAATCCGAGGCCTGGCCTATGGTCACTCCGCCTCCCACCCCCACGCAGCCAAAGCGCTCCGTCCCTTTTTCTGTCCCAGCATTGTCACTCTTTGTATTGCTGCCAGAGGTCTCTGGAAACCATTCTCCCTTATTCTCTGTTTCTCATTCTCTTTCTACTCCTTTCCCGATGATAGGGTGTTTCATCCTTGGTGTGTTTTGAATGACTCGCCGGCAGCTTGGCAGTGATTTAATATGTCACGGTGCTACATAAATCCTTTGTCTTCCCACATGCTGAAAGCGTGGCGAGCAGGATAAAGCCTGGGCTCCTGTTTCAAGGAGTAACACCCCCATCACACACATCCACAAACCAATTCCATTATGATCACGGACTGATAGGGCCAAGCGTGCCAGACCAACACTCCCCTGGAAGGAAGGAGGTGCGAGAGAGCAAATCAAACCGATCGTCTCTTCATCTGTTTCCTTGTCTCCCCTTCACATCCAAGGTCCTACTCTGAGCTGCTCTCAGCTGCCGGGCCACTGATAATATCTGTGAAGCAGATATTCCTCTTCTCTTCTCTTCTCAGCTGACATATCATAGCTATAAGACTGTTCGCCGCTAATTAAAAGATGACTTACCAACACTTTATCTAACAGGACTTAAAAAGTTTTCTTTGAAAGGAGTTGCCAGTTTGAACACAATTAATCCAGACTGTGCTGCTTTTTTCTTTTGCCAGTCAAGCGTTGTTCACATTTTTTCCGCAGAACCAAAAATGATCACAGATGTTTTAGATTATGTTCCCTCGGAGTCTAATTACAGTTTTTCACAAATTCTAAGACACATTTTCTGAAACCTTATGGCCTTTTCTCCAAGCTTTAAACATAAGAACCAATTTTCAAACTACTTTCATAAAACCTTTGACTCTTCTAAGAAAAAACACACACACACAAAAATGCATGAAAAGCTCAAAACTACACAATATTTTTAGATAATTTGCTGTCAAAAATAATAACACTACTGAGCATTACAGTACAACAGAAATGAGGAAACACAGTCTCAGCTTTCTGGTAATTTCTTGAAGTATCGTCAGAAATAGTTCTCCAAACTTCTTGAAGGACATTCAAAGCTCTTCTTTGGATCTTGGTTTGTTTTGTTCTTTGTTTGGCATCATTGTCGTGCTGAAAAATTAAGTTTTTCCAAATCAGATGCTTTCCACGTACATGGTGAATCAAACTCTCACAGTACTTTCCTGTGTTCATAGTTCCATCATTTGTTGTTAAGATCCTCGACGACACTGGATGAAATGTGGCACCAAACCATGACAGAGCCGCCACCATATTTTACAGATACATGTAGAAACTCATTGTTGCACCTTTATCCTGACCTATCTACATATTGACAATGATTTAAACCAAAATTTTTTAGTTTGTTAGTTTGGGTTCACCACTCTGTAGGAGCTTTGGTCCCTGTTTCTGTTGCTTTAGAATTGAGACCATTGAGACTATTTCTGATGAGGCTTCATTGAACAGTGGATGGATCAACTGTTCAATGAAGATCTAGACCGGGGGTAGGCAACTCCAGGCCTCGAGTGCCGGTGTCCTGCAGACTTTAGATCTGTCCTTGATCCACCAGATGAATCAAATTGCTAAATTACCTCCTCAACATGTCTTGAAGTTCTCCGGAGGCCTTGTAACGAACTAATCATTTGATTCAGGTGTGTTGATCCAGGGTGATATCTAAAGCCTGCAGGACACTGGCACTCGAGGCCTGGAGTTGCCTACCCCTGATCTAGACCTTTATATGGATCAACTAAAGGTCTAGATGCTTTCAGTGCCTCTGTCAGGCCTTTGCTGAAATATTTTTTTACATCTGCTAATTGTTCTCTTGGCCTCCACTTGTCCAGTTTCCTCAATTTCCTAAGGATACATTACACACCATACCAAGGTAATGCCAAGTTTTAGCTAATAAGTCTTTGGTAATCACCTTTTGGTGCAAAAATACAGCTTTTTTGTGTCAAACCATGTTATCTTTTTTGTAGATTTATTTAGAGTAAAAGAAATGAGAACTAATTATGTGTTTTTGTGACAAATTGACAAACCTTTCAGTCACCCAACACATTCCTATGTTACGTGTTCGGAAACAGGAGGAAACATGAAACCCGTTTGGATTCAATCTACACATATACATTTATTTTACTTTCTCATCATGAATCGCTTTGGAAAACACTATCTAACACGATTGTGGTTACGGTTAGGGATAAGGTTATGGTTAGGGCTCGAATACACGGCTGGAACGTGCGTTACCACCAGGAGCGTCATTCTATTGGATTTCATCCACAACCGGGCGCATGTCATAGGGACACGGAAGGTTACCTTTCGCGTTCCCATTGGACGCCTTGGGACGTGACAAATCGTCGGTATGTTACGTGTCGGGAATGAGAATGTTCTGGTAGACAACACAGGTTAATCCCTGGAGTTAGAAAATGAAACGAAAATGAGTGAAAAAGCAGCCAATGTTCAAAGAAAAAACTCTGGAAGATCTCCAGAAAGCCTGGAGAAGCACTGCTCAAGACCACCGTAAAGAAATTACAAGAGGGTGGTGGTTCAGCTCAGCGAGTTGATCAGGTGACCCACATGCTACAAGACTAAAGCAGAAGCCTGGGTATTAATCTAACCTGTCTTCTCCTTGTCTTTCTCTTCCAGCTTCTTCTCTTCACTCTGTTATTGCTAAAAAGCCCAAACGTGTATTTTTTTTTTTAAATGACAAAAAAAAGGTCTGGCCCCTTGGAAGCAAAATTGAACAAAAGACTTTTGAACTGTACCATAATTGTAAGGAGTAAGACTCATAAAAGCAATATTAGCTCTGTGTGTGAAAAATACCAAAGGCGGTAGTTTCTCAAGTAAGTCGTAGCTGGCGATGTATAAATCTCCTACTAGAGGTTTCTTCTGTTTGTTTTCATATTGCAGAAACATGGTCTATCACAGCTGCTCAGCAAAGATCATTGAAAATGACTGCTCTAAATTGTGCTCGTTCTTGTAGTCCTCCTCCTCCGCCTCTCAGCTTGTTGCCTTCCATTGTTAGTATCAACCTTCCACTTACCTTTGCTACCTAACATATACAAGTTTCATTACATAATTAGCAGCAACTATTCACATATTTGAGTCACCGTGTTTAAAAAAAAGAAAAAAACTACATTTCTGCTGTAGCTGTGTTTAATCTCTGCCTCCAGTGGTTAGTATTATGCATCACAGGTGCATCACTGTGGTGAAGTGTGAGAATTTCAGATTCAGAGAAAAGATTAAACGAGATCTGCAAATTGTGTCTAACTAGGTGAAAACTGTTCTGTCATTTATTCGATAAATGGAAGTTTGATAGCATGAATCGGAGAATGGGATTCTGTGCTTTAGCAAAAGTGACAAACTGTAATTCCTTCCCTGTCGTATTGTACTGTATGTTATGCTGTACTGCAGTACACATTCTTCACTCTTTCTCCACAGATCCGTGCAAAAACGTTTTGAACTGCCGCGTGGAGCCTCTCACCCGCCAGCCACTGAAATTTGTGCCACTCGAGTTGTGCCCCCTAAGCGATGAGCCTCTGTGTGCCAGTGATGGCCGGACGTACCCCAGTGAGTGCGCTATGAGGGCGACGGGCATCCAGAAAGGCGTCACGCTCAGAAAGATCCATGCAGGACAGTGCACAACGCTGGGTAAGGCCGAAGCTTGTTGTCTTTAAAGTGTGCAACCCTTTCAATACAGATCCCAGAACATCTTGGAAATACATTTAGTGATGCAAGGGATAAAATTACTCAAATGCCATGACTTATATAAAGGATTCTTTTATGCTGCGTGAAACAGAGATTTAGTAGACCTTGCCCTTCTCTCCCCGTTAATAATCTAAAAAAAAATGCAACATAATAAGATGAGATGAATTCAAATATTGTAATTTATCTGCGTGCAGGTATAACAGGGAGTAGCCATTTGTCTGTCTAGGTCAGAATTGTTGAACATAAGGCTCCGGGCTCTGAATCTGTCCCGCAAAGACTTCAATCTGGCTCACAGTTTCTGGTTTTGGAAAATGTGAAGGAGGGCATAGATTCTGGATTTTTTAATGAATTTTAATAGTTTTTACTTTAGCTTTTCTTGCTCACAGAGACCTCCCCCACGGCCAAAGGTTTGTATTCTTTCACTATGAGCTATAGAAAGTTCAGTTTCTACATTTCTTTCATTTCTACAGCAGCATTTATTTATCGTGTAGAAAAAGTAAGAGAAACTCTTAAAGTTGAAGTTTCATATATTAAGAAATCTCCTGCATTAAATGTGTAGTTAAATGAAAGGGCAGTTTCACTGGTCCGGCCCACTTAAGATCAAAACTGAGTGCATGTAGAATGAGTCAGACATCCCTGCTTTTGGTCTTTTGTTATTTGACTTATCCAAATTTCTGTTTCGTGGTATTTGTAAAATTCAACAATATAATATCTTTCTATATTGGTATGTGACTATGCAGAAGCTCACTTAAGTCTCATTTGTAGTCTGTTGTAGGCTGACCAATCGTATTTGAGCAGCCTTGACTTGGTGTCTTAAAAAGAGCAGACTTGCTGTAGATCAGGAGTGGGCAACTGCAGGCCTCAAGGGCTGGTGTCCTGCAGGTTTTAGATATCACCCTGGGTCAACACACCAGAATCACATGATTAGTTCACTACCAGGCCTCTGGAGAACTTCAGGACATGTTGAGGAGGTCATTTAGCCATTTAAATCAGCTGTGTTGGTTCAAGGACACATCTAAAACCTGCAGGACACCAGCTCTTGAGGCCTGGAGTTGCCCACCCCGCATCTACAGCAGGTTCTAGCAGTAGGAAAAGTGACATAAATTTAAATGTCTTGTGTATCTACTGATATTTCAAGACTTTACTTTACTTACTACACAACTGTCTGCTTGATTTCAGAATCTGCATGATGGGAAACTTTGTTTGCAAATGTATTACAAGGGCCAACTAATATTAATAGTGAAGTCTGTGTTTCAGTCTGGACAAACCACTCTATTGAAACCCCAGCAAGAAAAAGGACAACAAGGAAAGCAGCCAGTGAAAATGTTTGGCTTGTCGGGGTTATATATGCGTGGTATATATGGTATCAGTGAAACCTTGCTATCGTATTACCATATATTATGCAAGAATTGAAATACTTTCAGCCAATGTTTTAACACATACAGGTAGACTAGCATCAAAATCAAACTTTAAAGCTGTGTTCCAGAGGGATAAATTACTGCCGGGTCTCGGGGTCTGTATTATATCCATGCTAGCACTAGCCTCCTCCAGCCTGATAAGAGCCCCCAGGGCTGTTATCAGTGCTATTACAACATGAGGTTTAGGCCGTAGTCAACAAAGAGCTGTCAGCCTTTACTGTATGTCTGATAGCCATCGGAGGAAATCCAATTTTCCTGGTGTGTTGTTACTGAAGTCCCACAAAGCTACAGCTCTACGGGTTTACAGCAGTAATGTGCGGAGACCCCCACCCATGTATTAAAACCCCCTGACAACACCAAGGACAGATCACCGCAGGACGTCTTTTGGTATGGTCAGCAACGGAGGCTGATACAGCCTGGTTCTTCTCTCTGCTCCGCTTGACAGGCCGATGTTAGCGTCAGGGCTTAAAATTGCCCAAATCCCAGCCTAAGTAGCGTTGTGTGTGCTGTATGAGAGTGTGTGTGCATGCAGACATGTTCATGCATGTGAGCAATGGGATGGACTTTTTTTTTCTTCCTTTTTTCCTCCCTCTCTTTCTGCTGTGCCTTTTCAAATGAAAGAATAATTCAATTTGAAACAGAGATCCATGAAATCATATCCCTAAGCAAATTACAAATTGGTAACTAATGAAAATGGCCATTTCGACTTGTAACCATGACATTGCACATCCTTGTACCCCTTTCAGTCTGATACAGCGCCGATGTAATTAAGTGTGGCATGACAGGCTTTTAAAGAGAAGAGAAGAAGGAATTGAATTGGTGTACAAATTTGATCCACTGATCAGGAATGGAATAAATTCAAGTGCCTCCAGAACAGAGGCTTGCCTCAAATTGAATTTTCTCACTTCAGTGGCAAATTTGCCATTTCACATTACCAGTATTTCGCTTTTTCTTAATTTCCATAGTAGATTTCTGCTTAGTGAGTCAAAATGGTATGACTTTAATAGTTTAGACTTAAACATGACCCTAAAATGAAATTCATGATTATTCTTTTTGTTAAAGTTTTTGCAAAACTTTATTATTAAAGTTAGAGGGGAGCACAGGCATGCTGATCGAGTAAGGTTTTGGGGGGTATTTGCAGTCTTATTAGGTGTCCCTTCATAGTGCAGGCTACTAGATTTGCTTATTTTTTGCTAGCGGCAAACCAGAAAACTAAATGGAAAAATGGAAATGGAAAAAACAGGCCGTTTTTTTCTTTTTAAATATCATTTTTTGGGGGGCATTTTAGCCTTTATTTGATAGTAGAGAGCTGAAGATAAACAGGAAAGTTGAGGGAGAGAGAAGGGATGTGCAGCAAAGGGCCGCAGGTCAGTCTTGAACTCGTGCTGCTGCGCTCTAGCCGTGTAACATATGGTCACCCACTCACCCACTGAGCTAAACTGGCTCCCAAACAAGCTTTTAAACTGCAGCGAAAGCTATAACTATTATAAAAAAATATGTCTAATAACTCCTCTGGTACTCACTCTCATTCATCCAGCCACTACTCTTGGCTGTAGCTATCATTTCTAGTCGATTACTCCCTGTAAAATGTAATGTGAACTTACTTTGTGGACAGTTTTGTGGCCTAATGTGCGTAGAACAGATAACCTGATGTAACAGATGGTTTGTTGCACAGAACCATCTGGGAAACAATCCTTGTTTGTTATAGGGAAGAAAACAGCACAAAAAATACACAGCGGATGACGAGATGAACCTTCTGTATGTCAGTGTCTAGTTCAGGCGAACGTCAACCAGTCACATCAACAAACCGCAGCTAGAATCACAGTAACTTTGTAAGAACGTCTTCTTCTTGCTCATACAAAGCTGATTGGTTCAAACCACTGCAGTCACCTGGCAAGACTGGGTCTTTTGTGATTGTGTCTTTTAAGAATCCAGCATCCAAGAAAGGTTATGTAACAAATTAAGCATCAAATAATCTACTTGACAGGAACAAATGTGGTCCGACTTCTTTTTAAGCACTACTGCCTAAACGCTGGTGTGTTGGCTGATCTGAGCATGTCATTTCCAGTCTATAGAATAACTGTATGTTCCAGCGTGTGTTGTTTGTCAGAGATTGACAGCTAACATGGGCCTTCTGCAGATATACTGGAAGTATTGGCAAATAGGGTGCTGCAATCATTTTTATATATGCTGTAGAAAAAGATGCTTGGTGTAAGGACAAAATGCAATCATCACAGACTTTGCCCAACCCACTTTGTGCAGCACATGTAGCATGCCGGCTAATATATGAATCTCTGATGTGTTTCTTTCATGAATTTCTGCAAAAGCCTCTGCTAACATCACCTATCTCCATAAACAACAGTAAACATTCATATAATTACTACTTGGATGATTTATAGCCTGGTTTATGTCCTTATGGTTGTATCAGCAAGTTAACACAGCAGGAAGAACAACAGGTTGACACTTCTCTTGCTTCAATTTTTTGTTGTTGCTATGTTTGCTAAGTACCTCTTCAGTGCTTTCATCTGTGATGATCAGTCTGTCATGCTGTTACAAAATTGGCAGTTGGAAACTAAAAAGCCTAATCAGTCTCTGTACACATTAAAGGAAAAAAAATGAATAAATGAGTGAAAGCAGATGTTCACACATAGAGCAAAAAAGGGTCACTGAATGGTGGGTCTGTAAGGGGGGAAGGGTTAAAGTAGGGTTATCTCCTGTACAATCCAAAGAAGCTGCATTGTTTTGTTTTTCTTGCAGACGGATGCAAGGACTGTCCCTTCTATGGTGTGTGTCTGGTGGAACAGCTGAGTGCCCGCTGCTCTTGTGATCCCATCGAGTGTGACGGCACCTACAAGCCTCTGTGTGGGAAGGATGGTAACACATACACCAATGACTGTATGCGACGCAAGGCGGAGTGCCTGAGCAAGACCCCCATCGCCACCAAGCACCTAGGACCCTGTGGTGAGTAGAGCTGGAGACTAGGAAAGGGTGGGTGGTGACCTGGTGGTTGGGATTCCTCCTTCTTTGGCTTTCGCACAAACCAGTGCTGAATCCCTGTCTTGGTGTGTCTTTCTCTGTGTATTTGTAATCCAATTTCAGTCTGTTTTTCGTGCTGAAGAGTCTAGGCTGATGGTACGTTCGTCTGTACTTAAAACTTTCCTGAAAAGTATCTGAAACGGTTGGGTGATGTCCTCTGAGTGGGGGAGGGGTGGGGTGTACATTCAGAAAGGATGGGTGTGCCAAAAAACAAAAACGGTGCCTTCAATTCGTCACCCATTCACCTCCCATCCATCTCCTCACCCCTGTCACGCTTCATCCCAGCATCTCAAACAGACAACCAAAATGAAACGCCACCTTCATGTTTCATTCATCCGCCCTCCGTCTTCTACTCCTTCACTGGTGCCAGTCTTCCACTTCAGTGGCTTTTGTCGTTTTTTCCTCCCTTGTCTTTGTCTTTTTGTCTTGTGTGCTCTTCTTGCATAAAAAAAGCTATTCTTTCTTGTTTCAGTGCGTCAGTCAGTCTGTCTGTCTATGTCCATTTGGCCGGCTTCCCGGTTGTCTGGCTGCAGGTGGCAAGTGGGGTCACCCAGTGGGCGACCTCATCAAGCGGATTCTGAGGGGTGAAGCCCTTCCCCTCGCTCCGTGCGGACCTAACAGGAGGGGTCTTGTACTGCTGTCTTTTTCCTCTCACTCTTTCTGTCTCTCTGTGTGTCTTTGTGGCATTAATGTCTTTTCCTTCTGTTTACCCTCCAGCAAAGATGTGATTCCTGAGGTTGGAGAAGTCTCCCTCTCTCCTCTCTGTGTTTTATTTTCAACCTAACCTGCCTAACCGATGCATACCTCTGGTTAATCTCCTATTGCATGTTCAAATTGCACGCCAGATCCCAACCTAACAGCTTCCCAACGAATCCCCCCCGCTCCATCAATCAGGATTGTGTCGTAAAAAGCTTGCAACAATGCACCAAACCACATGTAAGCATGATTCCTGCAGTAGGGCTGGAGTTCAGCTGCATTTTAATGAAACATTTTATATCCTACAAGGTCTTGAAAATACGATCATTCAGGTATGTGAGGATTTAAAATTCATTTCTGGATTGAACAGAAACCCAGTGAAGGGCTGAAGTATATGGTAGCAGTAGTAGTAGTTCTACTAGTAGTAGTAGTAATTATAGTTTAATCATATTTTACACAGCTTTTTTTAGAATGTGTTATTTCGCTAGAAAATTTACATTTTGTGCAAATCTGCATTTATGTCTTCTAGAACTGATGTTGCTAAATCAGAAAAATGAAGCCACTCGATTTTGCTTTGGTATAGACACTGTCTAGCGGAGCGCATGTTAATTACGCAGAGAACATCCTTAGTGAAAACATTAAAAGACTGAGGTCAGGGTGGCTGTATGTGTAGGTAACACAAGAGGTTTCTCCTGTTGTACATCAGCTTCTTAACGGTCAACACCATCGCCACAACCCTGCCTATCCTTAACCATCCCCTTCACTTTAGTTTATTTGCTATAATTTCTCTGTTAAGCTTAAACCGTCTCACGGTGGCACAGATATTGTGAAAAATAAATGATTTTCAAAACATTAAACACTGTAATTGAACAAAATCCGATTTAATGCGGAGCTGCCCCATATCAACATTCTTGCTGGTGAAAGTCTGCCAGCTGAATGTATTGTGAATTGCTCTTTGTTAATAAAAGAAGAATGAAGAGATTTGTTAGCCTCTAAGCTTAGTGAGCCAACCTTAAGCTGCACACACTTCATTCAAGGTTCGGTGTGTAAAGCAGGTTGGCAGGATTTCAACCGATATCATAAGATGTTCAAGGCCCATTCTGTTCTCGGCACTGACACGCTCTGTCTAGCGTGTTTCCTCGTGTTAAAGGGCTGATTTAAAGGGTTGATTCACCCAAATTAAGATGACATCTGTTTTAAAGCTGTAGCGCAGAATGCACCAATATTTTTAATCATGTGTCATTTACGTATCCGAGTGTCTCTGTGATCATTTTTAGAGATGATTTGAAGACCTCGTCTTGAGTTAATCTTTTTCAGAGTCAGGGTTGTTTTTTTTTGCTCTTTCCCATCACAACGCTGATAGCCCAGCATGCGTGATAAAGCTGGAGTAATCTGCTCATGCTTTTCGGTGTGACATTACCTCAAACAAGAAATCCGCCCAACAGACGCGTTGTGTAATCACGTTCAGAGTTGCTGTCCGCATTTTTATTGTTGTTGCGACAGAGGCCGATAAAACGAGAGAAATCCGTCCATCCTCTAGGCACTGGGGCGAAGCTGAATACCAAAGTTATCTCCAGTCGTCAGCGTCAGGAGACACCAAAACTCATTTGCATTATTCGGCCGTCTGAGCTGTGAATAAATTAAATAGTGGAAATGGCAACGCGAGCGCTTATATATTTTGCTCTGTTTCATTATTTCTGGCAAATGCTGCCTCAGTTCAGCCCCCTCCCCTCCCTCGTTTGTTTCGCTATTTTTTTTTCTCCCCCCTCGCTCTTCATCCTTTCCTCCCTTCCACTGCGCATCGCAGCCGTCAGCGGATGGTACTATGTTTCTTTAATGCATTTTTATTGACATTTGCATATTTTTCAAAACACAGCGCCACAAACGCCACCGCCCCCCGATACGGTTTTAATTAAACATCAAAAGAGGCAAGCCTAGGTGCCCACTGAGACTGTTGGTTTAGTCAGACAGATGATATGCATGCAAGGAGTGTGTGTGTGTGTGTGTGTGTCGGTGTTTCCATGTGTTTAATCACATTAGAACTCTCACTCTTAATTTTTCTTTTTCTTTCTTTCTTAAATGAAACTATATTCAACCTTGTAGCGTGTAGATCTCTCACTGTAAACCAAAAAAGATTCACCTGACAGATGCACATAATTTAAGGATGTGAGCATCTTCCGAACTGACTTCCAAAGCACTGAGTTCTCTTAAAAATCAATCGATAGCCTATCAGAACGCACGTGCCAACACACTTGCAGCCATGACAGTACTGTCAAAGATCAAATCAGAATGAGAGCTGTGTCAAACAGTCCCACGCACTCAGTTGCCCACCATGTCAAGATTATAGGCAAAGTTTCATGTATCTGATCAATTAAATGAGTGGTATTTAATAATTTTTGAGCTTTTTCATTTCATTCTCTTGTTTCACTGGTTGAGTGGTGGGTTAGGTGGAGTGATCGATCACTCTGCCAGCTGTCAAACGGATGAAATTCTCCAGTTTTGACACAGTCATAAATCTCTTCTCATGTGGGTGACAGCCCTTAATGTCACCCCTCCCCTGCCGGTACTCACCCCCACAATGGATTGTGCTGTAAAGAAACCCAACATGTCTATAACGTCCTGACGGCTGTCCTCCCTAGGGGGAAAACCCCCCCAAATTGATTGATATCCAAACCTTCAATTTAGAGATGAAGACACCACGTGACGTTTAGCTGATTTACTTAAGTCCAGACAGAGTCACAAATCTTCCAGATGTCTGTAAACACGCGAATGACTTTTGCTGGAAATGAATCAGAGTAGACTGCTGGGAAGGAGGACGGACAGGTCAGCAGCCTTGGTTTCTAAGATGGAAACATAAGAGTCGTTTGGCACCAACAGAGGAAAAGATCTATCAACTTTTAAAGAGGTTAAATTATTTACTGGACTTTGTGTGACTTATTCATAGACCAGGTTGCTGTTCTACAGTACACACACACAGTTTTAATAGCAGGTTAAAACATAATTGCAACCCCGACGTGCAGTCGAACTTGCCTTCATCCGACGTTTGAATAAAATGCAAGAAAATGTCTGCAGTGGTTAATTTGAGATTGATTGTAAATCTCCACAGATGGCCTCTATTAAGTGTTTCACACTACACGCGAATATTTTTAGGCTAATGCAAAGAAATCCTGTTTTTCTTCCCCTCTGTCCTCCATGATGTCAGCACAGCAGGCTATCAGCAGAAACTAAGCAAGGAAGTGTGCATGTAGCGTGGTCTGTTGTTGCAGAAATGTTCTTGTATTTTCAGCTATATTTAGAGGACCGAGCAATGATGGGAGACTCTTTGATGTTTGAGTCTATTGTATTCTGATTCTATAAAATTTCCCCATTGATAAAGGTGATGTGAAATAACAGAGCAACTTAAAGTGCTAGCTCCTGTATTTACGAAGTATATTTGCTATGCCTTTCTGCCAAAAAAGACACTGAGTCAATCTGAAGCTGAAAACCAAAAAAGCAACACGAGACAGCCCATTAATTGGAAGAAAGTATCTTTTCAACAACTTTTTTTCCCCACATAAATGATTGTGCTTGTTAAAATGCCTTTAAAAAAAGGAATCTATTTATTTGATATGAGGGAACCAGACTGTGTGTAAAATTAATTACTTTTGCAGTGAAAATGCATAATTAAATCTTTGCCTTCTCTCCTCTATCTTGGCCCAAAGTTGCGCTGCAGCTTACTTCCTGCCCAGCGGGCATGCTATTTTGGTGCATATTCAGTAGTAATCAATGGAAAAGACTACAGGAGTGCATAGCTGCTCACCACAGGTCCCTGGAGCCCGTTCATGTACTAGCCTCACGTCTGGTATTAACAGAATACGAAGTAGAGAGGGCCCTCTGAATTGGTGGTTATGTTGTTCATAAAACAAAAATACAAGCAGCAGAGTTGCTTTTTAGCACATAAAGGAGAATGATTCAGTAAAATCAGTAACACAAGGCAGCCTATTAGAAACACACGCACACATAAACAAGGAGTGAACAAATGAAGGAGCTGGTTTTGAGGACACAAAATCTTTAACCGCGGCTCTTTTGTCATTTCGTGTGTACACAGCTGTGTGCGAGAGAGCGAGCGAGCGCAATCACAAGTGCAGAAAAGCTCACGCAAGTGCAAGTTGCTTGAAATGTGTTGCCTGTCGCCTCTGGAGGTTAACACAAAATCACTCAGTGGAAGACACATTGTCATTGACAAAGAGCTCTGCAAAGCAGGAAAGAAAAAAATCTGTCACCTTAGGTGTCAAGACTTTGTGCAGAATATTTTATCATTTGCATGTTTATTTGATGAGCATCTCCCCCCTGCGCGTTTGTGATTGGACTAACAAACAGTCGCGAAGCCTGAGTGTGTAAGTCAGCCTGAGATCACCAGTGCTGTTATTGCTAATCAAGTTAATTAGAGGAAGTGCCGCGGGAGCCTGATTGACGGCAGCTAGGGACCGCCGGTCCACTTACTGCGGCCCGCAGGCTGTCATTGAGCAGAAATTGCAGAGAAATGTGGGTCAACGGGGTGTCAGGAGTGACTTGAGGCGGGCTTGGTGTTCCGTTGGGGTGTGATCAGCCATGCAGTTCTTTCAATTTCAACAGTTTTCTTTTCATTTTTTAAAAAATGTCTTCCTAGGCCTTCCTCGTGCTGTAGCTCCTGATTTGATCGGAGATGCAGTAAGTGAAGCGAACTGGTGTGCCGTTTTTTCTTTGCTTTTTTAAACTTCCTGCAACATACACACCCTAATGACTAGATCACCACCTTTTTTGGATTAGACCAACAATATTTGCGTGTCATCTCATCTCTGACGGATATATCTCAAAAGATCAGGGGATGCCAGCTTGTGTCCCCTCCCCGTGTTATTTTTGCTCGTCTCTATTTTGAAGAGCAACACATTCTTAGTTGTACAAGCACAAAGAGGCTTCGACTCACCTCCTGCCTGTGATAAGTATTCAGTGGTAGACAGACACAGCCTGCGGGTATGCCTTTTGCTGTATGCTAATATAGCCTTTTCTCTGCACCTCCCTCTCCCTCGACTAATATGATACATAAATGTTTTTAATGTGAGGGAGGTAAAGGGAGTCGGATCAAAGCCCTGGCAGTGGAGACACACAGAAGGCGGGATTTTGCTGCAGATTGGCTGCGCCCTATTGGAATCCTGTGTTGTAATGGGTTGCAGTTGTAGGTGATTATTCCTGCCAGTTGGCCACTGCAAGCATCACCTGGATTACACTGATTCACTGCCCTGCATAATATAGGGAATGATTTGGAATTGCACACAGACCCGAGGGGGGAAAAGTCCAATTAACATATGTATGAGCTGAGCGGAGATGGGAGGAAACGCTCGCCAAAATAATCTCCCAGCATTTCAGCGACATGTTACGGTGGGGTTAACAGTGTGGGCCCGCTGACTGCAGCAGCCACAGTCACAGCTGAGTCTGACCGGAGCGCGCCGTGCCATCGTGCAACCTAACAAGGAGCCGTTAAGCTTTATAAGCAGCACTGTGGTGTCCTTGGCACTTTATCTGTCATATAACTCCACTAAGTGAGCAATAATAAGACTTCAGGCAGACAGGTAAGCAATCAGGGAATCAGAGGAACGTGTCCTCTCAATATTTGACGTGGTCTGCTAGTGACACTGCGGCCTAACCCGAAGTAATCCCCTCCTGAGTCCTGAAGTGGAGGCATGCTATTAAAATACCGCACTAATTAAAATGGATAAATTTACATGCCTCCTAGCAGGAGAGGATACAGACTGAGGCGACACCCGGAATGTAAAGTCCTGTCAGCCGGTGTGGTAGTACAGAAACAGAGCAGATTACACACTAGCAGAGCTGAATCCTTGATTGGAGAAGGAAAAAAACAGAGAGGGAAAAGTATTCGTGCCTTTTTTCTTCTCCTTCCACTTTTCTCTATCCATGAGAGACAATTCACTGCACCTGCTCAGCCACTAAAACAATGCCTTGGCTACTGTGCTATGTGTTTGGCACCTCCCATCTAACTGTCAAGCTAATTTTCGTGCATAAAACAGAACAGTTTAAAGCCAGAAACTATGGTGTATTCTGGACTTGCCTGAAAGAAGGACTGATACATGCATGAAGAGATGGATTTTTCTATTTGGGAGAAGACCAGAGAGCGAAAGAGAGCTGGAAAAGGCTTGTGAGCGACCAAGCTTAGGCCCGCCATTTCAAAGCTTCTCCCTGCATCCAAGGGAAAGTAAAAAGACAGCTTCAGTTCTTTTTTTAACTGTGTCACAAGATTCTTTTTACACTTGGGGAGATTGTCTTTTTTTCCACCCTCGTATATTGTCTCCAGTTAATAAATCAGGCAGAAATTTTGCCCCCCAGAGGTGGAGGATGATAAAAAAAATAGTTTTGGAGGGGAATTCTTTCATCTTTTTTATGAGTGTGAAACAAAGAGAATGGGAGACAAAGGCCTTATCGGAGGCTGCAGTTGTGTTTTAGGAGCCCGTCCTTGGGAAGTGGGCTGGTGAACTTTAATGCAGGCCAAGGTTGTACAGTTAAGCTCGGATCACAAGCGTACAACGGTTACACGCACTTGGAGACACACACACACACACACAGACACAAGGCGTTGAAATGAGATCACAGGGAATCAATTGTTTTTGAAGCGGCACCGAATTAAGCGGCATTGAGCAGCTTTCATATTTATGTGGCACCTCCGAGCTCTTTTGAAAAGCCAGCTCGCCTTCCCAACGCAGAAATCAATAACGGTGTTTCACCCTTTAATCTGAAACACTCACCCTCGGAAATGAGAGCGCCCGTGCCCGCGCTCGAGATCGGGAAAGATTTGCTCAATTACAGTTGTGGGAAAACAGTAGGCGGTCGTGGACAAACTATGTTACATCTGCTCTCATTTTTATTTTAATATCTGCAGTTCAGCTCAGGAGTGATCATAATTCAGACAGATGAGCCAAATGATCTGTCTTACGTAGATAACACTGATCTTTATCCCACATACCCCCTTTCTTTCATCAGAGTGCAACAAGCTAATTGCCACCGTCTGCGTTATCAGTTGATAATTTCCCCCCTCGTGTTAGCGCTACGAGTTGAGGCTCAGCTGAACATCCCTGAGCTGATAAATGAATCATGGGGCTTCGCACATGCCAAGTCAGCCCCCCACCCACAACACCCCCGTGTTACTATCTAATCCCATAATGGTCTCAATAATGATGGAGCCATGGGTGGCGTCATTACAAAGGGCAGTTTCCATGACAGCACCTCTACTCATCTAACCAAAGCTCACAAGAAAGGTGGCGCAGAAGGAGGAAGCAAGTTTTGTTTCGCTTTGGTTGTGAAACGGCACCACTTTCCATTTCAACCACGGCTTCTCATCAGAAACTATTTGATGCCTCCGTCTGCGTTTTCCTCTAATCTGCAGACACACCACATTTAGCAGAGGGATCCGTTCCTCATGCGTGAAACTTTCTAAATGAAAACCACTACGGCGCCAGGCTATCATCTTTCGCTCGCTCTCGATACCGGAGTGCGCACCATCCCACCTAAGGCCTCAATCTTCCGACCGTCGGGCTGAGCCGGCAGCGCTCGCGCACGCATGCCGGCGCCCCCGACTCAGAGAGCACACGATGCCATATAATATTTTCCCTGGTACATAAAGCTTTAAAGAAGTGATGGGATGGGAGGCTGTGATCAAAGCGTTGTTCACGCCCATTTTTTTTTCGTCAGGTTTTCACTCTGTTCTGATCAAGTCAGGTTTTATCAGCCCCGGCCTACACCCATCTGCCGCTACCAGAACCATGGGTGCAAAATCCTGTCCTCGTTTTAATGAAGTCATGCTGGAGTTAGCGTGTGAGGAGAAAAGACTGAGGCAGACACCTCTCTCTGATGTTCACATTTCATATCTGCCTCTGCCCAGGAGCTTGCCTTTTTTGAATTATTAAGCAGAGGGCTCTTTCTTCTTTTCGCCTATTTCTTTCTCTTTTTAATTCTCTCACTCTCTCAAAAAGCAAACTCTATCCCTGGTGCTCTTCCTTTTCTTGCTCCTGCATGTCAGTTCAACCAGCTTTGGCTGAAGCAATGGCTCTCACTGAGATGCAAATGGCAGCCTTTGAAGGGGCACACTGGGAACGTCAATTAATCCAGGCGTTTACGCACGGGGGAAAAAAAAAAAGGCAGTGCAACCATTGTTCGTAGGCTGTTTCATCTCTATTGTGCTACAGGGACATGTTTTTATCCACTGTCCTCGTGCCTCCGGATTCCGTGGACTCTTCAAAGATTCAGGATACATCAGGATAGGTACAAAGGCAAGGAGATGACATAGGAAACTAAGGAAGTTGAGGTGACACAGGACTAGGGCTACATTGCATATTCCATCATATCTGTGTTTCTCCCTAAACCCTTTCTAACACAAAAACCAGCGCTTCTATTTGTAGCGATATTCTAACTTACCTCACTATCACCTGTGCTCTTTTGCAACCCCAGACTTCTCTCCAACCTCAACTTTATATTCTCCCCGACCACTAAGGCTGTACTGTTTGCTACCATGCCTCTAACTGTGATCTCTGTCTCTTGGGTGGTCGGCCTTCAGATCTCAACATACCGAGCCCGTGCTTGCATGTAGCGTGCAGTCACGGGGCAGAGTGTGTGGTCAAGAACAACGAAGCGGTGTGCGAGTGTTCCGAAGCCTGCCCGCAAACGTCCGACCCCGTGTGCGGATCCGACGGCCAGACCTACGGCAGCCCCTGCGAGATGCGATTGATGGGTTGTGCGCTGCAGAAGGAAATCAGCATCCAACACAAAGGACCCTGCGGTGAGTACTCACTGTCACAAAACCCAAATATAAAAGTGCTTGCATCTCAGTAATGAATTTCAAATTAGCGTCATGCTCGTACGGTCACATTGCCCCATGCAGTCAGCTATAGTGAGGAGACATGACTGTGAAATGCTGTGAATCATAGCTTACAGACATGGAAGGATCTCGGAATATGATTTAGCAAATTAATTAATAGCACCACAATGCGGAGAGGCAAAATTATAATCCACAGACGTTAACAATTAGCACACATAACTTTATATTCATGTGTGACCCCACTGGGAGCCGTTTCAAATCCAGCAAAGGCAAATCAATACTTAACACACTGATGAATTTCATGATCCCTTGTCCATTACTCTTTATCTGTTCCTCTGTGCTCATCATCAGCCCTTCTATAGCAACACCACAACTCCAATTTGCCTGTTTTGACCTTTAAGTGAAGATGCACTTTGCTTTTGATGAAACAGAGCGCGGTGCATATTTTTCTGTAATTGGCTACATGAGTCACTTGGCTTTGTCTTTCACTGCCGGAGTATCAGCTAGTCATTAGTATACCAGCGACAGCAGAGCTTCAAGTGGTAAAAATATCTCTATACCCACTATGCTGGCACACAGCCATACGGACAGGTTTTTGCAGCTTGGTAAAGCCACTCAGTGAGTACTCCGTGGCATAATGCCATTTTGCAACGCCAATTTTCCCATGGACTCTAATTGGTTATTGAGTATTCTTGCTTGTCTACAATCAAGTCATTCACTTTTTACTCAAACTGGGCAGAAGTACAGTGGCTGTTAGCCCCATGGCCAGACTGTCTGTGTAACTCAATTTTAATGCAATAGATTTTTTTTTCCTGCATATTTTGACGACAGCAAAAGTCTGTTGGCCTCTGCAGTACTGTATTTGTGGATGAGATGAGCAGTTTCAAACACGATCAGTGCAGCACAATCAGTTTGCTCTTCGTGATCTAAAGTGTGAAAAGATTTTATGGTTGTTACTTATTTATTTATTTTATTTTTTGCACAAAGGAACCAAAGTCTTTTAACAGAGCTCGTTTTTTTAGAGTTTTATACTTAGAATGACAGAGTTAGTTCCTGGAGAGTTGCTATGTGGACTCTCTGCCTGCCTGTGTACTACATCTGTCATCCTCCCCTCCCAGCTTTCTCTTAATTGAACTCCAGCGTGTAAGGATGTATGCCGCAGAGAAACAGATCTAAAGCAGTGTTCAGTTGGTGGGCAGACACGTCAGTGCCACACCACAGGTAGACGGCTCGGAGTCCCTC
Source organism: Pundamilia nyererei (assembly GCF_000239375.1). NCBI lineage: Eukaryota > Metazoa > Chordata > Actinopteri > Cichliformes > Cichlidae > Pundamilia > Pundamilia nyererei. The sequence goes on along the minus strand of NW_005187440.1, from coordinate 3,158,920 downwards.
CGCGGTAATGAATAGTCTTTATTTTAAAAAGCGAGAGGCAGGACGAGCTGGCGGGGCTGAGGGACTCTGTGTGTAATCCAGCACTATGGATGGTTCTTGGCTCCCAGAGGAACAGGCCTGCGTCAGCGCAATGGTGCCATAAAAATGCTGAGGCATTGGCTTGCCAAGCGCGAGCCAGTCGAGAAATGATGGCGATGATAATGTGGGTTATTTCTGGGCTGTTTGCACAGCTTTACTGGGCTTTTATTCAGCACCATAACAACTGACTGACTTAAGCTATTATCTCACCTAATTATCACCAGCTATTCCCTTCACTAATATACTATACAGGTTCACGAGGCAGAAAAGGAGCGAAACAATATGTGCTGCCTTCAGGTGGAGTCGGAAGAATAGGAATTAAGCGTTAAAGATATATGCACAGAAAGAAGGTGAATAAAATGAGAATGTCTGACCTTTGCACTGCAGAAGAGCAGCAGCACTGGTGTTAATTAGGCTTACAAAATATACAGACTGTGCAAAAGTCTCGAGCCCCCCCTCATTTCTTTAGATTTTATTTCCAAGGAGCCAGACCTTCTTATATATGTGTTTTTTCTTTGTCAGTAATTCTCCAGAAGCTCTTTTGTCATTTTTATTTGGACATTGGCTGTTTTTTCACACATTTTCAGTCCATACCTTGTTCCTGACCATTTTCAGATAAGTGTTTTTTACTTGTTAAGCCACTTTACACTGCTATGATTTACTCAATTTCATACCAAAAAGGCGATTACCAAAGAGTTATTATCTGACAGCTTTAACAACAAAAGAATAATTGGCAGGATTAAACAACTACAGCAGATCAATTGTAGCTAAAAGTCATGTCCTTAAGAAATAGGAAAACAATAAGGAGACATAGGAAACGATCCAAGATGCATCTGGACCTTCAGCTAATGCTCGCCAAACCTTCATCAGAAATAGTCCCAGTGGAAGAGTGGCCATCAAGAAGCCATCTTTAAGTGAGGTAAACAGCGAGAAAAGGCTGAGATATGCCAAATTAAACAGGACTTGGACTGAAAAGTGAAAAGTGGCAACGGGTCTTATACATCAGGATATACATTACTGTACTGTACAGAGGAGGTCAGTAGAGAGGTGGGTGTCTACATTCATCTGTAAAACATGGTGTAACCTCTCTAAACTAAATGCCAGTGTAACTGCCAGTAAAAGCATACCTGGAAAGAAAAGAAAACCCACAGTGGAACACTATCAGTCATGTACTGGCCTCCCCAGAGCCTAGACCTCGACATTAATGAAGCAGTGTGGGATCATCATGATAGAGAATGGAACAAAAGGCAGCCAAGATCCAAAGAAGAGCTTTGAATGTCCTTCAGGAAGCCGGAAGAACTATTCCTACTTAAAGACATTACAGAAAGTCTACATAAGAGAGTTCAGGCTGAGTTGAATAATAAAGGTGGTCATACCAAATATTAACTTTCAGCCTTATTAGAACTGTAAAAGCTCAAACTTTACTGTTGCCTTACTTTGTGTATTTCCATGTGTATTTGAATTTGTTTGAATAAATCGGTGCACCTGTTTCCCATTTTCCTAACAAAATATAAAGAGATGAGGGGCGGCAGTACTGTTGGTCTTTATATTATTTCATTTATATGATTTCCCGAACACTCACCAAGGAAAGGATGCATTTGTTTACTGTTGCCGTTTTGTTATTTCCATCCAAATGCTCTATAGTGTGTACGCTGTCATATTTATGGCTGCCAGGCTCAGAAGTAGGAGCTTAGGTGAGGCTGTGAGGGTAGCAATAGTGTAACGGGTGAGAGAAGTGCCACAACAGGGAACTTAACTGTGTATGTGTGTGTGTGTGGGCAGCTTATTGCCTCTCATGGGCCCAGACATAATTTCATTTCTATCCCTCCGGCCTGGAAACATAGTGGTTATCTATATGGCTCAGGTGCAACCTGATAGCAATATGAGTGACATTTGTTATTATTCAGAGATTTTTCCTCCTCCTGCATTGGAGTGGCGGGCCACCTTGTAACAGGGGCTGGAAGAGGTACACTTGGTTAATAGACCCCCCAGCTGGATATCAGTCACCCCAGGAAAAAAGCCCATTCATGCTGACTTCCCAAACAGATGAGAGCAGAGGTGCCTGAATCATTTGAGAAACAGAAATAACAACTTCCCCTTTTTTCTCCCACAGGTGTTGGAAATGATATTCTCAGTTGAGTAAGAAATATAGGTCACAGAGGCAGCCTGTGAGAAAAAAATGAGAGAATAAAAGAGGGCAGAGGGAAAAAGGGAGGAGAATGTGATAAATGTTCATAGGAAAGGAGATGGAGGTAAATAAGATGATGAGGCGCAAAGAAAGTGGGGGGCAGAGTTAATAGTGTGCTGGCCAGGCATGCATCAACAGGGGAGTTGTTATCACCCAGGCATGTTCACAAGCCTTCAAAACACAAAGCAACATGCTTCTTTCTGTTTAATCCTGAGGTACTACTCCTCCCAGACCCCCTCAGCTGCAGTTCAGGTGTTCCCCAGTAAGGATATCTAAAAAATGCTGTAAAGCTGGAGGGTCTTTGTTGTTGTTTTTTCTGTTCAATGAGTCAGTTCTTTATGTTTTCAAGGACACTTTTCTACCAACCCACTCCTGTTCCTCCTTCTCACCTTCAGCTCCACAAACACTTTGTCCAAACACAGCAGCACAAACTGTTAAAGTGCAAAGTTGCTAACACCAGATCTCTGGGACTCCAAGGGGACCTTGACAAAATATTAGCAGGTCCTCATCCAAAGGAAGAAAGGTTTTCTTTGATAGTTAAAGACATGCGTGAGGATATTATGAAACCCTGATTCCAAAAAAGTTTGGATCCCATGTTCCCATGTTATTATAGGGGCGATCGTGGCTCAAGAGTTGGGAGTTCGCCTTGTAATCGGAAGGTTGCCGGTTCGAGCCCCGGCTTGGACAGTCTCGGTCGTTGTG
>NW_005187440.1:3145036-3155553 GCF_000239375.1 Pundamilia nyererei | reverse complement strand
TACAAATACAGGCCATTTACCATTATTAAAACGTTAATACAAACTGAATGCAATGATTTGCAAATCTCATAAACCAATGATTTATTCACAGTAGAACATAGAAAACAATGTTTAAACGCTCCATTTTACTATTTCATGAGAAATATTTGCACATTTTGAATTTGATGGCGGCTGCAGGTCTCAAGATGGTTTGTATATGGGCAGCAAAAGGTTGGAAAAACTAAGTGGTACTAAAAAGAAACGGCTAGAGATACATTTTACAAAGGATTAGGTTAACTGGCAATATGTCTGTAACATGACTGGGTACAAAAAGAGCATCTTAGAGAGTTTCTCAAAAATAAAAGGTGGTCACAGGCTCACCAGTCTGGAAAAAATGACATATACAAACTTCAAAATAACATTTGTCAATGTAACATTGTATATCTCCAAGTCTAGGGCAGGGCTGTTGAACTCCAGGCCTCCAGTTCATTACCAGGCCTCTGGAGAACTTCAAGACATGTTGAGGGGGTAATTTAGCCATTTATATGTGTTGGATCAAGGACACATCTAAAACCTGCAGGACACTGGCCCTTGAGGCCTGGAGTTTGACACCTGTGGTCTAGGGTATATTAAATCTGATGTTTCTGATAATCCGGAGAACTCTTTGTGCAAGGGACAAGGAGGAAATTCAACATGTGAACCCCACAATCTTCAGGCCTTCAGGTGGCACTGTATCAAAAACAGACATGGAAATCACTGCCCAGGCTCAGGAACAGTTTGTGTGGGTACCACCGTAGCTCACTTCTTAGGCCATGCAACCATGTTCAGCTTGACCTGGACCTTGCTCCCTGCCATGCCAGTATTACCGTTTTAGAGAGCACCTTCAGACAGTTTAGAAACACACTGTAGATTTCACATATGCCAAACTTGTATACCCCAGCCAGAGTCTAGATTAAGCACACCTTATTGCCAGACTCATGGCAGACTTGCTCTGAATGGCGAACATTCTAACTCCCGTGATCTGAGTGCCAGTGCTGCCTAAATGGTTGCCCAAATGTTATTAAGCATATCTAATGATCAGCCGATCTCCATACTCACAGCTGGCAGCTGTTTTTGGACCAGAGAATGGTGCCATCTTTGAGCCTTTATTGGCCTGAATCATTCTGCTGTAAAGGCAGAACTAATTTTAGCTGACTCTTAAGCTATTTAGTTAATATTTGTGTCAGATTTTTTATCAGAACTCACACAAAAAGGCTTTAAAATATCTTACTTTGATCTTGGACAGTGTGTCATACTCTATATTTCTAGGTTCTTGCGCCTGAAAAGCATTTGCATGAGATGAAAGATCCCCTGTTGTAATATCTCCCATTCTTTATTGTCATGTCTGTGTTTCATAATGGCCAGCCAGACTTTTTACCTTAAATTTTGAACTTTTAATGGTTGCGAGGTTGCCTTCAGAAACCACTGAAACCCAGAAATGGTGATGACAGACTTGAAGACGACTGATTCAGAGATCAGACATGACAAAAAGTACACATCCTAACATTATCAGTAATGGCAACAATCTCCTCTCTTTTCCCGGCTTTGAACTGAGGCTCCCCTCCTCTTCTGTCTGTGATGCATGTTGTCTGGAGGATCAGGCAGTGCAGAGAGCCAGGTGCGAGGGGCAGGAGCTGATAAAGAAGCGAGGCTACTATCAGGACACAGGGCCTGATAAAGGACAACACTCACCACTTCCACTTCCTGATTTATAGCTGTCTCAGCCACAGAGGATCCACGACCACAGCAGTACACTTTTACTATGTTTTATGTTTATTTCTTTTTTGTCATAGAAAAGCTGTGCAGGGGAGATTCTTTTTTTCCTCGAGAGCAATGAAAATAATTGTTAAGTACTCTTAGCCATTAAATACTGACAAAAGCAATAATGGTACCTCAATATTCCACTCTTATGTGACACCCCATTGTGAAAGTATGGTGTGGTAATCTTCTGCAAGATTGTGGAATCTGCAGGAATTTGCTCCCATCCTATAAAGAAAATGCATCAGTGAGGTCAGCCACCGACGCTGGCTGTGTGTGACCGAGATGATAGCAAGAGTATTGAACGGGTCTGTGCTGGTCAGGTCTTCAACAGCAAAATAGTGTAAAGGTCCTTCTGCAAAAAAAATGTGACATGTTGGAAAAGGTCAGAGCAATCCAAAAACTGTTGCAACAAACTTGGAGCCTAAAATATGATTATAGAAAAATGTCATCGGGTGCCAAGGCACTCAGATGTCCCCAAACTCAAACTCAAGACAGAAGGCCACACTGTGAAAAATAGCCCCAGAGCAAAAGCACACATGAATTTAGCATAGACAGTTGCCCTGAATGTCCTGCTCGTGCAGTTTAATTTAAGCATATCTTCATAGAACTGATCATTCCACCTCCACAGAATGAAACGTTTGCTCCTACAGGCTCCCACAGGCCATGTACTGTACATAAAGTGCCACGTTTCTTGCCATATCCACTTCTAAGTGGATAGCTGTTAATCAAGAAAGCAGCGGATGCCCACATTAGATGGAGAGATGAAGGAAATGAATGGCTCTAAAAGAGTAATAAACAGATTAATAATGTGGAGGGTTCCAGCAGCCAGCCTTGCCTCTCTCAATTAGTGCTAAATCAGCGGTGGGTATTAGCCTGCCCCTAATTGAATGTGATAGTGAGCTGTGCTAATGCAATCCTCCCAGTGTAATTGGTGTCAGAGGAAAAGGTGTCTATACTACTAGCCTTTTCTGTGTATGAGGACTTGGATTTGCCTTCTCATTTTTCTTTCATGTCCCCATGAGGGCTCAGTCAGCACCCTGAGCCTGCCCTGCTGTTTCTTTTGAGGGAAACGTTGTCTCAGTCAATCAGTCAACAGATGAGCTAGATAAATCCTCATACTAAAATCAAGGATTTCAAAAGCTCTCTTTGCTTTTTTTCTGGTAGCATCTGGCGAGAGAATACAGATGTTCTCAGCTTGATTCTGACTGAAAAGCGGTGGAAAAACAGCATATTTTGGGCCATATATAATTAGCCTTACAATCTTATGGGAAAGCGTGATTTGTCACTCTCAGTTGAGGCTAGTTCTTTTCAGCATCCGCTGCTGAGAAGGCTTCCCAAAAAATGGTGCTGGCTACTCCCATCCAGTACCTGGCTTTCACTACTTACAACAATTGGTATTCCGGCCAAGGAGTTCAATTCTTGTCTCATCAGAGCAGAGAATCGTTTCCTTCATGCTTTCAGAATGATTTAAGTGTAATTTGGCAAACTCTAGCATGGCCCTCTTGTGGATTTTACTCAGGACTAGCTTCAGTTTCTGACCACTCTCATAAAGTCCTGATTGACTGAGTGCGGTTGACCTTCTGGTAGCTTCATCTATTTTTGGTGACAATTTTCAAAGCTCATTGTGTTCAGCTATTTAGTTTCAGTTCCAGAAAGACTGGTTTTGGTTGGCTTGAAATTTCTTTAGTGATGGAACCCACTGTGCTCCTGGGAACTTCATGGACTTTAGCATCTTTTCTAAAATCCTCCTCCATGGATTTGTGCTGTGGTAGGGCTCTGTCTGGGAAGTTTTTTTATTTCATGGCATAGTTTTTACCTCTGACATGCAGTAAACTTTAAATGGCATGTGTGCGGCTTTCTGTATTCTTTAATATCATGTGAATGTACCTCATGTACACTAATAAAGCTTTATACAAATTCCTCGTTTTCCCAGGAAAAATGGGAAAACAGGTTATTTCCTGTAGCTCTGAATAGTAAATAATGTTTGCCTTGATTCTCATGCTTAGTTCTTAGCATAATTTTGCATGAGAAAAATGCAACAAATTTGATATTTTTTATTAGACATGGAGCACATATAAAATACAAATGTTCTTTTTTTTATCCATTTAAAAAACAGAGTTATTTTTCCACTTTTGTTCATTTCCATTGTTACCGTGTCCTTCTAAACACTCACCAAGAAGAAAGAGTTTTGATTTTAGTGGAATTTCTTTTAAAATATTCTTTTCATGTGTCACTCTACCCAAACTGTTTTAGTGTTCCTTTAGACGTTGGTGCCTTGTCTATTTATATAACAATGCAATGTGTCAGGAGTAACATAACTCTCCAGCCACTTTATTAGGCAAACCTGTTCAACTGCTTGTTAACACAAATATCTAATTAGCCAATCACACAGGAGCAACTCCAATTAGGCGTGTAGACGTGTTCAAGACATCTTGCTGAAGTTCAAACGGACTTTGAAGGTGGCGTGTTTTTTAGTGGCAGACGGGCTACTGTGGGCATTTCAGAAATTGATTTTTCCACACAGTCATCTCTAGGGACAAAACATCGTTTGAATGAAGGTTTTCTGGTCAGAAATGCCTCGTCAAGACCGAGGCTACAATGTGCTCACCTCTACTGGGCAATGGAAAATTGGAAAAACATTAGCTGGTCTGATCAGGCTTAGTTTCTGGTGTAACATTCAGCAGTTTGGGTCACAATTTAGCGTAAACGACATAAAATCACAGCTCCACCCTGGCTTGTATTAATGGTTCAGGTTGCTGATGGTGGTGTAATACTTCTGTTGCACACTTTGAGCCCTTTAATAGCAACTGAGCATGATTTAAACACCGCAGCCTACCTGAGTATTGTTGCAGACCTTGTCCAACCATTTGGGACCATAGTGTACCCAACTTCTGATGGCTGCTTCCAGCAGGATAACCCACCATGTCACAAAGATCGAATCACCTCAAACTGGTTCCTTGAACACAAGTTCACTGTACTTAGATGGATTGGCCATCCTTTGATCGTGGTGGGATGGGAGATTTTCATCACGGATGTGTAGCTGACAAAGCTGCAGTCTATGTGCGATGCCATCATGTCTGTATGGACCAAAATCTCTGAGGAACGTTTCCAGCATCTTTTTGAATCTATGCCACAAAGACTTAGGGCTGAAGCATCCAGTTCTGTGGTGTGTAATTAAGTGGGATCTCAGTACTCTGATTTTCCATCCTCTAGTAAGATTGAATTTTCCAAATCTTCACTCCATATACTGAGCTTGTAAAGTAAAATATTTGTACTGTAAGTTTGAACTTTTTCCTGTATTGGCACAGTTTTGGTTTCTTTGCTTAGCACCTCACCAGTTTGGTCTCCAACATTTTCTCCACACAGACACACTTAACCATTTGTTTGCCTGCTTGTCCCCATCTAGATGAGGCCTGTGCCAACTGCTCTTTTGGGGCAATCTGCGATGCCCAGAGCAAGCAGTGTGTGTGTCCGTCAGAGTGTGTCAAGTCCCACCAGCCTGTGTGCGGCAGCGATGGTACCACCTACAACAGCGAGTGTGAGCTGCATGTGCGGGCCTGCAAACAACAGATGGACCTCCGAGTGGTCGGCCAAGGAGAGTGCAGTAAGTAATGCGTACATTTATGGAGAATATGTCTGGTAGTTACAGTATGTCATCTTCAGTGTGTCATTATTAGTATAAATATGAAGGACACATCAGCGATCTTAGCACAAACTGGTGATTTGATATTAGGCTAGGGAAAAAAGTGTGCAATGTTCATATGTAAAAGATTCATTTCTTTCCTCTGGCTCTGAGTTAAATATGGAAATGACATGTAAAAATAGTGCCCATCAGGAAGCTCATAAAACTGCAGGCACTTCAAATACAAGCAAACTTGTCAAACTGAATTCTCAGATGGGAAATTGCTCCAGCAGCATGTGCTGTATATGTTTTAAAGTGGAATATATTACGAGGGGAAGCAGCGTGCATGACAAATAGAAAAAGGAAAAGAGAAATCCTGTTTAAAAATATATTCCAGAGATGACTTTGAATGTCCATGTGGATCATATCCATCAAAATAACTCACCAGTCATGCTGTGGCCTGCCCCTCTGCTGTGTGTTTAATACAGAAACATGTGGCAACACTGTTTGTGCCATGGGTGCCCGGTGCGTCCAGAATAGGTGTGAGTGCCCGCCGTGCTCAGGCGAGCCCTACTCCCCAGTGTGTGGAAGTGATGGCACCACCTACGACAATGAGTGTGAACTTCGCAGACATTCCTGCACGCAGATGACGAGAATTGACGTGGCGAGGCTCGGCAGCTGCGACGAAGGTAGGAAAATGGACTTTGAAACGGTGTAATTATCTTTATCAAGCGACCTGCGGTGCCGTATTTAGTCGTTTGTGGATTCGTAGCTGCGACGTCTGCGTCGGCTTAACACTGCAAAAAACATGAGGCGACAGCCGCGGTGTGTTTCTGTAAACAAAACCTGTTAGAAATCCAGAAATGACTTCTGGGTGATTAAGCTCAGGTCAGCTGTACGTTTTCAACGCAGTGTTTTCATTGGCTGCTTGTCTGGCTGACTTTGTTCGCGAGTGTGCTGTGCAACGTATGAGCTGCAGCTGGTTTTTGTTTATTGATCTCACCGCTTCCCCCCCATTGCTCCTTGATGCCTCAATAAACTGAAACGAATTAATTGCAGACAGTTTTTCATTTGATATTTGGAACTTGTAGATGGGATCCCAAGCTAAATGCTCCATGCATTAGAGGTAGCTAAAAATGAGGTAAGGGCTGAGTATAGATGACTGAAGTATATTAGAGCCTGAGAATATTATGTCTGCTAAAAAGATGATCTGTGAATTGTAGGCTGGTGATTACTGCATGTACTTTTACCTGAATTTGCAGCACGAGCTGTAATAGCACGAATTATTATGCTCGGCTTTTATTAGGAGGGGGGCTAGGTTGTGTTTGTTTGTGTTGTGACAGCTAGGGTACACATTTTATCTAGCTCTTCTATTCAATTAGGCTTTTAAATGCGTGACCGATGGCACTTAATGTGAGTATCCCTCATTTCCATGCCTGTAGCTTTGTCATCGCTTCGCATTCTGAATAAATGAACTCTAATTCACCGTGCAGATCATATCTTGATCAGCGCTGACAGACTGAGGCGGGATATCACAGTCCCTCGCTCATCCCGTTCTTGGGGACAACTCTGGAGGGAGCAAAATGCCAGCCTCTGGTTTTAAATGCAGACAGTGGCAATGCTGCTGTTCCCTCGTGGCTAGTTGGCCATCACAGTGAACATAGTCATCTACTGACAAGGTGTGAAGGGGAGCAGATTACACCTGCCAGCAGGAGGGATGGCTGGAGAGAAGAAAGGAGGGGGTAGATGGAGGACAGGGCAAATAGAGATGAGGGGGAATCCACTTCCATTTTGATTGCTACAGCCAGGGGTCTTTTTTCTTTTTCCTCCCTAACCCCCCCACTACCATTGTCTGCCGTATTTGGCCCCAGGCCTGCGAGGCGAATCGCACCATCAAAGCTTCTTGTGGCCGATTTAACATCATTTCATTGACTGAGATAAGTTACTTTTTTTGTATGTGGAGCATGAAGAAATGTGAAACTGTATGCCCTCGATGCAGACGTGCAGACTTACTGTCACCACGCACACACGCAGCTACACACTCCTCATTGTCTGTTGGTTGTATCAGGCAAAAAGTACTCTCATCTGCATCCCAAGGGCATTGCTCTGCTTGCAGTGGCTGATGGCTTTGTTTTTATATTTTATTCTCTCTACCATACTGTCTCTCAGCATTCTCCTTTTTCCCATCGCTTGCTCATTTTGATTCAGAGAGAACTGTCAGGCTTACACAATAGAATCTTTTCTTTTTTTTCCCCTTTCTTTTTTCTTTTTGCTCTCCACATCGCACCCTGCTGTCCCACCCACTCACATCTCTTTCCATTTTGCACTCCTCTCCATCAAAATTGTCCTTCTTGACAAAAGGGGCGCCAAGGCTTTCACAGACAGGGGTGGAGAAGGGCTCGGCGGAAATCAATAAATTTCACCCCAGGGGCAGCAGACGGTTCTGTCCCCCCCCCCTTCTTTCGGCCCCCTCAAATCTGACCCGGACCCTCCACAGGAAGCCTGTAAAACAGTCAAAACCAATTTGCAGAAAGTTGTTCTACTTCTCTCCTCCTGCCTGTCTTAAACAGGATTTGCTGCTGATGGATTCACCCTTGCCTACATGTACAGTATCAGTGGTAGATTTGGCAAAATTAAGAGCACATGCTGTGTTATACAGCACCCTTGTCACAGAATGTAATTCTGTTTTTTTTTTCTGGCTCTATTGTAGACAGCGGCAGGGCTCTACATCACCAGTATGCGCAACTCCCCACTCCATACTTCAAATCTAAGATAAGCCCAGAGAGGAAGTGAATGTGTTGATTTATTTGCTTACGTAGACCTGACTTAAAAACCATCCTCATTAGTCTTGTTGGGAGGAGGGGAGCGCACGGCATAAAAATGGAAGTTGTTTTCTCCTGCCTTTTTATTTAGCAGTAATGAAAAATGACAGTGTTCCCACTGTTGGCCATACAGGGAAATTTATCACCTGTTTAATTTCACACTCGGGTAGGCCTGGCCTCAGCTCCTTTTCTCGACACTGACAAAGTGGTAACTGAGAGCAGTGCATCACCTACGGAGGCCCGAGCCCCCTTTTTAATTGAATAGACATTTAATAAACAAGATTATGAGAGCAGGATCACACGGCGATGCTGGATCCTCACCCTCGTCGCTCCTCACACGGCACGGATGTGATCAAGCTCCAAAAGACAGGAAAGGGCATGAAAAAACAGGCAAGTGAGTGGCTGGGTGGCACGAGAGCTTCCCGGAGTGTGATCAGCGCATTTTTCCTTCACGGTCCATTCATCATGGGGGCTTCTAACCTTCCGTTGAGGCAACAAAACTTCTTTTCTCCTCCTGCCATCTAAAAACACCCCATCCTCCCACTGGCTGTGATGCTTCTCCGTCCTACAGGAACTTTATTTAGGCTAACGTGCTGTCACATCAGTCAAAGAAGGTGGTACTGATAGAGGGAGCAAAACCGTTGTCATTTTCAAAGAGGGAGAATTTCTTTAAAGTCATAGATGTTGACATTCAGTCAGGTCATGATATCAGAGGTATCATAGAAATATCAGATGTCTCCTGGATCATTGATGTTGACACAACAAATCTGGTTTGCTGAACATCTACAGCCCCCTCCCCTCCGTCATCTATAATTTACCCAGGTTCTCATGTTTTCTCCTCTTCCCTCTACTTTCATTAGCACACAGTTCAAGACAATACCGTCTTCCTCTTCACTTCCTCTATTATTTCTACTGTCAAAGCCTCTCAGTCTTTTTCGGACATTATTCTTATGCAATTCATTTCCTTTCTTCTCTCCGCCGCTCAATTCTGGCTTCTTAATGGAGCTCCCCTGGCTAAATAGACTCAGGCTTCTGACAAGACTGAGTAAAAAGAAATGGATGGGCAGTACGGAGAGAATAGCTGATGCAGCCATCTTGGCTGGGGACATATTAATTGAAAGGTTCATAGGCAGCGTGGGTGACGGGCACATCAAAGAACAACAGCTAATTAGGACCCCCTCCCCTCGCCTTTCACTTTTATTTATTCCATTCTAGTGTCTTACCTCTTTTTCATATATTTATCTTGTCTGTGTGAAGGGACCTGAGTGGAATATGAATCGGCTACTCCGGCATTTCCTTTTTACTGCGTCGTGCTGAGCTGGCAAACAGTAAACAGATACAGGAAGCCGACCACGGGCTGCTGAGCTCCCGTTCTGTTTCTGATCTCTTCTTCTCACTTTCAGATGCCATCTGACGCCGAGTACCTGCGATAATGTCACTGGCAGCTGAAAGCCATTACGCAGCGCATTAGCTGTGTCACAAAATGTTATGTTTAACTCGGACTGTGGTTCGAAATCAATAAGTTGCAACAATGGCAAATTCAAGTAAACGGATTAGGGTTGGGGCTTTAAAATGGAGACAGAGCGATGCTTTAATAAGCACTGATGGTTCCTAGTTTTTTGGGGGGGGTTTTCTCGGGGAGGCGTGGGGGGGGGGGCACTCTTCACAAAGCTCCAACTCCTCTGTTGAAGGCACAGATAGTAAAGCGACGTCTCCGCCGCCGTATCGACCACTCAGATCTCTCCCAGCACCACAGCTGATGACCCATATCGAAGAACAGCCGGGGCTTCATCGGCCCCTCCCCGCACCGTGCACTGTGACCTGCTCCATAATCTACTTTGGGAGACGGTTTATGCTAAGTGATACTTCCATTACACTATGACATTGATTTAACCATTAGAGGCAGTGCATCAATACACTGAGCCGAACGAGCCCTAAAAGTAGACGAGAAGGGAAAGAAAGACCTCGATTACCTAATGCGCTTTGAGTCTTCTGCCTGCGCTGGGAGCTTTTAGTTGAACTGTAGTCCTTTTTTGAATAACAAATTTGTTTTAAATGAACTTTCTGCCAGCCCCCAGGGTGCCTCGCTCTGTCTGACATTCTTTCCGTCTTTCATGCTGCATGCTTTCTTTCCCCCGCTTTCACACACGTTTACCTAATCTCCCTCTGGAGTTCCACTGTAGGTAAAATTTGCAACTTCAAAAGCCAGATCCTCCCATTTTTCTTTTGCCTGCACTTTGCAATCCCCCCCTCCCTTCCCCAAATTTGTCTTCCTCAAGTCAAATACCCCCCCC
>NW_005187440.1:3104064-3145016 GCF_000239375.1 Pundamilia nyererei | reverse complement strand
CCCCCCCCTTTCTGGTGCTTCTTTTTAAATAATTTTGTAGAGCTGTACATCCTGGCCCCTAATTGGGTTTTTATTTGTCCTTGCTCTGCCTCGTTCCCTATAAACATTAAGCCAGCCTTAGCTGTTCCTCCTACTGCGATACACAGACGTGCATTTTTAAAACAAGCAAAAAGCCATTTCAGGGTCGCAGTTAAAGAGTTGCCGGGACAACTTTCTTTAAAGTCTTGGGAGATAATTAGATTTTACAGAACACTTTGCAATTAGTTGCATTCTCATATCGGGAAGCAGACACCCATAAAGCAGGCCTCACCACCAATTCTCTCCGCACACTTGGAGGCCGGAGTTAATAATTCCCTCCCCCTTTTTTTGTTTCTGATGTAATTGAAATGAAAGGATGCCTCACTGGTGGTGCAGAGATGTCTAATTTATTTAGTCAATCGGTGGCCCTCGCTAGACACCGTCATTATCTTGTACTACCAGCAGCGCCTTTGGTTGCCTCTCGCCATCATGAGGGGAAATGTAAATTATCTTAACTTTACGGCACCCACAGTGTTTAAATGTAGTTTTAACTTCAAGACAAATAAAACTATGATGCCCACTAGATGTATAGATTGAGATGTGTGTGCATATGTTTGTTAATGATATTGTGTGCCTTTTTTTATGCAGACTGCGGCTCGGGCGGGTCTGGATCGGGTCAGGAGAGCTGTGAACAGGACCGCTGTCTCGTATTTGGAGGCACGTGGTACGAAGACGCAGAAGACGAAAGCGATCGATGCCTTTGTGAATACAGCTGCACGAGTGTGCCTCACAGCCTGGTAAGACAGCCTTCAAAAATCATTTGCCATTAGCTGCTAATGTGGTTAAATCTTCCAGTCCATTCAAAGCAAAATGCAAAAACATAAATCGCACACATCTGCTTTTGACATTTTCATCGGACAAACTCCAATCTCCTATAAAATGACATGGAAAATTATTCCTGAATTTTTGTCTGTTTAGCATAAAAAGAAATCTAGATGTCTTCTGAATTTGCCGAATAACCTCGCTTGTTACAAAATCAGGGGCCACTTTCTTTCTTATTTTCTTGTAAATTTGACAAAATTGTAAAACATGGGGGCGTGGATGAAGGCACGGGGGACTTTTTCAAGGTCAGCTTCAGATGGAAAATCTTTTCGCAGCATTTCTTATTCGGAGACAGCATGACTGTACAACCTCGGTAATTTGTAAGCCAACGCAAAACTCAAAAAGGATCCCAGAAACTGAGTAACTGGGCAGAAGAAAGTTTTGTGACATCCACAATTAAGCATCAGAAAGGCGAGGCATAAGGCTGGAGATGGTGTTTATGTTGCGTCCGTCAGTGGAACATATAGGTTGACATAGTCTGCATAACAGGGGAAAGAAACACTGTATTTATGGCTTACCTGACTGAACACCACGTGACGCGAGGAGAAAGCTCCAGTAACGACAGAAACAGACCTGTCTAATAAGCAGGAGCAAAAAAAATATCCTCTTTTCCCACGAGGTCATCTTACCGTCATGAGCAGCAGCAGCTTGCTTTGTTGTCACGGATGTGGCTCAGGTGTCACCGCATGGTCTTAAGTGTGGTGAAACTGATGACACCTGATTAAACCACGTCCATTACAACTGAGTAAAAACGCCACCTGACAAAGGCTGTGAAGTATTCTTGAAAGCAACTGAACTAACCACTTAATGGCTCTTTAGTTCAGCGTCTAGGTGAATGCGCTTTTACTTTAAATACAGGGCACGCCTCGGTAAAAACACGCGGCCTGGTAATAACTGAAGCGAGGTAGAGCAAAAAGAGCTGAGGGGTTAAGCTAGACGCTGCTTCAGACTCTGCTTTGTGTCTTTCTTTTTGCAGGTTTGTGGTTCCGATGGGAAAAACTACAGCAACGAGTGCGAGCTGAAGAAGGCCAGATGTGAGAAACGAGAGCACTTGTTGATTCAAAATCAGGGACCCTGTGCAGGTCGGTACATTACGCCACTCAGAGTCGATGTCATTGCAGTGCACAAGAGCACCCTCATCAAGTCTCATTGTCACTGACATCCCATTTCTCCACTCATTCCATCCATCGATGGGGTTGTAATTGTCTCTAGTTTGAGTGTAATTCTGACAGCACTGCTTGTGTCTCTCTTCAGTGTGACCTGGTTAGCCATAAGCAAGTGAAATGATGGGAGGTCAGTGTTAAATTTGATGTGTGGGTTTGTGTAATTTGCTCAGGGAAGGTTGACTCAGCACACTTTGAGCTTTCCAGCTTTTCTGGGAAGTGACTAGTCCACGTGGGCCGGCTCGTGAGCAGAGTTAAAAATCTTCCTCTCGGGCCCAAGTGTGAACTAACAGATAGTAATAAAGGCTCACTTTTCTGTCCAGATATTCAGAGAATTTAAAGCAATAAACCTGTGCTCCGGAGCTTGCTTCTTAGCCCTCAGGACACCACTTTCCCCTCTTCCTTTAATATAAACTCCCTCTCTTTGCATGTGATGAATGACATTTATCAGCCACAAACGCTGTGAGATCAGTGGCAGAGCAGCAAAGGTTAACCATCTTCCTCTCTGTGGCTATGTTAAATGAAGAGCTTTTTGCTAGCACAGGCCAGGGAGCAGAGCAAAAGGCACTTAAGGGATTTTGTGTGATCATTCCAGTCTGTTTGATTCCCCTTGGGTCTGAAAGAGAGGAGGATGGAGAGAGTTTGAAGAGAGTGAGAATGAAGGAGCTGCCAGTGTTTTCACACACATCTCTGCAGATTCTTCTCCTTCCTAAGCTGGCCTCCTTGGGCACTGACTGTCACGCTTCTCTACCATCCATGGATAATCAATCCTTTTTTGAAGAGTCCTCTATGGGTACAAGGCCTCTGGGTTCTCATCTCCTATTGGCTAATGGGGGGGGGGGGGACTCAGATCTTGGGGAATTTCACTGCCCTCTGCATTAGCTATGTAAGGAGAAACTTCATTTGACCTCAGCTCCATAAACTTTATCAAAACATGCCAGCTCTCAGTAGCGGAGCATGAAAGCAACCTTGTATTTCAGAGGTTCTCAGTTTGAAAAGCTACCTACTTTGCATACAGTGTCAACACAGCCGTCTGCTGCATGCACATTTGTAAAGTTTGCCTCTTGTAGCATTTAAAATAGTATTTTTTTTTTTTTTTTTTTTTGCCGCCTGCAAACTCAAATCAGGGTCAGGGATTTCAATATAATCCACTGAAAATTTTATTGGTTTACTAGACACATGTGCAGATGTGCCCTTGCAGGAATATAAAAGACCAGCAACAATCAGCGAAGCGGAGAAGGCGCAGCAGTGGACCTTGAAAATGTGAGGGTAATATTGCATGTCACAGCGAGGTGCATTGTGCCGGACAATGGGGAAAAACCCTTGAAGGGTGGAAGAACATATGAAATTAAAAGTTCTCCTTGTCCTAATAGGCTCAGTACAGATAGCCGAATGGAGCACTGAAAAGTGGCAAGTTAAATGAACTGTGTCCAAAGCCCATCTCTGGAGTGGGAAAGCACTGGAAAAAGAGCGCGCCGAGTCATCACCATTAGGCTGAGGCTCATATCCACACCAGTAACAGTGTGATTTATGGCCCCTGTATCTCCAGCCTCCAAACTCCAAATGAGCAACACTAAAAGAGGCGATGGGGAGGGCAATAGAGAGACACACAGAAAACCAAGGGTTTTCCCGTTTCTATCTACAACTTTACTTTTCACTCCAAAGTATGAAAAAATGTGCACAATGATGCTTTTGCTCCGGCCATTAAACAAATCCTATTTTCCTCCCACTGACTGTTTTGTTGTTCTCTTCCAATTTCTGGAGAAGCGCCAGGTTTGAGGAACGCATTTGTTTTTATTTTGTTGAATGTGGCTCTGTATTCAGTGCTGTCACACTATTTTGGCGTCTTGTGCATCCTTAGACAAAGGAGCTCTCCACACAGTGTGCGCAGGCAGAAACTGCTTGGCAAATTCCTTCGCATTATGCAGCAGGCCTTTTTTTTTTTTTTTTTTCTTCTGCTTCTTCTTCTTTTCTTTTTTTGAAGGTTGTAGGGCAGCGGTGCAATTTCGTAATATTAGACAAGAACAAATGAAGAGAACATGCCTTCTAGTAGGTGGTAAATGTCAGCTTCTGCACATTCACCAGAAATGCCATTGTTTGTTTTCACTGGAGGTAATAGCATCATTTTCCCCCTGATTTTGAGTCATTGTGGAGAAAGTAGCAAATAGAATTGTTATCTTGAAGCCGACTGCCAGGCTCTCCACCTCTGCCCCTCAAGCCAATCTCATTGTTGGCAAAAAAGTTACATGTTGTTCAGAGATTGTGTTGTTTAATTCCCCTCCTCCACCACCATCAACAAACCCTACAGTAATCACTCAAATGCTGGTGTTCCTCTTTCTCTCCCTGTTCCATCTTCCATCTCCCCTCCCTTTCCTTCCCTACCTCATCGGTGATTTCAGCCGTATCTCTGCCGGACCCGACGGTATCCGAGCACTGCAGCGTGTCAGTGTACGGCTGCTGCTCAGACAATGTGACGGCCGCCTTAGGAGTTGGACAGGCTGGATGTCCCGGTGAGTCCTATTCTGTGTCCCACTTTGACCCGTCAGTGTGTCACGAGTTTAAAAAAAAAAAAAGGAGGAAAAAAAAAGTAGATAGTATCAGGCTGTTTGCAGCATATGGGCCTCGTTGTCCTTGACTGCAATTACAGTAGCAAAGTTGCAGAGCCGAAAACGTTTCATCTTAATCCAAGGAATAATTATGATAATTCTGCGCTGTATCAACAGAAAAATCTCTTCATCTGATGATCCTGACAAATGATAGCACGCAGATGGAAGAGAAAAGGCTTGCATCGAGCTGTAAGCCAGGGGATACAGCATGGATGGAGAAAATGCAGACGGAGAAATAAGAATACGCAGAGATTTAGAAAAAAGGAAAATCACCTCAGCGCGCTTTATCCGCCTTTTTATTTGTGGAATAGGGTTTAGCTGACATTTGAGCCTAGCATAAATCTCTAATACAGAGTATCCATCACAGTAAGCATTATCCAACTCTTATAAGCTACAGGGATCTATAAACAGCAGCAGTGTAAGTTTGCTGTAGAAAAGTGAAATTCCTTGTTGCTCTTTTCCCCTCAGCTACCTGTCAGTGTAATATCTACGGCTCCTACAAGGGGACGTGCGATCCAACCACCGGGCAGTGCTCCTGTAAGCCGGGTGTCGGAGGGCAGAAGTGTGACCGCTGTGAGCCGGGCTTCTGGAATTTCCGCGGCATCGTGACAGAGAACATGAGCGGCTGCACTCGTGAGGAATTCCTTCTTTGTATCTGATCAGCTGTGCAAATGTGTTTTATTTCGATGACGTTCATTTTATGTATGTTACTTTTCAATCCTTACATTTCCTCTCCACAAATGGTCTGTGCACACACACACCGAAAAAAAAATCCATGCACATCAAAGTGTTAACACGCAGAGAGGTTTTATTTGGTTTTCAGAAATCCTGAAATAGTGAAATAGTTAGTCTAGATCAGAGATGTCAAAGTCGGTTTAGTTCATGGGCCTCAGCTTTGATCTCCAGTGGGTCTTGTCAGTGGGTCTTGTCAGCAACTTGTCAGGATCTGGAACTTTCATCTCCAGCATCTCCGCAGACATCTCCAACTTTCATAGTTTGCAAAGTCCTGACTGACTTGTATGATTCGCACCCCCTGCTCTAGATACACCATCAATATTTCTGTGTGCACTTTTCTTCTGATCTACTTTACTTTTATAGTTACTGAACAATTTTTTTTTCCAGAGTATAAACAATGTTAGTTATTCCCCCCAATGTTTTCTGGGAAGAAACCCAAAACCTCTGAGTCTGTAAAACTAAAGTCTTTGCCAAATAAATCCAAATCTGCATGGCTGGAATCCACTCTACATAAGTGAGAGTCATATTTCTCAAGATAAGAGCCATAGTTTGACAATACATTTCTCACTGAATTAATAGCAGTGCCTCCGAGCTACCCTTTTTAGAACAGAAGTTTATAAAATGAATATCCATAAAATATAGTCAGTCAAATTAGATTCTCTTCTAGTTAAGCTCCATATATTTATAGAGCTTAACTATTTGATGAGAGTTTTTGTGGAAAGATGTCTTACTTTGTCCTTTAGACCTGTCAAGGCTGTACTGAATGAACCGTTCTCATTTGTATTCGAGTAAAGAACAGGGTCGGGACCCCTTGTTTGTCTTGGTGTAATGCAATATGGTGACTAGCTCGTATCCTGCCGCTGAGGTATCATAGGACATAGCTCCCCAAGTCACAGAGCATTTTCAGTCAACAGCAGGAAGCCTGCAGGTGCCTCACCCGTGGCCTGACCTTAACAAGGTTTACCCAAAGCAAGCAGACAGCACACCACACGCCAATACCACGTTCAGCAGGAGAGGAGTGGAAAACAACACACGTCATTGATTCCCGGAACATAATGGACTTGATGTCCTTCCCCGGCGTTGTTTTCCTGAGTTTCTCTTACGTACTCATTCCCCTCCTTCTTGTCCTCCTCCTGTGGCCCCTAGGGCTGGTTGAACTATTACCAACCCTTGATACTTAAGACAAAGATGTCTCTCAAGCACAACGCTACAGAGGCTAAGGTTGCTTCAAGCACAGTTTGTACAGACTATAAACCGAGCTATTCCTATCTCTCTTCCTGCCGTTGTCGCTAATTGACTGGCCTTTTTCCCCCCTCATCAATTTCTCTCATTTTTTTTCCACCTTTCCACGGCAGCATGCAACTGCGACGCTACGGGCTCAGTCCGGGATGATTGTGAGCAGATGTCGGGTCTGTGCTCTTGCAAGACGGGAGTGAAGGGCATGAAGTGCAACGTGTGCCCAGATGGGAGCAAGATGGGCATGAATGGCTGTGACAAAGGTAATAAGAAAGAGCATCAAGGCCAGTGTGTGGTGTGTGGGGCATTCAGAAACCAAACACACACACATTTCTCTCCTTGGTTGCAGCTTCTCTCTATCATTCCAAAGTGGTTTTTGTCACTTATCTGATTTGTGGATCAGCCTGGAAGCAGCCATTTCTTTCTTCATCGGCTCTTTGCATCCATCAGCTTTACTGGCAAAGAAGGAAGTGGCTGCAAGAGAGCTGATCAATAGTGATTAGGAAAATACTCAAGTGTACAAATGGCATGTGGATGACACATTTCCCATTGATATTTTATTTTCTCTACACAGTTGTGATGATTCATTGTTCTTTGAATGTGTGGGTTTATACCTCTGTTTAAGGACTATTGATTACTTTTGATTAATAATAAAAACAGCCCTGGTGATTGTACAAGCCACAAAGCCGGTTGAAGGAAAGGTTAGTTCCTGCTGTGGGGGCCTGCAGCTCCATGATTAAGATGCACCATCAGATATCGACTGGAAGTCAAATGCTTAATGAAGCCAGCAGTCCCAGCACAGTGGTGGGGCTCTTCGCCACACACCCTGCCAGATAAAAAGGACGAGTACTAGGAGGGTGCAGCACATAAAAGCAGGAGCTAAAGGGTGGGGTGCTCTAAGCCTCTGTGATGAAACAATGCAAAGACCCCACACTCACATCCAGGTGGGTGGATGGTGGACTCCCTGCAGCAGATCCTGCTGCGACAGCTTCAAGGCTTCAAACAGTCTTTAGGGGAGAACTGAGGAGAGATCTTGAGTGCTCACTTTTGGGCCCCTCAGAAGATCAACTTTTTTTTGTGCAGCAGTTTTGGAAAATTGCTGTGCATGCCATGAATAATTGAAACTCAGAGAATTTGGGAATTCTATTATCACTGTTATACAGTTGGTGTAAAGATGCTGAATACAAGACAAGGATGAAGTCTTTCAGCTCACCTTTTCCACACTATAAAATCACCCCGAGTGCGACAAGTGGTGTTTTAACCTCCTAGGACCTGGCGTCCACATATGTAGACATCAAATTATGGGTTGTCTAGACCAAAATACTAAATTTTGTTCTTCAGGGCCCTGATATCCAATTATGAGGACATTATACTGACACTTTTCTATCGAAATTTAAAGCGAATGTCCTCATATGTGGCTCTCATTTTTCTCAGAAACAAAAACCAAGTAAAAAAAAAAATCTGGTAATTCTTTGTTTTTACATTCATCAGGTCCCAATCAGCCCAAATATCAAAGAGAAATAAAAAATGCATGCCATGAAAGAGTTCGGGTCTTAGGAGGTTAAAACTGTGGCACAATAGCACAAGTATAGTATGAATGTTGTCAGCAGTGCAGATGAATTGTTATTCGCTGTTTGGGGTTAAAGTTTTATAGCTAGACGGCTTATAACACAGTTTGTTGTTATACTTTGAAATCCCCTCAGGACCTGATCCCAGAATATATATCAGAACTGCTATCCCTGTACTCTAAACCAGCAGCTTATAGTCTGTTCCCACGTCACTGTTAACACTCAAGAGAGACAGAGTGACTGCTGTATGCAGTATCATCTTTTACGTTGCTTTTAAAGACTTTTTCTTTACATTTTTTGGTTATTTCAGTTCTTAACTATTGTGTTCAACTGTATTTTATTCTTTAATGGGTGTTTAACTGGCCGAACTTTTGGTACCTACAGAAAGGTTGACATTTTGATACACAGGAAATTGTAATGTTTTCAAAGAGCCAAACACAGGAGACCAGGATCAAAAATTCAAAACCTTAAGCATCAGCAAAACTAGCTGACAGAAAGTAAAGGTTGGAGTCTTGAAAGCATATTAGATGGACAAACATGATTGGACCTATACTAGGAACAAAGAACCAGGAATGAAAGGGCAGTAATACACAAAAAAAGCAAGGGAAGGCCAACATGAATAATGGAAATAACCAGCCCAATCTCACTCCCGAGGCGTAACATCCCGACGATTTGTCACGTTCCGCGGCGTTCCTGAGGAACGCGAAAGGTGACCTTCTGCGTTCTTATGTTACGCGCCGGGTTATGGGTGAAATCCAGCAGAATGGCGGTCCTGTGGTAATACACGTTCAAGCCATGTATTCCAGCCCTAACACTAACTAACCTGTACCAGCACTTTAGTGACGTTAAATAGTGTTTTTTTTCCAAAGCGTTTTAAGTAAAATGAACGAACACATGTAGATTGATTCCAAACGGTTCTCAAGTTTAATCGTTTCTCCAATCTCATCATTTACGAACGTGTTGGGTGCCCGGAAGTGTAGTATGTTGATGATTTGTCACCTAGTGTATTACTATATATATTACTCTTTGGGAGTGAGAACGTGTTGAAATAACACTCACAGGAAAGAACAAGGATTACAGAATAAAGGAGGAAATCACTACGAAACAACAAAACGTGGCAGAAATGTTGCCAGCTATAGTCTGATTTCACAGTCTCCATTGCTGTATATAAAGTACTCTATTTGGACAAAAGTGTTGGGCCACACCTCTTAATCTTTAAATTCAGGTGTTTTCAGTCCCATTGCCACAGACTTTTTAAATCAAGCACCTAACCATGCAGCCTGCATTCACAGTCATTGATGAAAGAATGAAGAGCTCACTGAATTCAAGAGTGGTACTCTAACAGGATGCGTAGATGACCCAGTACCTTTGTCCATATAGTGCGTACAGAACGTATAGCAGTGTAAACTTGTTTCTCCCACAGGTCCTGAAGCCCCAACTTCCTGTGAAGAGTTACAATGTAACTATGGAGCCACTTGCATTAAGGTGAATGGCCAGGCCCACTGTGAGTGCCCCTCACCTGACTGCGATTTGAAAAACAAAACCAAGGTGTGTCTTTCAAACTGTCTAAAGAAATAAGTTGTTTGAATGGAAACACATTCTTGTAGTTGCCTGTAGGGAGTTAACGTGTTCTCCCTTCGCTCCATCTCTGTCACTGTGGAGCAGGTGTGCGGCTCAGATGGGGTGACCTATGCCGACCAGTGCCAGCTGAGGACCATAGCCTGTAGACAGGACAAGGACATCACAGTGCAGCACTTTGGACAGTGCACAGGTGAGCCTCGTAGAAACCTCCATGCATAACGAGACACACGGATGGCCAACTGTTGTCAGTCCCTGATCAAAAGATAATGAGCAGTGCCGAGGGCCTCAAATTAACCCCCTCCTGCTGTTTCTCCTCCTATCCATCACTCTGATTCAGAAAGTAAGGTCAGAGCACTGTGAGAGCACATTTATCTTAAAATAAATGTTTCTGCACACACTCGAGCAGCTGTGCTTATTTCTTATTAAGGTAATTCAAGTGCTGAAGAGTATATAATAAAAGCATCTTACACGCATCATGTTCAATAGCACTTCTGTATATCGAACAAGCCTGTCTCTCCTCCTGGTTTTAAACTGCCTGGTGAGAATGAAAGCATGTGCCACACTACAGGGATCTCAGAATTAAGATGGATATTTATTTATTTATTTTGAAAAGAAAAACAAGTTTGACTGGAGTCTGTGCGTTGCAAACTCACCAGATAGCAATGACACTTCCTCTTTGCTTTCCAGTCCCTTTGTTGGGATTTGGCTTCATCTTCAAACCCCCTGTTGGGGAATACATCAATCCCTTCGCAGCTTGATGCTGCCAGGAACACGATGCTGCTGAAGTATGATTGCACATGTAGAGTACATGTGTACTCAGGAAAAGGTACAGCTCTTGTCCCCCCTCCCCTCCATCCCAGCCCACATGCTGATGGACATTGCTTGGATCGGTGTAATAGGCACTGGGACCCTTGCCAAGGCCACAGCTTTCATGTACAGTGAAGTGGTCTCGCCGACTGCCAGCTTGCGTCACAGCAGAATTCTAGAGACGCCGCCGGCAAGAGCAGAAGGAAGCTCTACGCCAGCTGTGGAGCTGTGGCCGCGAGCCACTGCCAGGTGTCTTACATTTTCAGGTAGAAAAATGTTCATTCACCTCATCATTTAGTGGATCAAATGACCTCATGCAGAGACACGCGTCCCTTTTACCCCTCTTCCCTGAGTGATCCCCTTCAGACTCAAATGGCAGTATTCCAGACAGGAAAGGATGTTGATATAGTGTATGTTGATTTGTAGTTTCAGGTAGTCGGATTTAAAAAAGAAAAAGGAGTATGCTCAGTAAGGAATTGACAAGGCTTTGATAAGTCCCTGAACATCTGGTAATTACAAATTCAGTGCCGTGGGTTACCAGCAAATGGAGCCAAAATCCAGTCTGGTCTCACATTCCTCTGTTGCCTGGCAATAGAGATGTGGGTTGTGTGTAATCCCTCACCTAGCATTTCTGCATACACAGAAGGCACGAAGACGCCTCGCAGTGGACTCTCTCTCTATCTCTACGGGGACGATGAAGAGACAGGCGAGCGCTCGGGCCCCACCAGCAGCCGCGGAGGATCTTTTAATTTCTTCACCCGGATGCGGTCGCACCGCGGGGTTGCTGTTCTGGCGCTGCTGTCGGCTCGGGAGTTAGATCTCGAGCTCATTTCACGTGTGGCTGGGTGCGAATTAGCATTTGCTCTGCCTCCACCCCTCACCACGCCAGAGCCAAGCCCGCCCTCCCTCCCACTGTTTACACGCAGCGCTTCCAGACGCCGGGCCACAGCGCCGTGGCATGCCAATGCTCGCCGAGCTGCTCCGTGGTTTGACAGGAGAGCAGTGCCAAGGGCTCTGCTATAAATGAGTGAATATTGATCTTTTTTAACATCATTGATCTGTTGCAACTTTTTATTATACAAGGGAGCGTGACTGCTGCTTCTGCTGCTGCTGTGCAGTCTGCCGCTAATGGGCAGGCTGAGGAAAGAAATTACAAGCCTGCAGAAAAAGCTCCTCAAATCTTTCTGCCTGTGACAGAGAGCTGTGATGTTACCCGGCTTTCTCTGAAGTCTCCTCCAAGCAGCCGCAGAGTATGGGGAGGAGTATTGCCGGCTTCTTTGCTAGGTCTCAGCAAAAGATGAAGCGATAAGAGAAGAATCCTCAAAAAAATATGCATAAAACACTGTACCGAGCACCGGAGGGAGGGTATTTGTACCGGTGAGCAAATTCTGGCAGCGGGAGGAAATGGCCACCATGTTGGCAATGACCTGCCTCTCCCATATGGTGTTATTACCTGTAAGTTTGTAGCAAATTGGCAACGAAGGCCAGCATATGGCACAGGCAGCCCTCTGCCTGCTTGCTAGTCAGGGTTCTGTTGCCTTCTCCTCCATGTCCTGCGATTTTTTTTGTGCCATTATTCACTCCCTCGTTCAGTTTGCCATGCCATGTTTCCCTGCTGCTGATTTGTTAACCTGTATTTTCCATCTGATTTAAACCCTTTCTCTGTCAGGCTCTTTTTCCCTATCATTTCCTCTCCTTGCCTCTGTGGCTTCCTTGTCTTTCTCCTCCAGTTTGCGCTTTCCGAATTCCTCCTCCTCACTGAGGGTGGCTGACTCCACAAACAATCTTAATAATCACCTGTCAACAATAAGTACACAGCTGAAGCAAGCCGAGATGACTATGATTTATTTTGCTCTGTACTCTGTGACATTACTGTCCAGTGCTCGACTGGGAGGAAATAAAGCAAAAAAAAGGCAAATGGACTGTTAAATGTGATTAAGAGAAGCGTCAGCTGAACAGACTGTGCTGTCAGTCCTTCTCTGCTTTCTCCCAACGAGCGCTCCTCTCTTGCTTTATCCCACGTCGCTGAGCTTGCTTCTGGAGATGCCCACACACCCAAACACACATTAGGCCCTTTCCAGGGACCAATCCGCTTGACGCTAAGCTTGGCACAAGACTGACAGGTGTAGCCGAGAGGAAACGCGATGCATGCCACCTTCCTTGGTGATAGCATCGCTCCTCTATGCACTCCAAATCTCTCTATTACAAATATCTTCCGAGCTTTAAGCTGACAATCTGTGCGTCTCCCGGGCTTTCTGCCGTCTCAGTAGGTATCACATTTCACACCTCGGTGAATAATTGCCGATCAACTAAGCGATTATAGCGGTGTAATTAAGTCCTACACATAATGTTAGGCGAATCCTAATGAGGCGCATGTCTACGGTATAGCTTTTTATTTTTTAATCTCCTCTTCATTTCACCTTCTCGCTAACACACATCTGTGCTCGTGGGACGACAAGGAGCGAAGAAATAATGACAATATTGCCGTGACTGCTCGCCACGGCTAAATCTGAAGTGTTCGCTTACGTAGCATCTCCTTGCCAACTCACTTATCTCCCGCAGGAGTTTTTGTCCCATTTATCTCTCTTTTATCGCCAACAGTTTGTCCTTTTGCACCAGAGCTTTTTGCATTGGTAATGATGGGCTCTTTACAGAGAGGCTCTTCTCGCTCCCCTCACTTGGAAGGATTCTTTTTCTGTTGTTGTTTTTGTTGCTGTGTGTGTGTGTGTGTGTGTGTGTGTGTGTGTGTGTGTGTGTGTGTGTGTGTGTGTGTGTATTGACACGAGTGTGTTTGTGGTGGCGTTGACGGATACTCATGCTCTCTGCAAGCAGCGCTCTTTGAAGCCAGAGTTAAAGCCGGCTTTTTTTTCTTTCTTTTTTTTCTGCCCCATTTCTATCAATCATTCATCACCGGAGGCACTGGCTGTTGGTGATTAAAGCTGTGCTACTGGAGGGCAGCGTTTGAATATGGATATATAATTCATAGGCATTGGCACAGCAACACACAAACATGCATATTGTGCACACGAATGCATGCCATATGTGTACAAACACAAGCACAAATACCCTCCACACAATGCGCTGACACCAACTGGAGTAGTTTAACCCGGTTTGGGAAACATAACTCGTCTGCAGGCGGAGTGCACATGCCCGAATGCGATGTGTCATCTGTTGGCATATTCCATTTTCACTCTTAAGACCCCTGAAACAAAGATTTCTGACATCTCATCCATTGCAGGCTTTTTAATCACGGGCTGCTTGTACAAACAGGCCTGTTTGTGTATGTGTGTGGTTTCTAATGTAATTACTTAATGACACTGGTGAACATCGGGGAGATGGGTTAGAAGATTAGAAGAGGCATAATCACTCACTGAATACAGGAGTTATAGTGAGTGAAAAAAAGTTATAGTGAGCAGTAGGTTGTAATAATCATTAAGTGATTTTGTTATGGTTTATTGGCTAATTATGGTTTTTTTTATTTCCTCTGGTGTGATTTTTGAGGTTTTACTGCAGTAAAACAAAGTCCAACACTTCCATCTTTGCTCAGTCATTCATCCATTCCTTGCTTCCTCCCCTTCCCTCCACCAGAAACCATCTCTGAGCCAGCAGATCGACCCACCCCAAACCCCCCCGCCACCACCCCAAGCGCAACCGTTGCCGCCGCCACCACCATCACCACCGTCGCACCCTTCCATCCTAACATGGTCCACGGCGTCCCGCCTCCATGGATCGAAACCCTCGAGCAACCTGCGACCACCACCCCCTTTCCATCCCCTACCCAAAAAAGTGCGCAAGCAACCAGCCACCACTCCACCCACATCCAGCCGCAAGCGCCGCAGCCCAGCCCAACCGCTGCCGCCTCCACATCCTCTCGCAGCGGTCCAATTCCCTCGGCCGCCGCAGTCTCCTTCGAGGGCTCGGGTAGCGGGGATCCAAGCGGGGACGAAGCGACTGAAGAAGAGAGCAGCGGCGTCCCAACGGAGGCCAGTGGGGCCGAGGAGACTGTCGGTAAATCCCTGCTCTTTCACTTCATTATCCATAAAGCTTTGGGTGTGTGTGTAGGGAGGGGAGGTTTTTCTCAAAAAAGGGGTTGGTCAAACTCATAGTCTCCTCTTAGTTCACATCATAATGCATTCATGCCATCATCTGTTAATTGAAAATGAAAAATAGGCACAGGCTTATGTATTTGTATGCAAATTGCTTTTGAGGAGACAAATGTCACAGGCAGGCAGGCAGGGAAGAGAAATCTTTGTCAACAGGTGCTGTTAGTGTCATTTCCACTTGCATAAGATGTATATCTCAATTTCAGACAGAAAAGAATGTATTTGCATGGTTCACTGTTGCTACATCGCCCATGCGTTTTTCTTCCTCCCATTCCACCAGCTCTCAACAGCTAGCAAAACAAAACCCAAGCTCTGTAAAATACACTCTAGATGGAACTGCTGGTCCGCATCTCAGGATCTCTGGAGCCTGACTTGACAGGCTGATGTGACTGGGAGGTTGAGGTGCGAGTGTGTGAGCCAGCATACCTTGTCACATGACTAGTCTCAAATCTTTCCCGACATGCCTTCCTGGGCTCTGGCGGTTACCGGGCCTCTGGTTGAACAACAAGAGGACGACTAAGACTTTTCAATCAGTGCTCTCTTTTTGATTTTTTTCTTTTTTTCTGATGTTGCCTTCCATCCGTCTGTCCACCTCACCTGACAGCTTGCAGTAACAGGATAAGATTGATGGAACGGCAAGGCCCCAATGTGCTCTTCCTCGGCTCTTCCTCCTCCTCCTGCTCCCCCTCTCCTCTCGTTCCTGCTCCCCGAGTTTTAGATTTATTCTCTTGTCAGAGGCTGACCAGAGTGCTCGGTGATGCAAGGAGCATGTAGCTTGTCTGCAAAGGAGACCTGGCGTCTTGTGACTGTGTGTATATGTGTGCGTATGAATGTGTACCCAAATGTGCCTGGATGTTTTTCTTTTTTTCAACAGTCAGTTTGTGATTGTTTGATTAGACGATTTTCCAGGACAGTTTTGGATATTGAAATACTGAACTAATCTGTTTCGTCATCTGTTTTGTGTGTTTGCGTCTGTGTGTGTGTGTGTGTGTGTGTGTGTGTTAGTCTTATCTCCTGTTCCTCGTGTCACTGTGTTTGTCCAATCCAGAGTGCACATGTCACCATCTGAGCATACAAATGTGAGTAGGTCAGAGGTGTACATTTTCACATTTTTGTGCCTGTGGTATTTTTGTAATCCGAACAAATCTGTGTGTGTATTTGTCGTTGTGTTTATCTGTGTTTATTTGACAGCTTTCATGGCTTCCATAGGAGTTGCACTGCCCGATGCTTCTGTAAATGTGCAGACCACATGCCAGCAGATGCCCCATAAACCCCAGCCTCCTCCCACCTTCTGCCCCGCCCCCTTCTCCCTCCTCCCTCCTCCTTCCACATCCTTTGACCGCATGTCCTTGAGAAGGACGTCCCTCGCCTCTGACGTGTTTATGGCTTGTTTAGCCGCTAGCTCTTTGCCTCGACGATTATTTCTAATCTCTCCGCGGCCATAAAGTGCACCGCCTCGACACCGAGACAACTCCCCCTCCGCCAACACCATCATTAGAGTGGACCGAAGCTCGCCGCTGTTATATACACACTCATTCTTCAGATAGAGCAAGCCGAGCCACTTTTATGTCTGTAATGTCCCAAGATAGCCAGATATGCAGTGACAGTAACACAAACACGAGTGTATGTTGTTTTTGTCCTCCTGGGACTCCTTGAAGGTAAAACTCACCCAATCTGCAGCGAGCAGTTATCACATCCTCCCATCATTAAAAGTGAGCCATGTGTGAGATGACTGGCAACACTCCCCATTAAGTGTTCTCTACCTGACAAAAAGAGATCCAGGTGTACAATCAGTTCCAGTGAAAATGCCATATAATCACTCCTGACAGATGCCTTTATTAGTGTCCAATCACTGGTCAGCACTCTAAAACAAACACACAAACGAGTGTAGACGTGAGAGAAAGTTGGAATTGTAGGTTTTTGACCTTGGAATCACTGCTGGTGTTGAGTGCCTAAAAATTGTAGCTCTGTTCTGGGTTTCCTACATAAGCTGTAACTTTTCATGAACTATTATGAGCCTCTGTGTATCACCCTCAGGTCCCACAATGGCGAGCACCACTTTACCCACACTTGAGGACAGGTCGTCCTGCGACAACACAGAGTTCGGCTGCTGCCCTGATGGCAAGACACCATCCAGTACTCCAGAGGGCGCCAACTGCCCCTGTAAGTCAAGCACACCTTTGAAAAAGACTTTCTTTACTCTCTAATTACCTAAACATCTTCCCGTCTGTCTTCTGTCTGTTGCTGTTGTTTCACCAGCTTCTGTAGCTCTTGCTTTGAGTCGCAGAAGCTCGGGCTCTGTTTGTATGGAGGGCGCCTTTCATGGGTCTTTTGAGAAAAGTAATTGGCTTTCCCTCCAATAGTGAGATGAGAAGACTGATACCGCTCTCATGCCTGTGCATTAAGTATGGAGCTGGAGCCAGGAGGTGATTAGCTTAGTGTAAAGGCTGCAAGCAGAAGAGAGCAGCTAACACATCTCTCTGCAAAGCTCACCACTGAACGCTTTGTGTCACCTTATTTAACAAGCACACACACTCAAATGTGGTAACGACGGTTTCAGAGGGACTTGTTGGCAGTTTCTTCTTCCTCCAAACTAATCGTGTCACAGCTCCATATTTAAAGCAGAAAACAAAACAAAAACCCAAATTTTCCAGCTGTAACCTCTGCTGCCTGAGGAAGTCCTTGTCGTCCTCCTCTGTTTGCGTGGCCTCGCGCTGTTTTGCCCCAGACATCAGTAATTGATGTGCTGTCTTGAACTTTAGAGGGAAAAAAAGTGCAAAATGCTAAAAATAGTGTTGCAATGGATTATTGATCCAGACAGAGTTATCCGCACAACATATTGTTAAGGAATACTGTGTCGGAGGACAATTTCTGTTATTACAATAATTAAAGTGACTCTCAGTTAACTTGTGAAACACAGTCAGAATAATTGCACAAAAGTGCAAGAAATCAACTACCCGTCATTGTCAGTCTGCCAGTGTCGTGATTCAGAGAGGCACTGCTTTCCATCTATTTCAGTCTGTATTCATTTGCTGACATGTGAAAATTGAACATAATATATATAAATATTTAAAAGTATAATATACAGTAAAAAATCCTCCTTAATCATCACTTATGACATATAAAGTGTGTGGGAGTTTTATCTGTGGAGACCTATTTCTTCTGATTTTGCTGTGTTCAGAAGGTTTCTGGGATGCAGTCGCTTGGCTGTAGGTGGATAGCACAGGCGCCGGCCAATAGTAGCACACAGAATATGAGGATAGAAGTAAAAAAACAAACAAAAAACATGGAAACCGGCTTATATGGCTGTTTCCGTCTCTCTGCTCTGCTCGCTGTTTAGGTAAGAAACGTATAAATAGCTGCGAGTCTGAATGTCTGTCGCCAACACACACACAGTCGCACAATGTGTGCACCATCCCGCGCAACAGGAAGAGTGGATGCGTTTCTTTGTGCCACCAGAATCAAAACATACCATCATTCCTGACTCTAAGCCTGCTCCCTGTCTTCACTGATTCAGTCATTATCTAGCTCGCTCGACCACCGCTGCTGTCTGTTTCGCTCGGTGAGTCGGGCAAAGGGCCAATTTTCAGTATTGTGTTTGTAAACATTAGCCACCATTTGCCTCGTGTTACACCTCTAATGTTGACTTTACAAATCGGGATATCGGAGCGTTTGGCTTAATTGTTCAGAACAGGTGGTGTTTTTTGGTTTTTCTCTGCAGCAGTGTTTTTATGAATCACTTCTATCATATGTAAATGAGCTTATTGACAGGTGGCAGGAAATTAATAAAAGAAAAGAAAAACAGAAACAGTGAAACCATTAGTCTGACCTTGGTAATCCATTTTTATGAATTCTGCAACACTTTGCAGTCTCGCCCTGATATTAGTCATACACCAACAGATCCTCAGCGAGTTTTCTTTTCTCTTGTTTTGCTCGAGACTCTTGAACGCTCTTTCCTCTCTTCTTTCACCCTCGCTCCTTTTCTTTTAATCTCCCTCTCCTCTTGAATTCGCACCCCTGCACCCTCACGTGCGCTCTTCTCTTTATCAGTCCGCGCCACTGTTCCTTAGTTCCCTTCTGAGCTCTTTGTCACCTTTTCTCTCTGTCTCTCGCTCTCTCTCAAACCAGTCAATCTCAATCCAGTCTTGCATCAGTTCATTTCTCTCTGGAGTTGAGCAGCGAGTGAGCCCAGAGACTAGAAGGGGCCGACGAGCGCTGTTGTACCAATCAGTGACTCCTGCCACACTCAGTTCATAAAGATAAAGGGCTTCTCTCTCTCCCTTCATTTCTCTATCTCTCTCTCTCTCTCTCCATCCCTCGGTTGAAATCTGCCGTCTATTTGTCCTAGCCGTGGTAGTCTGACTGATTGTGAAAAGAGGGATTCACTCTGGCTCTCGGGGGAGCTTTGGGTCATGACTTGAAAGAGCTCGGGCCACAAATTAGTGCATGGAGTTGCATTTCTGGCACGGTGAAGGTCCCCTAAGCCTTTCAATAAACCAGCAGAATTTACTGCCACTCAGTCTGCAACATGACCTAAAGATATGAGGCCACCTTTGCCCATCCAGAGCCCTACGCCATTTATTTCTTTCACAGAATTTACAGGCAGGGAGAGGTGAAACATGACAGGTTCTGTCGAGGTTGAACCCTGTGACATTTAGCCTCGAATCCGGCTGATGATAGAAACAAGCTCGGGCTACAAGAGAACTGTTAAAACGAATCTGCAAAAGCCTGTAAATATTTATCCCAGCTAACAATGACGGCACACCGGCGATCGATACTTCATTCAGCTCAAGTGTTATTACCAATAAAACCGAGCTGCGCGATAAGCTGATCAATACGCTGGATTTCTTTTCTTTTTTCTTCTCCCGAGAAGGCCTCAGCCAATCTCCCGCTCATTAGAAGTGAAATGACACATCCCTCTGCCTCGTGCATCGGCTGCTATTTCATTGTACGACACAGTTTATTGATATCTGACGGGCTGTCTCACGGGGGGAAAAATAATTGTTCGTTGTTCAGATTATTAAGACATCACATGTGGAAAAGGCTCAAGGTTTGGTTTAGCCCACACTGACATATTTAAAAAAATTAAACACCTTGGTTATAGATTGCATTGGGTATATTTCCCAGTATAGTGTAATATAAAAAAATGACTCTAGGTCCTGCGTATGTTAAATTTAATGGCATCGGGGATAATTGCCAAATGCTAATGTGAAAGTTATTGGCACACTGAGCTCCAGATACTATAAACTCTTCCATATGCCTGGGGAAGTCTGACATATCCATTACATTTTACAGTTCACTAGAATCTGATAGCCAAATAGCTCTGTCTGTCTTTTTATCACTCTCTTTCCCTCTCTTTACGTCCGTCACGGCAGTGGTCTGGAAAATCACCCTTTCTGATGTTTGTCTTCTTTGCAGATTAGAAGTCAGATCTCGCTTGTCCCCCCTCTCTTTTCTGTCTTTACCCCTCTCCAAACTGTGCCCATTTGCCTCTATTTTATGGCCACCGTCACTTGTGAATCGATGTGTGCTGCCCGTGAAAGTACTGTAGATGGTGAGGGAGGGGAGCGAGAGGGCGGCGGCGCGCGCCTGTGTGTGTATCGGTAGTTTCTGCTGTCCTTTTCATGCAATTTTAACCAGGCTGTGTCAGTCATGGGTCCGCCTGCATTAAGGAGACAATTATGACTATCTTTCACGATAATCATACAAGTGCTCGTCCTGTTCTCTCTGGCATTGCTCAGGCAGGGGCAGCCATGATTGATTTGGGCAATTTGTTCTGCTGATTATGAGCGGCACAGAAACTCCTCCGTTCTCCACCACACACATAAACACCTTCGACTTTCAGCTTTATATCGCACTGCACCTCTCTGGCGGCAGTACCGAGAAACCATATAGAGTTGATAGATGTCGGACAACATAACCCCCAAGGTCGCACAGGGAGGCTTTCTCTTTGCTGAGGAAGGCACTATTTTGAGTGCCCGTGGGTTGCTTTCACTTTAGTGTGTGTTGTTTTTTTCCTCCATGTGTTTGTGTGTCTGTCTAACTTGTTGTCTTTTTACCCAGCCCTCCATGGCACGGCCAGCTTTGGGGACGAGTCTCGGTCTGGTAAAACTGGCCCATTTTTCCACCTTCTGTTCGTCTCTTCTGTCATATTTCACAGTCCACCTGTTCCACCACCACAAATCCACCGCCTCTACCTTTAATGGCCAAACTGCAGACCTTTTTTAAAGCCCCAGACGATCAGCAACACACTTCACTAACCCCTCCTTGTCAAACACACACAAACACACAATCCATCACTAACCCAAAACTGGCACTGCTCTGAAACGAGGGGGATGGCAGCGGGGAATGAGTGAAAGAAGAGGGCTTGAGCCACAGTGTTTCTGTATCTTCTCTTCTTCTTCCAGCCACCATGAGGTTCAGCGGTTCCCTGCACCTGGACCAGGTGGATGGCCAGGACCTGATCTACACACCTGAGATGGAGGACCCCAAGTCCGAGCTATTTGGAGAGACAGCCCGCAGCATAGAGGGCGCTGTAAGTGGCTGAATTTGCTGTCACACGATTTCATGATTAATTAATAGATTAAAGAATCCACATTTACATCTCTCAGCTTATACTGCCCTTTGCTAGCTCTCAGCTTTTTAAATAAGCTTTTTAATGAGGTTTAAAGTACTTTTAAATGTCCTAATGCCCTTTGCTGTTTTTCCAGCTTGTTCTGATGCCCTCAAGTGTCAAAAAAGTGTCCAGAAAAAGTATAAATTAAAACTGCTTTGATGTAATTGATTCAAATGACAGTTGCCACTGTTGCCATTAGGGAAACTTGGAGAGTAATGCTACAAAATTTTCCTAGTATTCCCAAGAATGTTCTTGTCATGAGTGGAAACCTTTCCAGACAACACTCAAAGCATCGTGTCACACTAAAACTCTTCCCGAGAGCCAGACTAATCAGATTCTTTCAGCTCCTTCAGGCAGGTTTCATCGCACGTTTTACAGACTTGACACCCCTGAAGTAGCTGAGTAATATTCTGCCACACTGAGCTGGAGTGATTTCTGTGCTCTGACATCTGATAGAAAAAAACAACAATGATAAAAAGAAAGGAAAAAAAAAAAGAAACCACACATTTTGCTGGCTGGCTGCACTTAGAGAGGAACATACATCATATCAGAGGCAGACAACGTGGCCTATCTGATATTTGATTTTTAATAAAAGGGGAATATTAGAATTCTCTTATAATCTGTGATCTGTAGACATGAATATGTAAAGAAATTGAATAACATTTTCAGATGTACCTGCCTGACACAGGTGAAGATATTAAGATTTACCATTCTATTTTTCCTTTATTCCCCTGAACATTTACATCAAAATAGGAATTCCAGAGACTTATATACATATCTACACAGAGATATATACACACACACAAATATATATACATATATATATATATATATATGTATGTATGTATGTATATATATACATATATATATACTACAGAAGTATTAATAACGTCCAAAGAATGTGGCCTAGATAAACAGACAAAGAAATTCTTCAAGCTTAAGACCAATACATAAAATAAAAATATAACAGCTTTCTGCAGACTTCTTTAAAGAATAATTTGTCAGTTGCTTGCCAGACACTTCACAGTATTCAAAAAGCAGCTTTTCATGTGAGATTAATTATGATTTTTCAGCTATTTGAAAACTCAAGTCCTTATTCTGGATATGAGTCTCATAAGTTTGGATGGTCACGATGCCAGTAGCTGTAGCCAAAACCCAGGCGGGCACAGAGCCTGTACAGTAATCACAGCTTGGCTCGTGTTGGTTACCCTGGTTGAATTTCTCCACTGTCCGTTTTCTATGTTGAGCTTAGACCTTTGAACAAATGTCTCTGTTGTCAAGCCAGGGTCTTGCTCCTCTGATGAAATGGGAACTTTGTGTGTTTGTGTGTGTGCGCGCGCTTAGGTACACAGTACACATGTACCAGCTGTTGAATTAGTGTCACTATGCCCTACTGGGACCTAATCTTCTACCTCACAGTGATTTGTGAGTGTGTGTGTACGTGCATGTGTGTTCATTAACACTATCAGCCTGTGTGTCTCTGAAGCCTAGTGTGCCACTTGACGCCAACCACCCCCTATTCATCTTCCAGCACACACACTGAGCACATGCAGAGCATACACGCCAGGACACATTCACTTGAACGTACGGGTATATAGAAAGAAGGCGAATCAGCCCGCCGCTCGTTTCACTGACAGAACAACCTGTTGTAATTTGCAGATAAATTAACATGTGGAAGAGAAAGAGAAGGAAGCGGAAAAGAAAGACCAGGTGGTTTTGAGGACCGTGTGTCCACGGGAGAGTTTGCCCACCGTGACTAAGCCAGTTTTGGAGGATTTTATTTTTCGACTTTGCTGTCACACCTCAGCCCACAAATTAGAGACATTTAATGCATGAAGGAAATCATCTTTAACAAACTGAATCCTCAAACCCAACAAAGTCCACTCAGTCACTCATTGTCACTGATTAGCAGCTTTTTGTTTTTGTTTTTTAAATATTTTTGCTTTTTCCATCAGCTCTCACCTCATTATTGTCTGAGGACTTGCTGATTTACAGTGTACATATCATGAATAGGTCACTTTTAATAAAAAGAATCACATCATGTGATAAATTCACAATTTAAACTAGTGCACATAACTTCTTTTTTTTTTTTTTACTTCTAGCATAAAAATGGCCCATTTTTAAGAGAAAATACTCATCCAGATTTGGGGTTAAAAGGCAGCGTCAGTATTTATAACTGTTAAAATATCACTGTTGGCTGACTTTAAAAAATCCCACTTCAGTCAAACCTCATAAAGAGCTCTTCAGGCTGTTACAACGTGCACACAGTAACGAGCATCAGTAGCAAAACCAATCATAATGTCAGGGTAGCTCAACATTTATCTTAGCTCCTCCTGAAAACTTGTTCCAATAATTAATGCCAGGGCAGCAGCTAAATGTCAATTTGTGCACCCACACCCAATGGGTTCCTTCCATGCACCCCAATTTGAGAGGCAGCTTCTTTCTTCCTCAGAGATAGGGTACAGTCTTCTGGAATTGGACTCGCTGCCGTGATAGCGTGGAGCTCATTACCGGCCTCATTTATCATCTCCTCTGTCTGTCCGTTCTCTCCTCCCACTCTTTCTCGCTCTCTCTCTTTTCTCCTCAGCTCAATGAGTTGTTCAGGAAGTCGGCGGTGCACAAAGACTTTATGAGCGTTCGTGTCCGTAACCTGGCGCCCAGCAACTCCATCCTGGCCTATGTCGAGGCTCACTTCAAACCAGGTGAGAGATCCTTATAGAGAGATAGATGAGCTTTGTGCATTTGGCTTTCAGCGAGGAGGGTGTGTGAGATAAGAATAAATTTTTAGTAGAAAAATAGGCATCTTGTAAATAGATGAGCTTGTATAGTCTTGCTTTCTGAAATTTGCACAACATGTGCTTTAAACCATGGGTGGGGCTCTCCAGGCTTCAAGGGCTGGTGTCCTGCAGGTTTTAGATATACCCCTGGTTCAACACACCTGAATCAAATAAATAGTTCATTCCCAGGCATCTGGAGAACTTCAAGACAGGTCATATAGCCATTTAAATCAACTGTGTCGGATCAAGGACACATCTAAAACCTGAAGGACCTGCAGGATATCTAAGGAATTGGGTATTGTCTAAATATCATCATGTTACAATACTTTTCTTGGATCTTGGGTCATATGCAGCAGCTGCTTCTTTAAACTACCACACAGAACATCAGCTTCCTCTGTTCCTTTTTATTTTTATTCCATCGTTTTATGAGCCTCATTTAGTGTCCTTGATATCCTTCACGTGGGTTATCGGGTGCCGTTATGTGCCGCTCCTCCATGGCCTGTAAAGCAAACATCTGCGGCGAACATTATGAGACCAATTCATCTGGAAAAAAGCCGGACAATCAACGGCTGGAGGACAAGTGGTCCACGGAGACCCTCCCAACTGTCATACATAGGGCTGTTTGATATATCCCTTTTAACATTTAAGGAGCTCAAGCCTTGTATTTGCTTTGGAGTGCTCCTCGGAGGCCTTGCTCTAAATGCTTGTACCTCTTGTTTGTTGTAGATACAAGATTCACCGTGGAGGACATCGTAGGAGCCCTGCTGAAACAGTTAAAGGCCTCCAAAGACACCAGCATCTCTGTGAAGAAGCCGGAGGATGAGAATATTCGCTTCACCAATTATGGTAATACAGTGTGGACTTAACAGGAGTGTGTAGGGATTAATAAAATGAAAGGGAGTTTTAAGTTATTCATGAGGTAGTTTATCAAAGGTTTTACAGGTCTTGAATAGAAAGTCTCAGAACCGCAGGCTCAACATACTTTAATGTCCCTTTTATTTCCTTTTTCCAAATCCTTTTGTTCTCCAACCACCTCTGTTGACAGGCCTGTCCTCCATCTCCATCTTCACCACCACTACCACTACCACCACAGCGTCGGTCACCACAGCTGCTCCCATTACCTCGACCAGGCCTCCTACAACTTCCCCTTACATCACCCGTCGACCGACAGCCACCACCCGCAGGCCCTTCAGCGGCAGACATAAATTGGTGCTGGTTACCTCGCCTCTAACCACTACTGCCCTGCCTCCAGCCACTACCGTTGCCCGCTTCACAACCAGGCCTTACCACAAGGTGCTGCAGAAGCCCTGCGACTCCCACCCCTGCCTCCACGGAGGCACGTGCGAGGAAAACGGCAGCGAATTCAACTGCAAGTGTCCCGCGGGCCGCGGAGGGACTGTGTGCGAGAAGGGTGGGTCAGCACAGAGTTTTCATTTTCTTTAGGAACTTTATCTTTTGCCATATTTCTGATTACTCTTAAATCAAAAGTTTCAAAGTCTCGGCTTATTTCAGACTCATCTAAGAAAATGAGCTCAGACAGACTTTCCCTGTAATTTGCTACTTTGCAATTAGCAATTTCAAAGAACCCACCAAAGGCTAACGGTTACAGAGATTTTGCAGCAGCTAAGTGGGTTTTAGGCACTCCACTTTTCATTGTGCCAATCATGCTTTTTAGCTGTTTTATAATCACTACTAACCACATCTTCAAGTGCTTTGATGTATTTATAAAGTAGCAGAAACATACCATTATAATAGGAAAAAAATCAAATATTAGAAACACTTGATCAAATAAAACGCTATTTTAAAGCGAAAGAAGAAATGCATTCTCCGCGTCATGCTTTGGTTTGGCGTGGTTGTAGCGTCTGCAAGGTGACACCTTAATTGGCAGTGGGAGTAATGACTTTTAGTTAGCTTTGAAATATGTAAATGAAATGTTATGTGGCCACAGATGTGGATTTATTGGATCGTATAAAGCTCGACGGTTTATCAGCGAGCAATCACAGCACTGTACAGAGTGTCAGTTTTACGGTCGGTGTTGAAGAAAAAAGAGCTGAGGTGTGATTGAGTTTCTCCCCGACTGCTGCGCTTCAAGCTCATCTGGAGTGATTCAGACAGGCCCAACATCTCAGAAATGAGCGACCACTGAGCCGTGCACCAAAGGCTACACAAAATCCAGCCGAGGCCGCAGAGAAAACCATAAACCTGGGAGAACTTTTTAGAGAAGCGCAGCTCCTTCCTTTCCTCCCTCTTACTCTACTCTGGGATTTTTCTGAAATGGGGAGCAACCTCACGCAGCTGCGTCTTAAGATAATTGACACTAATTGCTTTGATGGGGATTAGCTGGTGAGAATCAGTGTGGATCTTTGTGTTAGAGTGCTTAAATGAAATCATGCACGCATACACACAAAACTGCACAACCAGCCTCCCCGAGATCAATCAAGTCATTAGAAAAGCGAGAGCTCATCAGATGCCGTTCTCCTCAGAGAGACGGACAGGAAGACAGATGGACGGTGGGAAAAAAAAGGAGCCCAGGAGGGATAATGCATGATAATAATCAGAATTGTCAAGTAGATTCACAAAAAACAAACATTTGCTGTGTGTGTTTGTGTGTCCACGCGTGTGAGACTGTGCACGATGGCTCCTCTTTCTGCACCTTCTGCTTTTGATAAACCTATCAAGCCTTTGGTGAAAACATCAATCCTGTAAAATAAACAGAATTCTTCTCATTTTCTGTCACGTGCCGCTCACGCATCATAACGTGCATGAAGCTTCTCTCACACCGCAATTAAGCAAATCACATAATAATGACGAGAATGTCTCGTTGTCTTCTTTCCTCCACAGTGATCAAGTACTACATCCCGTCATTTGGAGGCCAGTCCTACTTGGCCTTCCCAACCATGAGCGCGTACCACACTGTCCGCATCGCCATGGAGTTCAGAGCCTCTGAGATGGACGGCATCCTGCTCTACAACGGCCAGGATCGCAAGAAGGACTTCATCTCTCTTGCTCTGGTCAACGGCAGGGTGGAGCTCAGGTGAACGTCAGCTGATTTAAGAGGGACCTTGTCGGCTAACATCAGTGGTCCTGATGTTTTGTTTTTTGATTGAATTCAGTAGGCTTTTTACTTTCACATCCATCGTGGCAAAAATAAGATGAAATTTTAATGATCAACACTATGAAACCGGGTCATTGCAGCAGCAGCTGACAACAGATGCAGATAAGAATAAAACAAAGAGACGGCACTAAAGATAATGAGGCAAATAATTACAGTGAGTAAACATGTCGGAAAAACGGCTGTGCCGGGAAAAGAAAAAGCTACAGTTCACATGATTACAGGTGGAAGGAATATATACTCGGGAATATATGCTAATGTCCCAAGTGCACATTTTATATGTTATCTTTAATCACACAGATAAACAAAGGAAAAATCTAATCTGTATTTACAAAATGCGGTGTTTGTATTTACAGGTGTATCGAATGAGAAAGAAATTTCAGCTTAGATGCTTTAAATGACTCTTTTCCATCAGAACTGTGCATGTAGCAGTCAGGTTTGAAGTGGTACAAGTGTGTTTTTGTGCATGTTGTCAACACTGGTGGGGGCAGTATCACTCTAGGACCAAAGCAAAAAATAGAAGAATAAATAATCAAATGTAGCCAAACAAATAATGATGTTTTTTTCATCATCCCTTCTTGGTAACCATCTACAGCTTTTATTCCATCATGGAATGGATGGAGTATATTTGCAGACTTAAAGTCAGGCTGGGTCACCGTTAGGAAATTGATCCTGATGTAAAACTGGTGTTTTGCCCCTTTAGCATGCACACTGGAGCTTTATGTGGGCAAAATATCTAGTATTACACTTTAAACTGAAGCTGACAGTAACTGCAGGTCTTATCTAGTCTCATGAGAGACGAGACTTTTCCTGCCAGAAACCTGCAAAAACACTAGCACTAATCTCTTCTCTCTGCCGGAGACGTATGAATAAAAAATCATTTGGGGACGGGAACATCTTCAGAAGAGACAAGAATGAGCTAATTAGAGATGCTGCAGTGCATCTTTTTCGGACCTTGTATTTCTAATGTTAGCTTCCCTTGTCTTTCTGGTTCTCACATTTCACCCTGACCCCTGCAAGGTCTTACAGTTTCTCCCAACCTGGCCAGGTTAGATTGCTCTATTCAGGGTAAAATCAATAGCAAACTAAAGGAGATCATTAGTCACTTGTGCTTTCAAATAGAGCTCTGCCTCAATTCTAGAAATACAGCTGTGAGATTACCACCCACAGCTCTGCAAATCCAAGACGTGGGGAGAAGAACTAATTATTTGTGGCAGATAATTGCTCTCAGGTTGCGATAATGCTACCATATGTGTGGGTGCACATACACGACGGCTATTTCTGTGATGATACGGCCTTTTTCTCTCAACAAAACCTCATTAGAAAAAAGGTTGAATTAAAAATGAGGATGTGATTCCAGTCATTTCAGTCACATGCTCCAGTCTGAAATTCCAAATAAACACTTTTGTATCTTCTTTCTTTCCTCCACCTTTGTCTTGTTGAGCATTATGAGCAGATTTCCTGTAGTCATTGTAGTCAAGTTGGATATTTTGAAAAAGAAAATACCTGCCTGATGAAAGTATCAAAGTCAGCAGAAATAGAGGGATCTTTTGGTAAAGTGAGGTGTCTAACTTATTCTGTATCATCCCTTTTCAGGTTCAACACAGGTTCGGGCACAGGCACGGCCCTCAGCAAAGTTCAAATCAGTCAAGGCCGCTGGCATCAGCTGGTGGTGACTCGCAACCGCCGAAACGCCATGCTCAGCGTGGACAGCGAGCCACACATCGAGGGCGAGAGCCCACGGGGCACAGATGGCCTCAACCTCGACACC
Organism: Pundamilia nyererei; assembly: GCF_000239375.1. Lineage (NCBI taxonomy): Eukaryota > Metazoa > Chordata > Actinopteri > Cichliformes > Cichlidae > Pundamilia > Pundamilia nyererei. The sequence continues at coordinate 3,116,041 of NW_005187440.1, read as the reverse complement.
AACCTGTTCATCGGAGGAGTGCCTGAGGACATCAAGCAAGAGTAAGACCTTGGAATTGCAGTTACAGTCACACCATTGTGTTAATAGTGATGTGCAGACACAAAGTCCATCATCTGTGGCTCATTTTAATATTTCATTCTACAGCTTTTATATATTCAGTATCTAGCTAATTCCAAGCGGCACCAATCAAGTTTTCTGTTTATGCTAATTTTGCTGATTTGCCATTTTTTTTATTCAGTGTAGAGTTAACTAATGTTAATCCCACTTCAGTGGCCCGTAACCTAGTCGGAGACTTTTGAGGGAAAAATTAGCCATGTGCAGCTTTTTGATAAATCGACTGCCGTTATTTGTATTCATCTGGTACCCTCCGTTAAGTCATGTGAGGATAGTTGCCTAGAGTGGTTTCATAGAGCGCGGCCCCGTCTTCCATTTGTTTTTTCCCCATCTGCTGCTTGTTCATCCATTGGTCTTAATAGAAGTGCATTAAAGAGTAGGAGGATAACAATATGGGAATATTTAAACTAAATTGCTTTTATGAAAAAAAAATTCTTCATGTTATAAAATTAGTACAAACGTTTAAGTCATAAATTTGCTGTAAAGTTGGGAATTTAAACACAGGAATCTGCTTTTAGTACAGCTTCAATCGGAAGTTCAAAGAATTGCAGTTTTTGGCACTTTGGGATTTGTTTTGTTTGCTTCATTTTTCAGCCCCAGAGCTTGCAGCTAGCTGAGGACACGGACAGTAGGCATCAAATCGCAGTGTATTAGAGTCATTAGTTGCAAGCCTGTGGACACACTCAAACTATCTGCCCCCCACTCCACGCTAGTAATATTGTTTTAGTTAACACTGTGTTGATGGAAGGTGTTTTGACCTGTTTATTTATACGTGTACAATTAATGTACGACCCTAATTCCCAAAAAGTTGGGACAGTGTGACTTGCAAATCTAAACACAGGAAACATTTTACTGATTAATGAAAAATCTTGCTCATTTGTCTTCGAACAATTTGATCGCAGCAAAGTGTCTCAATAAAGTTTGGAGAGGGGCAGCTGGAAAAGTAAGTGGTACTAAAAAGAAACAGCTGGAGGAGCAATTTTGCAACTAATTAGGTTAATCATATTAGAGGTCGGTGACGTGATTGGGTTTAAAAAGGGTGTCTAAGAGGGGCACAGTATGTTGAAATCACTGGACAGGCTCAGGAGCACTTACACAAATCACTGTGTCTGAGCTTTAACTATACAAATGCTGCTTAAAGCTCTACAATGCAGAGAAGAAGCCATATGTGAACATGATCGAGAATCGCTGTCGTCTTCTCCGGGTCAACGCTTTAAAATGGACTGAGACAAAATGGAAAACTGTTCTGTGATCAGCCGATTTGAAATTTGACACTCTTTTTGGAAAACATGGACGCTGTGTCCGCCAGAATAAAGAGGAGATCTATGGAGGTGCATTAGTGCCTGTGGAACTGGCAGCGATAGGGAGGATGAAATAAAAATATAACAAAGAAGATCCAGGACTGTTCAGCAGCTGGAATCCTATATCAGACAAAAATGGGATAACTCTCCTCTCCAGTCCAGTCCAGAAAGTCCAGAAACTGGTCTCTCTTGTGATACTACACGTTGCTGTCATCACAATCAAAATGACCTTTTGTTTTAATTAAAATGGTGCATTTTAACTTCACATGTTTTCCTGTGAATAAAATATGAGGTAAATATGAGAAAGTGATATAAATAAAATGTTTATTATTTTATTATTATTATTAATTACACACCTATTTTACACAGTGTCCCAACTTCTTTTGGAATTATGGTTAAAATAATGCCATTTATGTGAATGATTGTAATTATGTGATATGATATTGTGGCATCCCTGGTACAAAGCCGGTGTCAGTAATAGTAGTAATTAACCAGTTTGTTCGATTTTGATCAGAAATGATCAGATGTTCGAGAAAAAAAGGTCAACATCCGAGGTGAATTTGGAAAAGTCTTCATCTAGCTCTTCCTTTATGAAAATATAATGAAGTGTATTAATAATACTTCATAGAGTATGGCATTTCTTCACTGCAGGTTCAGTGTGATTCAGTTAGCTTTAGTAGTGTAACTTTTTTTCCCCCCTGTCTGTCTTCAGTGTAAAGGAGAGGACAGGGTTGGCAGTCGGTCTGGTGGGCTGCATCCGCATGTTAGATGTCAACAACCGGAACCTCAACCTGCAGGAGAACGGGGGCGAAAGTCTGTACGGCAGCGGGGTGGGTGAATGCGGCAACAACCCCTGCCTGCCAAATCCCTGCAAGAATGGCGGTGCTTGCCAGGTGAAGGAGGCCGAGATGTTCCACTGCAAGTGCAGCAAAGGATTCTGGGGTAAGATGCTGAGCAGATTTTCCTAATAGTTATGGACAGTCATGGAGTTCTGAGAAGTTGGTTCCAGTATAAGCGTGGGGAAATAAGTAGAAAATATGCCTTATTCATATGTAATCTTCAAACTTTCCTAACACCTTGTAGTTAAAATTCTGCTAATACATCTCAGTGTTGCCTTCTCCACAGGGATTCACTGTGGTCATGCCTGACTCACAAATCCTAAGTAAGCTTGACAGGCTAATTTGACAGTGTAACTCATGCCCCCAGCAGCAGCGCTGCAAGTCATTTTGTAAACACTATCAAATCTGTGTGTCCAGCACAGAAATGGGAGTTTAAATGTTGACGCAGTGCAAGGAACACGAAAAACTTTGAACTAATTCTCTGTGATTGGCCTTTGGCCTATCTCTCCTTCCACTGTTCCTTTCCTCGTCTTTTTCTCCCTCCAGCAGATGGCAACTAACAAGCAGCTGAGAGAGAGAATATAGTTAAGAGCAGACACCAGCAGGGCCTAGCCAAGCGTGCCCCTCGCTGGTTATACTGCAGCTTACCGCGGAAAGTTTCACACAAGAAGCAATTTAATTGTCAGATCTCACTTTTATGCTCGAATAGTAAAGGATTTCACCCACAAATGGGGGCAGGTTAATGGTTATTGAAACAACCTGTCAGTCGTGGTTTAAGAGCCATTTTCCTTGAATATACAATGTGGATCAATAAAGTATTGCGTTGTATTACTGTTGCCTTTATGTTTTTGTTGGTGCTGAGAAGCTTGGGGAGGCATGTAAATCTGAAGAAGCACTGCTGTGACAGAAGTTATGCTAGCAACCCAGTGTACAACAAATGGTGTTAATGAGAATTGGACCGATGCCTGCGCCCTCAGATTGAAGTTAATTTTGTCACGATGTCCATTTAAAAGTGGCCGAGATTGGCTATCTCGAAGGAACAGGACAGATCGCAGAAAGAGAGAAGACAGAACAAATGGGCGGGAAGAGTTGTAGTTAGAGGGAGGGCATGTCAGGACAGCTGGATGAATGCGAGAGGGGAGAGAGTAATAGAGTTAAAAAGACGAGAGAGGAAGAATAGATGTGAAAAAGAGCCATGGTGGCGAGGAGCTAAGAGTGGAGGATAAAATACAGCTTCCAAACGCAGGAGTGAGGAAAACGGGGGAGCCCTGTGAGCTCAGCGGGGATGGGGTTCATTAAAGCACTCGCCTCACCACAGGCTCTGACTGCTAAAGTAATAACGGGTGAATTCAGATGGGCTGTGGCAGAGGGCAAACCCATCATCCACCAGACGCCTGCTAGCCTTTCCCACAGTTGGCGTTGGCCTAGAAACATGGCCGCGTGGCAGGAAGGCTCTCCACTGTTTAATCTGGACGTGTAATATTTCTAAATCCTATTAGAAAATGACCTCTATTACAGAGGAAATCCTCATACACCCGCTTCTCTCTCCTTTTTCTGTCTTCCCCTCGTTTCAAGTGGAATACAAAAGAGTCAGTGGTTGAATACGTTGGCGCTTGTTGCATGTTTCCTTGGTGGTTCCCTTCTGACATTTTTGTGTCTACATCCAGGTCTAACGTGTGCCGACGTCCACGACCCGTGCAGCCCCACCAGGTGCCATCCGTCTTCCCAGTGCCAGGCACAGCCCGAGGGAGGCTACAAATGCGAGTGCCCCATGGGACGTGAAGGAAGACACTGCGAGAACGGTAATCTCTCCCGGACACAACAGAGTTTTGGTCTGGAGTCTGCTGTGTAGCACCCTCCTCCATGCCTATTTTCCCTCTTCTGTGACATTTCCATTCCCGCTGAATCGAAAAAGGAGATCAAATGCAGAAGAAGGGAGAGGGGGGTGCAAAAGCCTTCAGGGTGGAAGGGAAAGGGAGGGTTGGTGGCATACAGAACTGAGGTAGATGATTGGCCCCGTCGGGCCATTCACCACATCGACTCTGCTACGCTTGTTAGTGGGTAGGATGCAGCCTCCCTCCCTGCCTTTCTGCCCACAGGTGTTGTGTTCAAACATGTTTGTTGGTACTTAGTTTCACATGGCAGAACCAGGCCGCTGCTGGGAAAAAGACCGGAGCACAGCTCGGCTGCTTTTGAAGTTCATCATTAGCACTTTGGGCGGTGTGGCATTTTGAAGTCTACTCATGTTTATCCCTCCCTTCCTTTGTAGATGTTGTCATGAATGCTTGCAGAAGTTGACTTCTGCAAGTGTGAATTAAAAAGAATATATTCCGATGCAAATCCTGAACAAAAGAGAAACGCGCAACCTTGTAACCCTGGGAATTCAGAAAAAAAACCAGATGGGAATAGCCTCTTTCTCCTTCGCCTCGAGTCCAAGTTAGCAGGTGATTAAAATAAATTGAGGTGAACCAAAATCAATGCCATGTGAGCGGGAGCGTCTCCCATTCCAAAAGGCTATTTTTTTCACACGAATCAATGAGATGACTAATCGCATCAGTCCTTCCTGCCCGCGGTGATTAATGGGAGCGTCAGTCAGCCAGAGTGTCAGCCCCCGAGAGGAGCTCAGAGATAAGGTGGCAGCCAGGCGGACATCCCCTCTGAGGGCTGCACTGAGAACAGTTAAAAAGACAGGTAGCTTAGAGCGCTCTCATCAGAAGCCTGAAGGTGAATTGGTCGTAATATGAAGTGTTTGTATCTTAGCATGTGCGCGTGTGTGCGCGCACGTTTAGCTGAGCTGTGGCTTCCATTTCAATTCCACCAGGGGTTTGTCAGTGTAGCTCGCTGCTATAATATTCACAGTCAAGGACTTTTCTCAAGGGTGTTCCAGTAGTACTGAATGGCCTACTTTACTCAATGCTTTTACCCTGTCATAGTGTAAATCATTACAATTTAGTGATGGAAGCACAATCATTAGGATTGAGGCAGTACACACACAGACCAAAAAAAGGGGGCTTGTCAGTTACATTAAGCTAGGTCTTTGTGTGAGATTTTCTTTTTTGTGTATTCAAGCTGCTTGTTGCCATTTCATTTTTTGATACTGTGGGTTTATTAGAAGTACTAATTGGGTGTCATTACTCCACCATCAACAAAATTGCCACAGAGCTTGCCACTGACTTAGCAATAGAAGCAACGGCTCGCTAAATGCCGCTTCTGACTTAAAGACCAAAGACCAGCTGTGGAAACTTTAACTTGACGGAAATTGTCTTAGTCGTCAAACTCAGTCACCCACGCATCATGCAGCTTTCCTGGTCATCCAGCCTCTTCCAATGCCTTGCCCTCTGCTCACCTATTGATCGATGTGCTTTCAGTTTGAGCGCTAGGTAAAAAACAAGAAAAACCCTCCAGACTTGCTCTATAGGAAACTACATTCTGAGAAGCTCTTAAAGTGTTCACTTTAGCGAAGGATTCCTTGTTGCGTGCACCAGACTCTTTTTCCGTCTCCTGCGCGGTGCGTGCCGTCATCATCATTAGCAGTCTTCTGCACAATAGCTAATTAGCTTTCTCTTCTATGTCTCCCTTCCCCATCCTGACTAATCCCAGCCAATTACGAGTAAAAGCTTTCTTGCCGGCTACATAGATAGGTATGTGTATATGTGTGAGCATCTAGCGTGGCACATTCCTCTCAGTGATTGTAGCTTTTGCAAGCAACACCATAAACGCATACTCCCACAGTGACACTTGAATGATTTTTAATGTCAAGCTACTTGTTAGCGGGATGGCACAGTGCCTGTCCTAATCACTCCAGACAGCCAAAAGACGGGACAGCCAGACGTAGACCCTGTTGCTAAGACATGAATTTGTAAAAAGGCCTGCCAAAATACAATAGCCACATTATTTGATAGGTCCCAGGCTGTGGTGTTAAACTCCGCATGTCTCCAAAGGTCCTTTGTTATACAGTGGCGGGCTGTGTAATCAGTCTGACATAAGGGTTTTTTAATTTATTTAATTTTTTTGTTTGAATTTCCGTCAGGAGAAAGTCTTAATCCCAAAAGCTATAAAAACACAAATCCATCTCTCTCCTTAATGCTGACAGGCTCTTCAAAGATGTACTGACTATCCCTGAATTTCAATTTTGTCAGCAGCAAAAACGACACCTGCGGTTCAATACCGTCTCTTTGTTTTTTTTTCCCCCCCAGTGGTTGAGAGGCAAGGGGCTTACATGCCACTGTTCAACGGAGACTCTTACCTGGAGCTGAAGGGGCTACATCTGTACGGGCACGATCTGCGGTAAGTCCCATGCCTCAGTGTGAAACCCACATGTATTATTGAACACCGGATACCACGTAGGTCTCACAGACTGAGCTTGTTCTGTGCCTAAAGCCAACACCCTTCTTTAAGCCTGGACTGAACTGACAATGACGGAAACAAGTAATGCTGTCTAAGTGTGAGCATGTAGAACATACAATGTCTTTATATACTGGAGAAACAGTGTTGATGCACCAGACACAGGAAAACATCTAGGAGATGTTTCTAGGAGATCCTCTTAAACTCACGTGTGTGTTTTGCTTCTGTTACGTCTGCAGTCAAAAGGTTAGCATGACAGTGGTTTTCATGGCCAACGACTCCAATGGTTTGATCTTTTACAACGGCCAAAAGTCGGATGGAAGAGGAGACTTCATCTCACTGTCCTTGAGCGGTGGATTCCTGGAGTTTCGCTACGACCTGGGGAAGGGACCTGCCACCATAAGGTTACCACGACTTGAGAATCTAAGAGGGTTTAAGTTATCAAACAAGAAAACAGAGAAATATAAAACTGTGCATGTGTGTGATTCAGGAGTAAAGAACGGATCCAGCTGAATGTGTGGAACACCATCAACCTGGAGCGCTCCAACCGCAAAGGAGAGATCATGGTGAACAAGAAGGGTGCTGTCCGAGGAGAGGCACCAGTAAGAAAACCGCAACCCACCAAGCTACTGCTAATGGTTATCTTGCTTTTAGCATGGGGCCAGTGCTATCCTTACCCTTATGTCTGCCTGTATTTATATGTGTATATACCCCTCTGTGTGCCTATGCCTCATCGCCACATCATGCCCCTATAAGTAGTGTCCAAGTTACTGCTTACCCAGTTTTGCTGATTTTTTTTGTACACAGTCCCAGAGCGTATAGTTTGTTCTAACCTAAAGTATGCAGCTATCTCCAGAAATCCAGCAATGCAAGAGGGAGAGCTGTAAATATAGAAGGGGCAGTCTTAATTTTGTAATACTTCTTCAAGCTTCCTGATTTTCTAGAGATAAAAGTTAGCATTACCTACCAAATTCAAAAAGCAGCCTTTTCTGCTGGTATACAGTCAATTTCATAAATCCAGCCTTTGAGGGTGCTGCCTAGGGAGGTGGAGGCAGATCAAGGAGATAGCAGCAGCGAGAGAGTGCGTAATGAAAATTTTAAACCCGGCGACTAGACTAATAAAGCAGGTACATGGTTCCAAATGAAGGCGATCTAATAGTTTGATAAGTCTGCAAGTCATCCAATTATATTAAACAGTGTAATTTGTGACTGTGAACATGCACTCTGTCAACTCCATCAACTTCCTCTAAGATGCAACACTGCTTTTTTCTTTTTTCCCCTCTCTCTCGCTGCTCAGTCACCCCTCCTCTGCCTCCCCATCGTCCGTATGGTAATTGTGTTTTACTCCAGCAACGGAGGCAGAAAATCTTATTAAAGAAAGAGAGCAAGGGAAAAGCGAAGATGAGTGGGGGGCTGGTAGGACGCAAGGGATGAGCTGAGACTAGTTATGGAGCTCATTGCAGAGACCCTATCCAGTATTGCTCTAAGCTAATTCTCTCCCACTTCAGCGCTAAGAACCAGGAAGGCGTTACAATACGCTTTGCTCAGAGAAACCTATATCATATCAAAGGTGGTCGCACACAGGAACATATATGGATGCATATAGCATGTTCATTTCAAAGTCTGTTCAGGCTGCTGGCGTAATGAACTACAAACTTTCAAAGGTTCGGATAACAGAAATAATAATCTACTTCACCTCTTATTGAATGGCTGTGGTCTATAAATGAGGTTGGGTTAAGTGGCACTATTCATAGACTCTCATCCATGAAGTGTTTTTTTTTTCCTCCTTTTCATCTTTTGCTAATGGCATCGTATGTTTCATGCACGGCCTTCTTAGACTTACTGTCTTATTTGCATTCATGTTCTCTAGTGTAAATACGCACTTGCACAGCTTTGTGGTTTCATGTGTGTGTATGTATATAATGCAAAGGTGTGCTGTCCACATTTTATATTCTTGTTTAACGTGTCTGTCTCACATGTCAGTGCTTCACAGCGGCTTCTTTTTTTTTTAATACTCTTGCAGGTGTGTGTGTTATAGTACGTGTGTGCTTTGTGAGCTTTTGCATTTGCCTAGCTCTGCATGCTCCTTTGTGCACAGACACTTTCTAGTTACCCTAATAACTCTCTTCCTCCCTATTTTCTTTCCTTCTCTATGATGTGCTGTCTGGAAATAAGAAATCACGCAAGGTAATTAGACAAGTCCCAGTCACACCTCAGCCCCGCATTTTGTTTGAGCCACCTCGCTGTGTCCTCTCACCCTCATCTCTTCATGCAACAACTGCACAGACCAAAAAAAGGGTACTTCTGCAGAGCTGCAGGCAGCTTTAAAGGTGCCAGTTCTGTAGAACAACTTTGCCATTTTCATAAGCTCATAAACGCACACACAGCACCAAAGAGGAGATGCTCCTAAAGAACAAGGTTTGGCTTTCACCTCGGTCCATCTGCTGTGGGGGTGGGAAGGTGGGAGGTAAGAAGGAAAAGAAGCAGCCATCTTTGCGATGGCCATTGTTTTTAGCAACAAAGAAATGTCTTCATTAGTCTGCCGTAGGCGGGGATATCACGCCAGTGCCGCGTGCCTGTCGGAAAGTGAGAGCGAAGACATGGGAGGCGAGGAGGATATATACCGTAGGAGACGGTGAGGTGCTAAGCCAAGCCTGGCTGTTCTTTTGTCATCTGCTCTCACTTTTATGCACAAGAACAATCCTCCATAATATCATGAACTCGCTCACTCTTTTACCCATTACGACACAAGTCTCACTGAACATCACTGAGCAAGAATCACCCCATGGAACCAGCCATCCTCTTTCAACAGGTGGTTATTATTACCTGGAAGAGGGGGAGAACTTAGAACATGATCTACCATTCCATTGCATGCAGTTTCACTTAGCGTCATAGAAGTGTAGCTTGACATAGATAGTGAGTACTTAAATTCCAGAGTATCACTCTATGAAGGGGTAAGATCTCAGGGAAGGTGCAGTATGTTTCTGTAACTCTATCTGCAGAGTAGATGGGTGTTGTAGAGCAGTAATGTCTGCATACAGAGCCTGAGGTGGCCATCTTTGCCCTACAGTTTGGTGACAACTTTTGGCAAAGCCTAGAGGCAACAGCCACAACTGGGTCCAGCTGCTTTGGCCAAAGTCTCTGCTCTATCTCAGCTGGAAGCGGCTCAAGGTGCAGCGACACAGCCCCGGGCTTCAGCCAAGCACCACAGCCTCCCGCACTCCAAATCCCATCCTAAATAAAAGCCAGCCTGATGCCAGCTTGCCTGCACAAAGCCAGTTTATTTGGCCCCTTCCATCATTTTTACAGCAATTAACTCCACTTTAACCCTCTGGCAATTACTGCCCTACATAAAATAAAGATCATTAATTCCTTCCTTCTGAAGTGGGCCAGTTCTCCCATGCAAAAGTAGCAAAGAGGCACCTTGCTAATGCAAAGCAATTGTTCCAAAGGTTTGGTGGAAAGAATCGAATTTCATAGCCGCCTGCTGCACAAATGAATTGCAATTAATGTGTCTCCACACTCAACCGTTTGAAAGGTCGGTGCTTATAATCAGCCATTCATTAGAGATGTCTGTAAAGAACCATCCATATCTCCAGCCCAGCCTGCTTCTGATTTTCCTTTGTAGTCTCTTTTTATGTCGCACAGATAGAGGATAATTGACCACTCTCTCTGAGAGACACAGAAATCAATTATGTTGTAATGTATCAAGTGTATTGGCGTGGAAGGAAGGCACGGAAGTTCAGTTAAAGCCTCTGCTGGCTTTAGTATTAAATCTTTTTTTATGGGACATTTGTGACATGTCTGTAAATGTGGTATGTGTATTAATCTCAGTCTTTATATCTTGGGTAAAAGGATGCAATTTATTTCCTGGCTCCCTTGACTGTGGTAAAAGTATAAACCAATATGTTCTGAATAGGAAACTCTTGAGAAAAGTTGATGATGGGTTATGGGAAAGAGTCAATAAAGACATACAGAGGTAGATGTAGAGCTATTTTTGCGGGGTGCATCTCTGGCTCATAAGCTGAAACGTGTCTGTGTCCTTTCTCATCAGAACCAGCACGTAGATCTTAACCTGAAAGAGTCTCTTTTTGTTGGTGGAGCTCCCGATTACAGCCGACTAGCAAGAGCCGCTGCACTTACGGAAGGCTTCAAGGGAACAGTCCAGCAGGTAAATTTATACATGTCTCTTTGTAAACGAATTAATGTGTCATTAACTCATATTTTCGATTCTATGTTATTTTAATGACCTTAGACATACAGCAGCAAAGTCCAGCGATAAGTTACTCGCTGTCCTGCTATAAGCCCTCGCATTAGTAATTTTCCATTATGAGCTCACTCTGTGACGGACAGTGGCTGTGCTCATTTGGATTAGTGCACACTAATAATAGAATGCACATTTTTGAAGTCTTTCCATTTTGCTATTCTCAGATCTTTCCCTGACAACTTTCCAGTTTTTTTTTCTTCCTCCACTTTCCAGCAAAAATCTCATCTCAGAGTGCCAAAAATAACTTGGTAGAACAAAGGCTGGATGTTACTGTTTGTGCAAAGTTGTCATTAGTTATCCTCTCCAAACTTTCCCTTGACAGTTTCGAGCAAATCAAAAGCTAAATGTGGCGTTTGTCTTGCTTGGCCTGTAGGGAATAATTAATTATGAGGAAGTATTCCGAGTCTGGTGTACTGTTTAACACACGTGTTGTAATTTTTGGAGGCAATTTTCGGTCTGCAGCAGCAGGGGATTCGTCTTCAGAGGTGCGTGTTAAACTGAATCTACAGCCTCACTGTACGCATTTATTTACTTGTAGGATGTGTCGCCATAATTAGATTTAAGGATGGTTCGGCAGAAAACACAAAACCCTTCATGGATGTGTTCCTTTGGATAACAATCAAGAGTGGTAAATGATAATCTTCAAGTGGTGTGCTAAGGAGGCGAGAATTTAATCAGATAATTTTAATACCTTAAACGACTTATCAGAGGTAATAGGCATACGAGCATGACAAGAATTATATTGTAAATGCAGCACTTCAAAGAAAGGTCACTAAGACTATTACATAAATGCATGTCTTCAAAAATAGTAAATGAGGAGTGTTTATAAGATTTTGTTGATTTGTCTCCAAACGCATGCACACACACACACACACACACACACACACACACACACACACGCACTGCTATAAAGCTAGCCCCACTGAACCATGTAGCATGTATTTACTGCACATTATGTCCAGTATGCTCTGTTCTTTATTGAAGGTCAACACAAAGACAAACAGTGAAATCTCAGTGAAATAACTGAACGAATACAGAAGACACCTGCGTACAAGAGCTGTGTTTTTTTTAATATATAGTTGATTTGTCTCCAAACGCATGCACACACACAC
>NW_005187440.1:3065154-3103399 GCF_000239375.1 Pundamilia nyererei | reverse complement strand
AACAGCTAAGATACTGCGCAGGACCCTCAAGCTCCCAGGCCTCTGGTAGAGGACCCGAGCTTGAAGGATAAACCGCCCGCAGGGGCGTGCTGGGTGTTATAAGACAACACAATCCTGTTTCCTCAGGTTTGGTGTGAAATGGGTGTGGCCTAGTCAGAAAAGGATGATATCCTATATTTCTTTGCTCCAAACAGGATTCAACTACATCTGGAGAAAGAAATATCTTAATATATTTTTAGATTTTGTTTTTGCCTGGTTACTAATAAGTAAAGGGCTGTCAAACATAAGGCCCGGGGCCCAGTATCAATCCGTCAAAGATTGACAAAAAATCTGTCCCACAGAATATCTTTGGAAAATGTGAAGGAGCACATTTTAACTGTGTGGACATTCACATTACACCAGTAAATAAGTAAGAGATTAACAATTAGACTACAGAAATTATGATTTTTACATTGGAAAAAACAAGAAAGAAAAGAAAAAAGACATTCTCTAATTAACAAATATTTTCCATTTTTTTTATTACAAGACTTTCTGTGCATTGAGCTGACAGACTTTTTTCTCTATTTTTACAGATTTATTTGCTACAGTTTAAGCCAAAATTAGCAAAATTAACATGTAGAAAAGCTGTATTGATGAAATTGCACTACTTTTTGTTATATTAAAATATCTCAGGAGTCTCACTGGTCCGGCCCGCTTAGGATCAAAGATCAAAGATGGCCCATGATGTAGAATGAGTTTGACATCCCTGGTTAAGTACAATCAAACCACTGAGTCATCGTGATGTTTTCCACATTTTTATTTTGCTGCTTATTTAATAATTGATATTTGATTTTAGTGATGTACTATCTCAGAAATCCCAAATATGACTCTCCACTGTGGCTCAGATCCAATTTATTTCCTCCCGGTGCCTTTTGAAATATGCGGCCACTAGCGAGAACGTCGCTAGTTGCCGAGATGCATGCTTTTTGTTTCGTAAACGTCTTCGAAGCCAGACTGAGGTAACACCTGCTGATAACGCCCTGTGTGCACTGCTTCTAGATCACTCTGATGGGTACGCCCATCCTCAGGGAGGAGAATGCCTTGCGCTCCAGCAGCGTAGCCATGTTCCAGAATCACCCCTGCTCCAGGGAACCCTGTCACAACGGTGGCCGCTGCAAACCTCAGCTGGACACTTACAACTGCGAATGCCTCAGCGGCTTCTCAGGGCAGCACTGCCAGAACAGTGAGTACCGCTGCCATCTTTTGTCGTCTGTCCTAACACATACATTACATTTGGCTTTATCCTAATCCGAGTGAATGAACCAGAGAAAATCTCAGTTCTTAAACACATTTCCTACCCCTACTTTAAGGACCAGTGTGATTTCTCTTTGTGTAAGCCAGTGGCTAACAATACTTGCTGGGTTGAGATCACCTTATCATGCTTTTGCGCGGCTTCAGTGAATCACTGTAACCGTACAAATTGTTCTATTTCCTCATCCAAGATGATCTGGTTTTACTCCAGAAGCATAGCATTTTGGGCTGCTTTTAAAGCATAGTATGAGTGGCACTGAAATCAGTGATGCTTCATGTAACACTGCTTGTTCTTGGCTTGCCTCTATAGAAGGTAAAATATGAGTCTCAATTTTTTTCTGCTCATAAGACCTTTATTTCCATTGTGCTCTGCCATTGCGAGGTAATAATGCCAATATTAGACATGTGATGTCTCTTTTATGTCACTCTCATTATATATTGATCTCAAACTAACGCGGCACTTACGAAAATGATGAACTGTGTCAACTGAATATTTATGAAAGGAAGGGGTTGCGCATTCCTTTCATCATCTTCGTGATACTCTGCCAGACGTGCGCTCGTTCGGGGCCAATCTGTCTTACATACTCAGTCGTTGCTTTTGCCATTAACCTTGGGCGTGTGGCCAACGCACCAATCCACCTACTGCATGCTCACACTTCATTGCCTTCGGCTCTGATAACTGAATCTTTATTGATTGGTGCGATCTCATCCTCTCATCATTCCTCGCCCCGCCCCTGTCCTTCACAGCCATCCACGAGAAGTCTGCTGGCGAGACCGAGGCCATCGCCTTTGACGGACGGACGTTCATCGAGTACCACAACGCTGTTACCAGGAGGTAAGAAAGACTACAGTCCGTTCAGCATCATCCACCATCTCTGCTGTAGAAGCTATTAGCCAAATAGCCAATTAGCCAAATAACCCCTCTTTTCTCCATCTTCTCCCGTGGTAAGCTGTGATGACAGTGTTGATGATATCATCAGCGCTGGGGCTTCAGGGTGAACTAGGCGCTTGGCTAATAGCTCATCGTTCTGTCTGTGGCAAGTCCCGCTACGCTTTTGACAGGATTTCACTAATTAGCGAGACAGTTAACAATCACAGTGTTGCCCAGAGCACGCTCGGTTCGCCCTGTGGTCTACCCCGTAGCTCGCACTGATGCTGAACAGTAAGCACACACATGATTAAACTTCTCATCCTATTTTGATGTGGTCATCATGTGCGGATGACCGTTTTTCATCACGCTTTCAAAGATGTGTTGGCTTCAATTTTAACTCCCCGTAATGGGGAAAGAAAGCCGATGACGTAGTTGGAAAATGATTTCTGGGGCTGTTGTATAAAAAAAACACAAAAAAACCAGCAATCCACTCACTTCAGGCAACTGATGAGACATTTTTAGTCTTCCATCCATCTACAAGGTTGGCAAGAGAGCGCCTCCAGGTTGGAATAAACAAAAATGTTTATGTGACGAGCCTGAAACGACGTCAAGCATACGGCTCTATATCTTCGACTCGCAGCTCCTCACACAAACACTCAGAGGTGTGAAAACCGGGTTACGGTGTGCAGATCATCATGCTGCCGTGGACGCTCATACCTCACACTCACTCAGAAACAACTGGCTGGAGAATCACATATCCGTGTGTGCCTTTTGATGTGTCTTTGCTGCTTGTTGATGGCGTTAGCATTCCAGTTGTTCGTCCTCTGTCCTTGACCTCCCTTGTCTTTGTCCACATCTGTCTTTGTTTCATGTGAATGTCCTTCACTGTCTTTCCTTTTCACTCAAGCCAACTGACCAATGAGATCCCAGAGTAAGTAGACTTTAACACTGGGTATTTACCCAAGTTTCAAATCCAGCTCGACTAACAGCAGAAAAAAATTTTTTTTTTTAAATCCATGTTTGATAACCCAAATGCAAAGATTAAAGCACATTCAGTTTCCCGTCTTAATATCCACACAGAACTCATCTTAACCGTTAAAGCCAGATTTTCACATCCAAGGCCCATATCCATAATTTCATTTGACAGGTTTCCTTATTTTTAATGCATCATGCATTGTCATTAGCTCCTGTCTTTTTTTCCTTTCAGTGCAAAGGGAAGCATGAATGTTTGCATGATAAGCATTGTGCACAGCCCTCCGAGAAAATGAATTGCTGTACTGAGAATGTGCAATATTTTATGCATGGTTGTAGCTCGTTCATAAACAAAATGAATTGCCACGTGCTTTATGCTGAATGGCATTAAGCGCTAATGTGAGAAATGAATGAGACCCCTTGAAAACTACAAGAGGAGGTTATACTAAATACAACTCAACCTAGTTTCTGGTGCCTGTGGAGTTTGTGCGCAGGAAAACCCTCGGTCATGCCTTAGTTATTAAAGGTTTTTCTTCCTGCTCATTAGCTCGGTAAGTAACCTCTTTTTTAAAAAAGCGCTGAAGCAGAATTCGGCTCAAATTAAGCCGACTGGATTCCGCCCAGAGTTCCACTCCATGCCAGGGCTTCTGTCATTTCATTTTTGCCAGATCTCTAACTGTAATTGTGAATAATTACAGAGTCGACTGTACAGAAAGGCTGTGACATGTTAATCACAGATTTGTCTCCCTTTGTAGATTAGACCTCCAATTGAGATCTCTCTCCTCAGTGTGTAGCCATGGGCATCAATCTCACTTAGCAGCAGGGGACAGCGGTCCTTGAAGCCAGACTGTCAAAAGTTTAATGGATGTCACATTTACTACGAGCCACAATGAGGGTGAATCTAAGCATACCAGGCTCTTGGTGCAGCACTCTAAAGGAGCACAATCAATTGGGTGGGATTTGATCTGGTAAAAGGAATGAATACATTTCTCGGCCATTAAGTGGCGCTAAGGCCAAAATGTCAAACTTTAACCCTGGGTTAATGTTTTGGTTACTATTTACAGCACCCCTTTGATCACTCCTCCTCCTCCTCCATATCTGGAAGCTCAGGTCGATTACGCTCAAGCTCCATTATTTCAGAGACAAATCATATCTGGCCATGACTCTCAACTGATACGCGCTTGACCCCATTTTTGGACAATTGCCCAATTTTTCTCATTCGCTGCTTTCATCTCTGGACAGAAGGTAATTGGTGCAGCACTGTAGCGTGCAGAGCCATAAATATAAAGGAGCTGGTCAATAATTGGACGCTGACTTAAAGCGGGCTCTGCACCTCAGTGGACACTGACCATGAATGTGCTTAATCTTGATGCTTCACTCTTTTAAAAAATGCTTGATCCCAAGGCATTTTGGAGAGTTAGTCATCCATCTTAATCTCAGCGGTTCCCTTAAGAACCTTTTTATGGTTGTGGTGTTATCAAGGCTAAGCTACACTCTTCCTATGATCACACAACAGTTGTTATCGACTTGACGTGGTCGATATTGTAGTAGAGCAGATAAGTTATGCTTTTTGCAGCTCCAGGCCTAAACTAGACCTCCTCCCTCCCCTCCTCCCTCCCTCCCTTTCTCCTTGTTGCCCCTTGCGCTTACACTGCATGCCGTTGACTTTCTCCCCCTGCTCCCTTAAGTCCCGAGTCTCTGGAGAACCCATCCGACCAGAGGTGAGTCTCTCAAAGCTATCAAAAATGTGGTGCTGTCGGCTTGCGTATCACCTCCTCATTCCTCCCCTTCCCTCCAGACAACCCCTCGTCGACCTCTCACAGGGCTAAATCCTCCTCCGCAGAGACAACACTGTTTCCATTACTGAGATAGAGTTACCAATACGAAAGGCAAAGAGCCTCTGCATATGCTTCAATAAATTCTGAAAAAGTTAAGAGCTCTGATAACAGCACAAATCCATCCAGAGCTACAGTCTCTTTGCAATAGCTGTCCTCCCACATGGCTTTTTATTATTCTAAGCACTACTGCCACCTAGAGTTGAAACGTAGGTCCACACCCTGAGAGGCCTTTTTCAGCTTTGAAAAAAATCCGAGAAGATAAAACTCTTCCATTTCCAAAAAGAAACAGCATCACAGCAGAAATCTATGAAGTCTGCGGTGTATATGAGATCTAGAGCGCTGTGCGCCGCCGTTGTTTTATTCATGATATATTCAGCACTTTTAATAACCTTGACCTTATCACTGACAATCCGCTCCAGTGGAGATTTATTGGGCCCTGTAAGCTCTTTGAGGGTTTGCCAGGAGAAGGTTCACTAAGCTGTATTTTTTGTTAGTTTTTTTTTTCTCTCTGGAGAAATTTTTTTTTTTTTTTGGTGTGTGTGTGTGTTCCTGTTTACCTCAGCAGTTTTGGTTAATCAAGGGGGTCGATGTTTGTAACCTAAGCATGTTTTTGGAAAAGAAAATCCTTTTTTTCTCCTCTGCTTCTGCTGAGGCGACTGGCATCATTTTTGGCATGAGCTTTCAAAGTTTATTTCCTCCAAAGTTAAATATCATCTTGCTGCTTTGTTTAGACATCATTTAATGGAAGATAAACAGGAAAAAAAATGAAGAAAATCTCCTCGAGGTTAAGGAGAGCTGCTATTCTCATTCTCTCTGTATTCCCTCCCATTTCCTGTCCTGTTTGTACTCCCATGTGCTTCCCTGTTTGCTGTGCTGACTCCCTTGCCTTGTTGTCTGTCTTGTCTTGTCTTGTCAAATCTATCTCCAGGTCTGTGGTGTTGTTTTTTTGGTTGTTTTTTGTTTTAATTGAATCCACGTGTTGTTGGTTCTT
Source organism: Pundamilia nyererei (assembly GCF_000239375.1). NCBI lineage: Eukaryota > Metazoa > Chordata > Actinopteri > Cichliformes > Cichlidae > Pundamilia > Pundamilia nyererei. The sequence goes on along the minus strand of NW_005187440.1, from coordinate 3,097,437 downwards.
TGTCGTACGTGCCCTCACCTTGTCTCTGTCTTTGTGTTTAAATACCCTTTGAAGACGTTGGAAGTAGTTCCATTTTGCTGATGTGCAAACAAATGTGCAGAGACTGAATGATGAGGTATGATTGCCTGGATGTCTGCTGTATCTCTGGTGGACTCACGGAGGACCTTTGTTAGTGCGTTTGTATGCAGACATGGATGTGCGGTGTTGTCTGTCTGTGCACGAATTCAGCAGAGGCACATTGCTCTGTGTACTTTTCTCGCGCAGCGGTGACAGTGGCTTACAGTGCCTCTTAAGGATAGAAGGGAAGTCTCCTAGTCTCTGCATCCAAATCATCCTGGCAGCTGTAGCAGTCAAGAGATGGGAGATCAAACAGCTGCCTAAACAACACACACAGAGCAATGCACAAAGCAACAAAGGAAGCAGTAGGCAGCAGTGCAGTTCAGGCTCAGTAGGATGTAGAAAAGCTAATAGCGAAACAGCCCCCTGCTACTCACCCAGCATCCTGATTCTCCTTCAAAATCCCGGTAACTCTGTTAGCATGTGATTGCAGAGTTAAAGCTACAAAGTTTTCTTTCTAAATATGTAAGCAAATAGAACCAGATGTCATCACAGGTAATGCACCTTTGAGACGACAGCACAGGACCCTTGCTTCCTATATGCAATATCCATAGGTATGTTAAAGATTAGAAATCTTTCTGATGTAGCAGACAAATAAATGAACATGTATTTTCTCTCCTTCTAGCGAGAAGGCTCTGCTGGTGAACAAATTTGAACTAAGCATCCGAACTGACACGACCCAGGGTCTGGTGCTGTGGAGCGGAAAGGGCGTGGAGCGCTCAGACTACATTGCCCTAGCAATTGTAGATGGACATGTCCAAATGACCTATGACCTGGGCTCCAAACCCGTGGTGCTGCGCTCTACTGTGCGTGTTGACACCAACAGCTGGATACGCATCAAGGCCAGCAGGTAAGACGGGAGACGATAGGTAACGGGATCAGTGATGGAAGCTTTTACATTTAGACCAGGATTAGGATTAATCCATATTGTGTTTGTGTTGCTGCACACCGTGATCTCCTGCATGAATCCTCGGCTACACAGCGATCCCTCACACTGAGATGACTCTGATTAGTTCCAGGTTAACGTTATTTTCATGCCTGGTCATGCACGAGGATGATATTATGCATCAAATTGCTTTGACACGGTAATGAATGTTCAAAAAGGAAGAACATCCTGCAATATCCACACACACACATAGGCAGGAAATAAATGAGTAAAAAAATAAGAAAAGTGAATGCGTATTTGTATGTGTATTTCCCTTTCATACACATCACTGTATTTTGCTCTGTAGATGACTTGCAAGAATGCTTGATTTAAAAGAATAGAAAGACGGTATGAATAACATTGATATAGCTGCAAGCAGTGAAGACGAAGGTCCAAGCAGACTGTGAGCATTTGAACTGTCGTTGACCTCTCAGGACAGCTGTAGACATACCACATGCTTAAATTGCTATAATCTTAACAACTGGGACTTTCAAACCGTAGAACCTCTGCCTCACCAGAGAAGTGAAAATGACTTTGCCTCTGCAAAAACTTGGCTCACGAGACATATCATATATGCATACCTATGGTATTCCCCTTGTTTTATGTAAACTCAAAAGCTTCATAACAGTCAGAAAATGCATGTGATGTTAGTCTGAAAAAGTCTCATCATTCATGGAGTTTCACGTTTTGTCACACATTAGTGAACCTCAGGGACATTTTTGTAACTTGGAGATTACAAAATGTGTGAAATCAATCATTAACAGATTTAATGCTTGAGACCTTAGATTGTGCAAATTTGCACTAATCCATGCAGCCAACTATGAAGTCTAAACCTCTTGCATATGTGTTGCTACCCGGAGGTGGAGTCTGATGCACTTTAATGCATAAGCTTAGTACTACTACCAAACATGGGTCTCAAGTGCAAAAAGTGCAAAGTGCAAAAACAAATGCCCTTCAGGCTTTTCCAGTAGTCAAGCCTGGATGAAATAAATGCATGAGTTACTTTCTCAAAGTCAGCAGGTGACAATTTTCGCAAGGGCCCACAGCTGGAAGGGGGTGGCTTTAACAACAGAATTTATTTGATCAGTTTGTCAGGACAGATGACGTTGTACTTACCACAAAACTAGTCAGTCACATCATAAACAGTTTTTGATACAGTTGAGCCTTGTCTATACAAACCTGTAGCAGGTGCATAGACACTCACCGACACTCACTTTCCTGTCTTCCTCTCACATTCTGCCAGAGGGTTCTTAATGTTAAAAGGGAGTTTTTCTTCACCACTGTCGCCAAAGCACTTACTCAGAGGGAGTCATCAGATTGTTGGGCTTTTCTCTGTATTCTTAAACTGTCTTTACCTTACAATATAAAGTCTATTGAGGTAACTGTTGTTATGATTTGGTGCTATATACATAACATTTGAATTGAATTTATTAGTTGCACTTGCTGGCACTGGATTGGACCCCATTTTGCCTTCAGAACTAAATAATTTCTTCGTGCCAGAGAATCAGTAAGAGATTGCTTTGTGGGTATATCCTAGTAGATTTCTGAACCACGCCATGTTAAAAGTCCCTTAAATCTCATTTCTTCCTCATTTTGATGTGCAGCTTGAACTGCAGTAGGTCGTCTAGGCTACGTCTTAATGCCAAGGTGACATGTATGACCAGATATTTGTGTTAACAAGTAGTTGAAAATGTGTACCTAATGTAGTGGCCAGTGACTGTAGGTGCATGTGCACGAACAATAAATAACACTTGAATTAGAGAAAATAACATTTAGTAAATGAATAATGGATAGAAGAGAAAAAACATGAAGTGTGCCGAACTTTTCTGTCCCATGGTGATGTCACTTTAATGGATTTCTTCATTAAAAATAAATTCATTGCCCAAACTCAACACCTTCCCTGCGACCCCTGCATTATCGTCGGTGAGCATTTTACGTTCGGCATAGCGGCGACTGGTCACGTGGGGGGAGAATTTGTTCGGTTTCATCACGTAAGGCGGGAATAATCGATCCCTGAAAAGCTGCTCCATCCATTTCAAACAGGAACTAGGCCAAATCTCATCCCAGACTAACAGGGAGACCGCATGAGAAGATGACATCATTTCGATGGTAATGATGGTGTAAATCGCAGCATGTGGCATACGACTCACAAAGCTGCATAGCTAGCTGTGTTTGTGGCTTGCCTCTAATGACAGTCTCTCTGCTGGAAGCCCACTTTAGCGGGGTTCAAATCAGCTCTGTCTTCACAATTCTTAAGTGTGTGCTAATGCGCCACATGGAGCCACCTCAAATAAATGGTGCTCTAACGGCATCTGTTAGCTGGTAGACAGGCACGTTTAGAACACTGCTTGGCAAAGGCAGTTATGTGAGTGCTTAGTATACTGGCAGTCGAGCAATAGAGTCTTGATGCCTCAAACGAAACAAAACTGCAATTTAAAGCTATTCGCTGTGACACACACGTACTCACTTCCAGTGCCCTTCTCCTTTTGTCTTTCTCCTCTTTAGAGCACTTCGAGACGGCTCTCTACAGGTTGGCAACGAGGCACCGGTGACAGGGTCATCACCTCTGGCATCAACACAGCTGGACACAGATGGAGCACTCTGGCTGGGTAGGTGGCCACACATGCAGGAAAAAGTTGAACTCTTAATTCAGACTTGAAAATGTGCCTAGCTATGCCATACATAAAGCATGGCAATGCTTGTAATTGTGCAGAATAGTGCTTTTTCATCCTAGCCACTGGTTGGGCTGCCAAAAAGTGAGCAATGAAGTCAATGCTTCTGGCAGGTGAAAAAAAGATTGCAGTTTAGGCAAAAAAAAAAAAGTCCAAGCCTATTCAGGTATTGAGTTGAGAAATGAAAGGCTATCTGACTAACTCCAAAGTTGTCTGCTCTCCTGAATTGAAAATGACCAAAGTCGGCCCGTTATCTACCTCGAGTTCAATTTAAGCTGAACTTGGCTCAGAGAAATCGTTTTTGAAAGAACACACACAGCACCGCTGGATTGAACATTCTGAGGAAATAACATTGAAGACGGGCAGCAAAATAAAGTCAGACTGTTCTTTAAAATGCACAGTGCGCAGCGAAAAAAAGACGCAGGTCTGTGAGGAGAAGCAGCCCGAGTGACATTTAAAGAGCCTCGCCGCATGTAAGAGGTGTGCTCGTGCTCTCAGGTACACGTACACAAACACACATGGGGAGGCAGCGCAGTGGAACAGGTGCTGAGCGAGCCCTGCAGCAAGAATATATAATCCTCACGTAGCCCTCCCATCGAGAGCCCTTCTCCCTTTTTAAATCCCCTTTTCGCTGTTCATCATTAATTCATCTGTAACTCGCATGAAATTAGCCCTGTCGACTCCCGATTCTGAGGCACACAATCCGATTAATGTGGGCAGGGACAGGGGATGTAAAGAGCTCAGCGGGAATGTGAACTCTCGGCCTCACAAAACATGGAAGAGATGGAGGTGCGGGGGTGAAATGAGTCGCACGGGCATCAAGTAAAGAGGAAAAGGGATGCAGGAGGGTTCTGACCCTGTAGATACCAAAGAGGGAAACAGAAAAGAGGGCTAAATAGGTAAGGCATGGAAAATGAAGCTATGGTCTCTCTCCCCCTAAGAACAGATTCAAAATAATTCTGAAAAAAGATGTTTCACACTGTCTTAGTGAGAAAGACACTAATGACTACTTTATGTTTGCTCAAAACACCATCAAAAGAGGAACCTGAGCAGGCACCCAAAAATTAGGAGAGCTGGAAGAATTACACCCGTAATGATTTGAGAGAGTTTGCTAAAGGTGAAATTGTGGTGGTTAGACGACTGGATCAGAGCATCTCCAGATCTGCAGCCCTTGTGAGGTGTTCCCCGTTGCAGTGGTCAGTGTCTATTAAAAGTGGTCCAAGGAAGGAAGTCTAAGGAGCTTGGAAAGAAAAGCGTCTGGACTTCTTTAAGTTGTTTGAAGACGTTTCACCTGTCATCCGAGAATCTTCTCCTGGGTCCGGGTACGGTTTGCCCCTCTGGGGGCAGGGGTACCTGAACCTGGCATATAGAGTATGTTTGGGGAGTGTGAATGTGTGTACAGTGTCTATTTGTGTCTGTCTCCATGTCGGGTGAGTGCCGAGTATTTGTTTGTGTATTTGGGGATGGGAATGCATGTTTGTGTCTGCGTGCGCCTGTTCGTCTGTGTCTTTATGTCATCTTGGGTCGTAGACTCCACCTCTCTGGGAACAGCTCAGGCTCTCCGAGGTATGGAGGCCTATCTCCCCTCACCACACTCCCTGCCAGTGGCCGATGCCCTCAGATGTTGGTGTGTTGGTGGTTCTTGGTGTCTGGGGCTGGGCGCTCATATATGTACCGGGCACCCCATGTACCTCTGGCCTCTGGGCCTGAGGCCCGGTCCTTTCTGGCACAGCTGGCTGCCGGCAGAGCCTGCAGGCACGTCACTACAACCCCCTCTGGCCTCTGCTCCATGGCTGCTGGGTGACCTCTCGTTTGGAGCTCTCCTCAGATCTTCCCAGGAGGGTGGCACGGTTGCCCTCCTTGGGTCCTCGTATTCTGGGGCCTGGATCTCCTCCATACCTGCTTCATGCCCTGGGGGACGGGGCTATGGCTCCCCACACTCCCTAGCAGATCGTTACATGGAGAAGCCTTTTGAATACAAGTGTGCCGATCCACACAGGTGTGCACACAAGTGTACACACGGGTGTTCACAGACACAAACTTCACCTTTCTTGGCTGCTACCTCAAAGCACATTGTGTGCTGTCGATCTTGCGTACTGCACACTAACATGTAAGCTATTAAGACTCGACTGTACACTGTGATCGTGTTTTCCTTCGAAACAGTAAGTTCCGTTGAAGCAGCCTTTCAACGCCTCTCTCTGTCTCTCGCTAGCAAAGTTGACCCAGACAACAAAGTAAAGCTAGTTTTCAGCTACGAGCCCGACACGGACCCTAACGTATTAGCCAGAGGTCCCATTACTACGGTTCGGAGCTGCGGACCTGTTTTATATACGCGCGGAATAGTTTTCCATACGAGATCGCGGCAAAAAGTGCAGCTTTACTTAATGTCCACCCTACTGTTACTTATTGTATATTAAGATTTTAAATCTATTCGGTATTGTTATGGCGAGTTGCCTTCAGTAATAGTAATAGATCACACAGCAATAGTACATTCATGTAGTTGTAAAAAGCATGATGATATATTAAGTAATCCAAAGTATTCAGAATACGTTACAAAATACATTTTGGGGCATGTATTCTGTAATCTGTAGTGGAATACATTTTAAAAGTAATCTTCCCAACACTGGTTGTGGTCATAAGTTTATATAGCATTTATCATGGGCATGAATATCATGGTAGTTTGGGGTGTTTTCATTATTTCTTAGAACTGTTCTTTTTCCAGGGTGAGATAATTCTACACCATACATCTTTAATGACTTTAGAAAACAAGAATTTGGTGCACAAGTTTGAAATTATTTGGTATTTTCTTAAACCACACAGGATCACAAATATTTAAATAAAGGCTAAACATATACACCCCCACTAATAATTGGCTTAGGAAGTTGTCCATAGATCAGACACTTTTTGTAGCCATCAACAGGCTTCCAGCATAATTCTCTTTTTGGCAGAATTAGTAGAGTTTATTTAAACTGGTTGGTTTCCTGGCACAGACTCAGCTTTTAAGCATAGTCCACAATGTTCAATAGATCAGATTCTACCTTTAACATCTGCAAACTTGCTGCAAACCATCAGCTCCGTTTCTGTGGGGGGGTTTTGAGCCACAGAGGAAAATAATGATTTTCTGCTTTTGGTTTCTTTGAAATAAGTACGAGAAGAAGTGGGTAGTTAGCAGCTGTATACAAGTGGTGGCCCAGAGTTCGAAAAACACAACAACATAAAAAATAAAAAAAAGTGACCATTTCTGAAATGTTTTGTTTTTAGTTTTCTTTTGCTTTCAGGATGCTGTTGTGTTTTGTACCTCAGGGCCAACTCAGCTATGAGCAGCTAAGAGCAGCACGTATAAGAAATCAGACTTCTATATACACAAAGGCTGCCAGAGGGCTGAGAAGGCTAAGTGATGGACATGTGATACACGGGGAGTTTACAGCACGGCAGTGAGCACTTAGCACCAAAGATGGAAACAAATTAAAAATAATGAGGATGTTAAGCATTCATCATTTTATACTCCGTCACCACCTTTCTTTTGTAGTGTTTTTTTTTTTGTACTTTATACACCGTGTCAAATTAAAAGAACATTCTCTCTTCTCTGTCTGACTTCAGTTCTGTGTGACTGCCGTGCTAGGCTCCATCTCACTTTGATCACGGCAGTCTGACAAATACACTGTCATCCTGTCATGTCCATCAGCTGGTGTCATAGTGAAAAATATCAAAGGCTGTAATACAACCTGACAAAACCATGTAGCTGCTTTTGTAGTTTGTACCAAAATATTTCAAAGGTTGGCTATTTGATGGATATTTCCAGTTTAATTCGTTGCAAAAGCCGAACCCTTATCCCGCTGTTTGATCTTTAAAGGGGCACTACACTGACTTTTAAGATTAGTTGACTAGTTGTGCAAAGTATTTTTCTGCAGGTGAAAAAAAGAAAAGTTTAAAGTTAAAAAGGAACTGCTGGCTGATTTGACTGAAATAACCTTTTCAGTGACTCACAGTCAAAGTAACCTCGTCTCCTGTCCCTCCTCAGGTGGTCTGGAGGAGCTGCCGGTTGCCCGCCGGTTGCCTAAGGCCTACAGCACGGGTTTCGTTGGCTGCATCAAGGACGTGGTGGTGGACGGGGTGGATCTCCACCTGGTGGAGGACGCCTTAAACAGCCCCAGAATATTACACTGTTCCGCCGCCAAATAACTCCAGCAAAGACAGAAATATCGCAAGCAATGAAAAAGAAAAAGAAACCCTCCCACCCGCACCCTCTATAGCGCCCATGTCTCCTGCTGTAATTATTTTCTATTTTTGTATACTTCTCATCGCTTTTTATATGGAAAGAAAATGAATATGTTGTTTTCATTTTTGTTTTATATATTTTGCTCTTATCCGCACCTCCGTTCACAGTAAAAAATTCCTTTTCTTTCAAGGCCCTTCATTTTTTTTTCCCAAAAAGAAGGCACCTCGGTGAAAACAACAGATATTAAATCCATGTCACATTTGATGTTTTTAAAGAATCTTTAAAAAAAACCCAGCCCTACCAGTTTTTTGTTTTTTATTATTTTTTATTCTCATCCTTTACTTGAACACGGTGGACCCTGCTGATGATCTCCGGTTACTGCCTTGTCTCGGTGCCATATCTGCCGTTCCACATTCCCCAAGCATGGCCTATACATCTTTGATAGACACACATTCCCTCACGAGAGATGGATGCTGTAGCCGGTGCGTGCGTTTCTTCGATGCTGCAGCCAGCTGCCGACTACAGTCAAGAAACTCTGTATTCAGCCCTGGTATTCAGTCCACTGTATTTTCCTAATGGGACTTTTCAGAAATCAGTCAAGCTGCTACAGTGAGAAAGTACACAGTCATAAGCACTCGATCAACCCCATCTCACAGCACCCTGAAAAGAGGGGAAAAAAAGAAAAGAAAAAACTCTCCACTCGATCTGAATCCCATCCAAGCCTTTAGTTTTGAAATATGACTCACTAACACCGCAACCCGATGTGACGGAGAGAGAGCGCTGCGTGCAACAATGACTTGCATATTATTAGTCATAAGTCAAGACATGAATCACAGACATGGATAGATGTTATAAATATAGAGTATATAAATAATACCTGAGACTGTGAATATGTAAGATGGGTTCTCGTTGGAGAAATTGTGCTTCTCCTGTACTATTGTGCGTTCTGTTCTACAATCAGCAGATGAACTAATGATGACCACTATAAATGCATGCACTTCTGCAGTGTTGGTTTGAAAAATCTGGGGTTTTTGTTTGTTTGTTTGAGTCCAAGAAAAAGAATCTATTTTGAATAACTGGGAGGGGGGCGTTTTTTGTTCTTGTTTTAAACGAATCGAGGTTCCTTTTTCTTCTTTTATTTTCACTTCTCAGTGATTTCAGAAAGTACAGGCTTCACAGACATCTTTAAAGTCTGGTCATTCCTCATTTTTTTGTTTTTTGTTTTGTTTGTGATAGATATATATTTCTGTATTATTCTCGGGAGCAGTTAGTTTTTGCAGGGCCTTTAATGGCGTCTAAGGGAAGAGTTATTACCATATCTGACCTTAAGGAGGTGCTGAAAGCAAAGACTGAAGAAAAGGACAGACAGAAAGGAGGCAAAGGGAGATCTTATCACGAGAGCCACTTCTCTTGGGAATGTCCTGTCAAACAGCAGTCAGTCAACACAAAGAGAAAAAAATCTTCACAGAAAAAGAGAAAAAAAAAACTCTACCTGAGACTTAAATTCATGTTTTTGTATTTCACCTAGGAACATTCCTGGAGGAATCTTTTTTTTTTTCTTCTTTCGGCTGTTGAGTGAAAGAAAGAGAGAGAAAAAGAGAGAGACTTTGACGCTATTGTGACCCTTTGAAGCCATAGCAGCCGCAAAAAACTGGGAAAACATACATAATCCTTCAGTACTTGCGATCTAACCTAGTAACGCATGGGTTTGTTTAACTAGTGCGAATCCTGTACAATTCAGTGAACTGTTGCAACGTGGAGTCGTCTTTGCTGAACCACAATAAGCTTCGATGAATGACTGAAAGAAACTTGTTTTGATATGAGAACCTTGGCAATATTCTGAGACTAAATCATGCCTGTTCGTGGTTGAGTATCAAATGGTCTTGTACTTTTTCGTTTGTTCGTTTCCTTTTCTCTCTTAGGTTCCTAATTATCTTTCCCTCCTTAAAAGTCATCAAGCAACCTGTTTTTGTACAGCCCTGCAATTTTTAAGTGTAAATTTAGCAACAACGTGTGATCTGTGGAGGTTTATGTTTTTAGTACTATACACTGGAGCCATGTCTGACTTTTGTCTGTTCACCCACACGATGCTCTATACTTCTGTAAATGGGGGAGGAATAGCACTGAAGCTGATTGTGTGCGTCCGCACCAGGGCAGGAATCCCTCTTCTAGTGTCCCAAGATGCTTTTAAAATTCCAGCAGTCACTCTCTCAAAGCTTAAACTGGTCTTATTTTATTACACTCTTCTTGGAGTTTGACCACTTCAGGTGGAACCACTTGGACTCGAGAACACACACACACACACACAAAAGACAATTGCAGTCCATGTATGGTTTGGATGGAAACTATGAATTGCCTTAAAAACCAGTCATCTTGAACTGCGAGCAGGTGACGAAGACGTTATCCATGTAACTGTTTTGTTACTTTAGCCAGTGTATTAGCCTCATTCTGATAATGTAAATGAGTAATACAAAATAATAATAATAATAATGACTATATTAGTAATAATGCTCATACTCATATGAAAAAAATATCCCAGAGGGCTTACGCAAATATCCCATCTGGCTTTTTACAAAAAAAATCTTCTATTTACTGATTTTTGAATCTATTTTCTGTTCCTTATTTATGTCTACATGTGGATTACCCTCCATGTCTGGCCTCTGTAAACTACTGTCTGACTGCGCAAACCTCGTCAAAGGGCAGTGCACCGATAAGAGTGGCATGACCTGAACATTACTAACTTTATGACCTTTGTCTTGTGTTCCTACCACCATGAAATAAACCGTCAACCAAATGGAGTCTCATCTTGTCTGTCATCTTCATTTTCTCCTCATTTGTGCCACATCAAAGCTCAATATTTATTTTGATTACTGATTACAGGTCAGAACTTACAGCACTTACGTTTTCCTGCCACCCTGCATAATTCAGTTCTAATATGAGATAATAGAGTAGAGATCAAAGTTAGAGAATTATTCATGTTTACTTGATTTATTTTATTTTTTGCTCATTGGTGACTTTCATAGCTCAAACATTAGGGGAATACTAGGCCCAGTTGTGGCTATAGCACTCTTTTGGCAACATTTGAATGATTCATTCCAGAAAGTACAGTGATCTAAATTAGACAATAGTTTGCTATTTTAGCAGGAAAAAAGCAGCTTGGAAACTGAAATATTAATGGTTACAACTTTCAACCACTAGGAAGTATACAGGTCATTTTCTTGGAATGATTTTAGCACATCTGTGCTCGTGGGGCCTTACCAACATCTCACATTTCCCTGGTTTGATTTTGTTCTTTTCAACAGAATAGAGCTGCTAATCTTCCAGAGATTCCCAATTAAGTACGGATCAGAACTTTGGGCTAGTTATTTCATTATTCCAGCGTCAACAGCTTGAATTGTTAAATTGTTTCACCCAGGTAGCAGTGGACAAAATTGTTGGATTACTTCAAACTGATGGCAGAAAAGGAAGAGTGCGTGGATGAAGGAGCTTGTAATAAACACCTTGTCATGTAGCTGTGTAAGAGGTCACCCCAACTCAAACCAACTGACTCCATTTCCTGTCTGAAAAACCTAAATCAAAGTTGTCATCACTAAAGAGATTTGTGCCACAAGCAGTGCTCCTTAGCAAATGTTAGTGTAGCCTGCAGCTAAGTTGGTCACTGCAGACTTTGCTTTAAAGCTCACATATTTACACGTGACGAGATGATGCACTGCTGATTTATGTGAACAACTAGGATTTTTTAAATATATATACAGGGGGACTTGAGTATTCTAAGAACTGGTGTTACATGAACAAGTGCCCTCAGCAACAACCAACTCATTATCGTTTTACCTAATGGGAACAGCCGTTTTGCTATTCAACTGAATGCTAACACAAATATCTAATCATCCAGTCACGTGGCCAAAACCCACTGCATTTAGGTATGCAGACATGCTGCTGCTGGAGTTCAAACTGAGCATCAAAATGAGGGAAAAAGGCTATTTAAGTGACTTTGAATGCATGCAGCACTGTTGTTCCATGACTACAATACTAAGACCAGCCTGTCTGCTGATTTACTGGGTCTTCCCCACATGACCATCTCTGGGGTTTACGGAGAATTGTCCAAAAAAGTAAAATATCTACTGAGCAGCATTTCTATGAGCAAAAATGCTGTCTTGATGCCAGTGGTCAGAGGACAGGGGACAAGACTGTTTTGAACTGACAGGAAAGCAACAGTAACTCAGATAACCACTCTTTACAACCAGACCATCTCTGAACACAGCATGTGGGACCAGATGGACCAGAGCGTGTGTCGCTCCAGTCAGCTAAGAACAGGAAACTGAGGATACAATTCAAATGGGCTCTAAAACATTGGACATTTGAAGATTGGAAAAATGTTGGCTGGTTGGATGACTGGGGTCAGAATTTAGTGTAAACAACATGAAAGCATGGATCCGTCCTGCCTTTATCAGTGGTTCAGGCTGCTTGTGGTATTTCCATATACAGGTCAGTTTTAAAATATTTTAAGTGCAGTTTAGTGGAAACCTTGAATATCAGGATCATTAGTCTTCCTCCACAAACTGAGGTAATCACAGCTCTGTGCTAACAAGAGGCTTCTGCTCACATTCAAAATATCCAAAGCCAAGCAGTTTTTAAGAGCAATTAAAGCAAAAAACACGCTCGTAAACACGCCTATAAACAACATTTTTTGGCTAGAGTGATATTTACTTCTTATAATTCAACTCATCAAACAGCAGTCTGCGGTGGCCTGCTGCTAATTGAAAGTCCCAGATTCAAAAAGAACAAAAAGTAGCTGCTGCACAGCTTCATACATCATTCAGCGCATCCCAAATCTGTCTCGAGCATTTTCATTAAGCTCGAGATTTAATGAGTTTAATTTATTCCTCGCTAATGACAGAGAAAGACACCGCATCTTGTGTTAATTAAAACTATATGAAATGCTGTGGATGAAATAGTTTTGCCCAGTGAGGGATCCTACTGAGGGAAAGATCATTTTCGAGTTAATAACTGCAAGTAGTTTGATTAAAGGGTTTTTCTTTCTTTCCAGGAATTAAATCAAAACAAAACAGAACATGTACACAAGGAATTAAATGATGATCCCGGGTGGCTCACGGAGGAGAGAGCGGGGCGTGGACAGTTTCAGCTCAAACCTTTCCAGGGAGACGGGATTCACTGAAACTAGGAGATGGAGGAAGCTCATTTTGATGAATGTGTTGAGAAACCGAGTGGCTCTGAGAAGAGCTGAGTTTAGCAAGAGCTTTGGAGGTAGACAGAGGATTTTCAGATTTTTTTTAAGCACATGTTGGGGAGTGCAGTTTGTTCAAAGGTCAGAGTGGAACGCATTTCATCAGATCATACCTAAGCCAAACACCATGGCATGATGGAAGAGGCTGTTCTTTGAAAAATCCTGACTAAATTTGTGTTTTGGGACATGGTCGAACACTTCTTCCCTCTGTGTAAAAGGCTTCCCACCACCAAGGTTACAGTTTTGTTTGTGTTTTTCTGTTGTTTTTTTTAAATGTCTACATGGTAATAAAAGTTCTTTATCTCTGACTGGGCTCCAGCTGTCCAGTTGCATCACTCTCAGTGTAAGACCTCTTTGTTTGCCTTTCCAGACTTCTTCCAATCTTTGTGCAGGCAGATTTGCAAGTCTCAAGGCAAAAATGGGGGTCAAAGGTCATTAGCATATAGAAGCAGCCGCCTCAGGGTAGAGGGGACATCCTGGTTTCCAGGCCCCGAGGGAAACTGGGCTTTGTATTCTCAGGTCCATTTACACCCCCCTCTAGATTCAACAGGACACTGGGTCTGCAGGGTGATAAAAACTGAATGAGTGCAGCTATTTGTAATACCTCCCAACACAAATCACACACAAACTCTTAAGCCTGACTGATCGTGTTCGCCAACACATGCAGAAGCCAAAGTCAATTTCTACCACTTGTCTACTAAAATATGCACCTGGAGGTGCAGCACAAAATATACAAAGGGCATCCCAGCCAATAAATGCTAATGACTTTGTTTTTCAAGTCTCTCTCGCTCAATTTTAACACTAAAACAAGTTATTTCTCAGCGTCTTCATGAATTTCCACCAAGGTATCGATCATTAGGTAATGTCCTCCCCATAATGCGGCGGGATAATTTTTAGCTGATCACCGCACCTAAACAATAAACTGCGTTCAAACCCATTCATACAGCCTGAAGCACACAGCACCTGATAAAGAGAGAGAGACGTCTACTAGAAATTCCAGAGAGAGCAGAAATTCCCACTCTATCATCTCTGTTTGTCTGCAGGATGCAGCAGAACACTGGGTCAAACAGTGGAAATGCAAATCCATACATGCGAAGCCTGTGAGCTCACAGACAATTGCATAAGCCCATCCATCCCTAGTAGATTAACCTCCACTGATAACCACAGGCTGGTGACGTCAATGCTGCTCTGCTTCAGTGCTTACTCCACTCCTGCACCACCAGCACTACCATTCTTTATGTATGTGTGTATATCTGTATGTTAATGCTAAACAAATAGATAAGCTTTATCTGTAAAGACAGTAGTTGAGCTTTACAATTGTGCAGACAAAAGAGGTTGATTACTAATAAGTTGTTTAAAAAATCTGTTTTATATTGTTACTTTACAGCTTCACTATCCTCCTACTGATAATTATATTAAACATTAACAGTTAGCACAAGCAGCTATGGCGACAGAAATGACAGCTGACAGCAGCAAACACGCCACTTGTTTTAAGTTAAGTAGCCACAGGTGTGCAGTTTTTAGGTGTTTTTGTTGTGTTTTTTCAGAAGTGAGGGCTTAACGATCTACTTTTGGTTATAAGCTCCAGACAGTAATCTGGGGCTAAAATATCTTGAAGTTTGTCAGATATGACGTTTGGTGTGCACCACATTTACACAGGTTTCTACATCTACTTCCCCAAAAGAAACACCTACAAACCAGTGTCGGAATTAGTTTGTAGAAATAATAAAATAAATAAATCATTAGATTTTTTTTTAACAAGAGAAGTGGAAGCTTGAAATCTCAGTTTTTTAAGGCGAAATAAAATTGCAATTCAAAAGTAATATTCGTTCAACAGCCTGACATAAAAATGAATCCGCTCCGGGTTTCCCTTTTACGCCCCCGTCCCTTAAATGAGGCCTTTGTTTTGAAGGTAAAAACCGGAAGGCGTGTCGGTAGTTATGTGTAGCCCAGCACGCAGGTTCAACACATCCTCTCAGTGTTCACAACAACTCCGCGGAGCCAGAAGGGGAACGTTTGAGGGCACTTGACAGCTTTCAGAGACTGCTATGACATCTCGCAGGTGAGCTGGAGTTTGCTTTTTAAACTGTCACTAATCCCACTGTAATATTTCACAGCCCGCGCGAGCCTGCGCGAGCCTTCTCAGATTATCACTGCACGAGCGGTCAGCGATAGAGAGACAGCCAGCTCGAGAGCAGGGCGCCTAAACTTTTTTCCCCCCCCGTACCACAGACCCCCTTATTACTTGAAGCCTCGCCTTTCCAACTATATACAAAGAAACTATTATAGGCTTGTGTTTTAAATGTGAGTTTTCTCTGAGATATAAGACCGACTTACTGCTCTAACCCGCCTGAAATGCTTAAATGTTTAAAAGAAATTGGAAATTATATCAAATTTCGTGACCTGCTACAGTTAAATAACGCTCCTAAGCCTGGACCTCACTGTTTCCAGGCTGTTATAGTAATTCACATTTTCATTTTGTTTTTAGAACTACAATTTTTTCCCCCATTTGTTTCCGAGAAAGCAAATCCTTATAATAATAATAATAATAATAATGGATTGGATTTATATAGCGCTTTTCAAGGCACCCAAAGCGCTTTACAATTCCACTATTCATTCACTCTCACATTCACACACTGGTGGAGGCCGCTATCTCTTTATTGCACACACTTGGTAATAACTGGCAGTTCAGACTGAGGAAGAATAAGTGAACTTTTGTTTTAAGAGTTTCTCTAAAAGCTACATGGAGTCAGGTAATCTAATTAATAAGATTGGAAGTGCCAGTTGTGCTAGAGGTGTCCTTTCCTATAAATACAGGCATGGAAGGTGTGCAGTTCTTGTGAAACACTCTCATAGGATTGTAGAAAAGATTCACAAAGCTGAAAAAGGCTAAATATGTTTCTAAAGATCTGGGTGTTGTTCAGTCCACAATAAGACAAATTGGCTTCACACATATAGGAAATTGTTGCTATACTCCCTCAGAGTTGGTACCGTGCAAAGATCACAATGTGCCATCCTGACAGAGGTGGAAAAGGTAACGATATAAGACGACAGCAAATGGGAGTTTGGGTTAAAACATAGAGAGATACCAGTAAGGAAACTGCTCATCAAAATGCTGTGTCTAAACTTTGAAGGAAAAAAAAGAACTAACAAAAGGTTAAGTTTTGCCAGCTGTGATTACTAAGTGGATTTAATAATGTGTACGTGAATTGTACACGTGTGTTGTTAGTTTACTGACAGTATTTGTCTGTAACGATCTTTGCGACTTTTATAGTCTAATCTGTTTGATGGGGACAGGATTGCCTGCTTTCCATGAATTAATACTGAGGCAGACATGTCACAAAAAAAACCCTTGGGCTGGATAATATGGATCACATGTACATCTGTGGACTAGTAATGATTTGTAGATCCTCCTGAATGATTTCTCTGGCTTGAGACGGGAAGATTTAAGTACTGCAGCAGGCAGGCTGTACTAAGGGCTATAAAAACAAATGGGTTTATTGTATGCAAAGTGTTAGATTTGCTCATGGATGATCCTCTCCAGTTTCTTCTTATGGTTATTTTTGAGGCATTTCACATACTATCGAGAAATTAATCTATTATAAGGGACTTGAGATGGGGAAACAGCTTTTCTATACAAGGTGACTGCTGACATTGTTGTTTTTCCTCTCGTTTGCCCATGATGGCTGTTGTGGAATCAAGAAAATGCAATGTTGGCAGCTAGATTTTACTGTTGATACTGATAGGTTGGATCATGTTAAATTGGTGGCAGACTTTCAAAATGAAGAAAATGTATTTACACTTGAAAGATTCCACGTTCGAGACTATGAGGAGACACAAACCCAGTCTTGGGAAGGCATGAGTTAGTGTATTACTAGCACCGGTCCCAAACCCGGAGAGATGGGAGGGTTGTGTTGGAAAGGGCATCTGGCAGAAAATCTGTGCTAACATGCAGATCCATCCGCTGTGGCGACCTCTTGGGAAATGAGGGAACAGCCAGCTCCTTCATTTGTACAGCACTTTTCTAAGCTGCAAACACAAAGTGCTGTCCATAGGCAGCATAACGGTAAGAAACAACCATCAGTGAAATAAAAGAAAAAACACGAGCAATATGCAAGTACACAATTAAGCATATAAAATAACTTTACAAAACATCCAAAAGGCAGAATAATAAATAAAAAAAAAGAAACTAAAAATTATGGGTGTATTGTGGAAACAGAAAACTTGTTGTCAAACAAGAAGGCAAGTGTGTTTAAAAACTGTCTTAAGATAGGACTTCAAAGCAGAAACTCTTTCGGCAGATTGAGTACTAACTGGAAGACTGCATTAAAGTGGAGGTGCCAGTACAACAAACACTGTGTCACCCTTTGACCTTAATGTGGACTCTGGAACGGCTAGCAGAACTAGCCCAGCAGATCTAAGAGGCTTTTTTTTGGATAGTAAGGAATTAAGAGTTCATTACTGTACTCTGGCATCGGGCCATGGAAAGCCTTATAGGTCATGAGTAGCCTTTTAAAAGAAACTGGTAAGCAGGAAGTTACAACTGGTTTTCTTCAGAAGCCTGGCTGAACAGCTTGAAGCTGAGTTACGCAGGTTTTCAGGTAGGAAAGCATGAATAATTTTCTACGCCACTACAAGATAAATTTGCTCTGATCTGTGGAAACATGCTTGAGTTAAAGCTGTGCACAGTTTGCCTTTTCATTGTTTGGCCAACCGTGTAATGCTTTGTTTCATATTAACTCATGTTTCATACTGCTACTATATGCTTCAGTATATATTATTTACTAGCCATTACAGTTGAACTTTTGCTTAAATAAAATATGGCGGTGGTGATGTTGCAGCACCTGCATCCCTTGCACTTGTAGTTCTATTTAGACCTTGGTATGAGAATATACACACCGTGCACAGTTTTGTTTATAATAGTGCGGTGTTTGTCTCAGCTTTGCATAAGCAGTTGAGTAAAATTGAAATCTATGGTAAACTTGGAAAAGTTTGGAAAAAAACTGTTGCGGTCATGTTGGCGAGTCCATTCAGTTTGATGTCCCCCCCTCGTTATTTATTTGGTTTTGAATAAACACATAAAGAGCTTAACCAAACAACGTGTGCGCACATGGAGACTTAAAGTAGATGAACCACGTCTGCAAGTTAAAATAGAACCAAAAGACAAGTAATAGTTTGGTAACTCACTTTAAAATTTAACTCGTATCCCAAACACTGAATATGCTTCGGATTACTGGATTAAATTAGTTTTGGATAGATTGTGTCTAGTGATGCTCTAGAATTTCAGTAGTGCTAGCCAGTTAATTTCTTCAGTCAACACGGGTGGGGAAAAAATGCTGTCGTTTCTGTTTTTAGGCTCAAGTTCATTATTTTTCATGCAGCCAAGTTCTTGCATTTTTACAGACATTAGCAAAAATCATAATGAACAATTGTTAGTTAGCGGACACTAGCGGCAACTAAGTCCAATTTCTCTAGAGGTCAATGCCACCAGGCTAAGAGGAAGGAGAAGAAAGCACTGAGCACTGAGGTTAAAGCGGTTTTTATCTCTGCCAGTTTCTATGCCTTGCTGCTGGTTGAGCTATATACACTGCAAAAACTCAGAATCTTAGCAAGTCTTATTTCTAGTCAAAATAAACTCATCACACTTAAAACAAGACAAAATCAACTCAAGAGTAACATCTCAGTAAGATACATTAACTTGTTTTTAGACAGTGGATCTTGAAACTAGAAAATTTTCACTTGTTCCATTGGCAGATTTTTTCACTTAATACAAGATATTTTTGCCTGAAATAAGAGAAAAATCTGCCAGTGGAACAGTGAAAAATTTCTAGTTTCAAGATCTACTGTCTAAAAACAAGTTAATATATCTTACTGGGATGTTACCCTTTAGTTCATTTTGTCTTGTGATAAGATTATTTTGACTAGAAACAAGACAAATATACTTGCTAAGATTCTGAGTTTTTGCAGTGTATGACTGCTGCTCCGCAGCTCTGTTCTGAACTTCCTGAGCTGAAATACCACAGGGGAACAATACTACAATACGTGCCATCTAACCAACCCACTCTGTTGTTGATGATATTACTCCGACACCCCATATCAGGAAGGGTTTCAGTTCATAATAATATTGTGGCGGTCCGGAGTTTCCATGTATTTTGTTATTATTTCACTGCAGGTCTGTGGCGGTTAAATCATAGAGGAACGATCTGTACTGTCCCTCATTGTGACTGTACCATAAATTTAACAATCATAAGGCATTGTAATGAGTTCAGCATAACTGTGGGCCCAGAGAAAGATGTAATGATGAATCACTTTACATCGCACTTCCATTTCTGTTTTGCCAGTTGCGTCTGTGTTGCAAACTCTTTCCACTATTGGAAACCACCTCTGCCCCTCTTTTGTTTATGGAACAGACCTCGTCTGTCACTGAAACTCATTTGACCAGCTGAGAACAGTGAGTCAGTTTTTTCGATAAGCCGACAGGAAAACAACAGCCCATGTGGAGGAATAAGATAGCACTGCCAACATTTCCATGAGTGCTCTGAACACACTTTTTTTTTCTTCTTTAAAACCAGATACATGCTTTTATTTTATTCATTTATTCAGGCGCAAAACAATGCTAATAGACTACACTAGACAAAACATTACATGCCTGCGGTCTTTGAATCCCACATTTAAGGGTAACCTGCTTAAAAAGCAGAAGGGACATGGTTTTTTTTTTTTGGTTTTTTTGTTTTTTTTAGGTAAATGCTAAATATTTGATGTCTAACGTATCAGAGCCTCATTCCTCCCAGACTCATAGTTGTGCAAATCCGAGCTCAGCTTTGATCAGGTTAATACCACCGCTACCACTTCTCTCTGTAGATAGCAGACTTTGAATATTAGTCACGCTTATCTCATGATTCAGTTAAAAAGTGCTTTCTCTGGTAAAAGGTAAGCTGGAGAAGATTAGTCAGTGACTCCCCTCTGACTAATATTAACCATCTAACTATAACGTTTCACACTGACACTGTAGCAAACTGGGGATTTGATAGAAAGATAAATCCCACATGTCTGTTCATTGCTGCCGTGTTAGCTATGCTTGTCTTAATTTGGACAGATTTCAATCTGAGCATATCAACCAGTTACCAATTTTCTTATCAGCCAAGTGATCCTGCAGTCTGTTAGACATGTAGAACATTAGCAAATGTGGATTAAAACATGCAGAAAGTCGTGTGTGCAATATGAATCTATGTAGTGTTAACCGCCAACCTATTTCAAGCTTACAGGTCTTAAACATGAATTACATTTAAACTAGCATTCCCTGGGTTTTGCATAGTAAAATGAGGTGCAGTAAATCTTAGCAAAGTATCAGCACAGGCTGCATTTGCATTAAATGATAAGCTTGTGATTGATAACATTTTCCTCTGGAATAAATGCCTAAAGCAAGCCAGTGAGCAGTACCTTATAAACTGTTAAGCCCCTTTAAATTTGTTTGCTTTTATTGTAGCGTGAGAGAGAATATCTCATAAACCATTTTATATTACCATTTTGTTATTTAAAGATAAAAAGCGAGGCATTTAGAATTGCTTTTTCTACATATTTTTTGCCGTTCACAGTAACAAATCTGGCATTTAGTGATTATAGTAATTGCCTTCCATATCTGCTTCTGTGATTTCTATATGGTTTAAAAAAGAGGCTTGCATATGTCTGTGGAAAAAAACACAAGTTATTGATTAACCACTAATGTTTGGTGCTTTTACCGAGAGCTTCCCAAGTCCTATTTAGTTGATGTAAAACTCTATCCCCTGTGCTACAGTATAACTTGTTTTTGCGTGCTTAGAGAATTATGATTGCCCTCAGTTATTTTTAACAGTTTTGCTTATCACAACAGGCAATTTTGTAATCAGTGAGTTATGTTTTGGCTTGTATGTGTAAGTAACGTTGCTGTTTTGTTTTTTTCATTCATACGTGGGCACAGTTTTTCTTATTCTGCATTTTCTACTACATTGAAAGGACTTGTTCTACACAGAAGGGAATTATTGAAGTGGGTTTTTCACCTCATGTAAATACTCCAGATCATCAGCAGGGCTAAAAATAACTGCAGTGTTACCAAAATCCACACCCCAGGCTTGTCTGTGACCAATATAGTCCTAGCAGAGGCTTTCATGCTGCACTGTGGCTACTAAGTATATCACCTTTTTGTCAGCAGGCCTAGACAGGCATGCTTTAAATAGCCTATATTGAACATGAGACATTATGTAAGAGGATAGAGTGGTGGCTGGATGCACACTAGGCTTGTTTCCCCACAAGCTGCCCAAGGCTTAACCTGCAGCTCCCAGCTGCCCCCGTCTCTCCCACAGTACCACCACTTTTTACCTCTACTTTCCTGTCGACATCTCGTCAGATATATACCAGACTATTTGAAATCTCATTCTCATTGTGTTGTATCTCCTCTCCTCACTGCCCAAGGCCAGATGCAGGGAAATGGGGCGTCTGGTGGTTGTCAAAGGCAATCCTATTCTTGGAAAGCCCTGAGTCACTCCTGTAGTCATGAACGAGGCTGGTAGAGAATATGGATAAGGCTTTATAGACGCGGCATGCTGTTGAGTTTGCTTTCAAGACTTTTCAGAATTCACTCCTATATAAATTCATCTTAAACAACATAATTTTGGGGACATTGTTTTTCATTAGTAGGGGAGTTGCTTTGAAGTAGTCTCTTGAGTTTAGATGTGTGCTGTACTACTGTAACAATGTGGCCATTACATACTTTTTTTCTTTTCTTTTTTTAAAGCAGGGACTTAACATTGCATAAAGTATGAAGATGAACATTTTTAATTGTCAGTTTTAAAGTGGCCCTTGGACAGATATTTACAATTTGACATACTTCTGGTATGTAAGAAGCTGTGATCAGGAGATAATTTTGCACTTTATTGCGCATTATTCTGCTAGTGTGTCTGTAATTTAATGCTTTCATTTGTACATTTTAAATCTTCAAACTTAACATGAATCTATGGGCATCAGAAGAAAAGTAGTACTAGGATCTCATGAGATAAATTGGGCAGCTTTGAATCTCAATGGTTTTCTACTAGACTACCTAACCCCTAAAATGGTGTGTAGTTTTTGCACACACATTTATAGCTCTGATTGCATATCCCACATACACTGTGAACAGAGCAAAGTATGAATTTGTCTTTGGGATGATATTTACAAACTCCCAAAACAGCTTATGTGCTTACAGGTGCTTTGTTTTATTAGTCACTCTTTAGGTGGTTATTTGTTTAACCCCAAGTAGTTTGCATTCATAATAGTATTTGCAGATACTAGACTGATAATAATTAAAGTAGATTCAGTCAGATTATACAGGTCCTTTCAGATTGTTGTACAATCTAAAATTCACTGTAAGGTAGTTAAGAGTTGAACTGCAGCTTTTGTTCTCTGCATTTATTTTCTAACTCATGTGTAAAGCTTCCTGACCCACCCATGTGAAATTAATAGGCTAATGGCATACTGCTGAATTGGCTGGATTGAGGGCTTTAGCTTGGCGATGACTAACTATGATCTGGTGTAACTACGGCATGTTTAATCTCCAGGAACACGCAACACAGCTGTTGTATTTAGCCTCAGACAAGATGGTGAGGACCCCGTAGCCAGAGAAGGCTCTATTAGCTTTAGGATCAGAGTGAACTCTAGCGTGAGACCCTCTGACCTCTGAGGGTACAACTGGGGCACAGAAAGTGAGACTGAAGGGAGAACGGCAGATGGTGGTTTACCAGTCAGCTAGTGCCTGTCACGTTCATCTAAGGTGGCAAAGGAGGGAAGAGGGGGTGGGGACGTGGGGCTGCTGATAGCACTGACGGGTGCTGGTATCAGGCCCGCTCACGCTCATCCAAATCCCAGATTAAAGCCCCCCTCCCCCTTGTCTACTCTTCCTCTTGCACATTATCTCTCTCACTCTCTCTCACACACTCTTACAAAGCACCCCCTCCACTTCTGTCGTCTCTGTCTCACTCAGTCTAACCCAGTAACACTTTTAACACTTTTTTACACCCTTCCCGCTTTCGTCTCTATATCTCCTTCTCTCCCTCCCACCCTCCCTTGTGTAACAGTGCCCAGTGCTGGATTACTAAGCTCTGAGGCTGCTGAAGCAAGGGGCTGTGGCAAGCTTCGACCACAATGGTGAGGTAGGGCAGAAATGATCCCATTCAGCTTGTCTTGTACTATTTATTTTTTGTTTTCAATAGGAATGTCCCTAACCCTGCTTTAGCACATCCTCTTCCTTTTAATAATGCCTTTATATCTATAGTTTTTATTAATTAAATGCATTGAAGAAAGAATTTAAGTATAACATGGAAACTTGAAAGCATGTGGATTGTGGAGACCTGGCAGTTAATAACTTTTTTTTTTTTATGTGTGCATACAAATGCAATATTGCCTTGACATAACTGATGCAATGTGTCAATGTGAAGTTAAGAGGTTAGAAGTACACTCTAGTTGTTACAAATGTTGTTGAATTGTTTGTGTCATGGGTTTTTGTATTGTTTTGGGTTTTTTTTTTTTTTGTATTAGCACAGAGGGGGACGTGCACTCTTGCCTCTGTAAACCTGGCACAGTGAACAGTCTGCTGTAATTGCTTCTGTTGTCAGCGATATTTGGTCCAGCCCATTTCTATTGTTGTGATAACTTGTGGAGTTGCAGACATGCTCTGATGGATTAGAAATGGATTAATGACATAAGGTATTTGTGTCCCACTGATTTTATTTTCAGTATAAATCTGCATAGGATTAAAAACAATACCACAAATCTGTCCACCACCCATGACCTGTTATTGGCTCCTCGTTCTAGTAACCTAAAGGCACTGGCCGGCTCTGCTTGTAACTATTCCCATCCCTAAATAAGTAACATGATATAATACAAAAATGTTTGGTTAAATGCTCTTGCAAATAATTTACTCTCATGGCAAAAGGAACATTACCAGCGCACTCAAAAACCACAGGCTTTTTAAAAAATTTTTTTTAAAGGAATCTAATTTGTAACAAAATAATGAAAGCTTGAATTACAGATGAAAAATGTACTCCTGCACTTTCTGAAGTTATTATTAAAAATATTTAGCTGTCAAGTGAGTCACACTTGCATTTACTTTACATTACCTTACATTACATTTGACAGCCTCCAGCTCCAGCAACTTGGACTCCAGCTGGCCACTGTCGTTCTTGTTCTGCTCTACAGTCTCTGTAGCAATATATAAACCAATTCTCAGCCTGCTGCAGTTGCTGGTTAGCATTGCTCTCTAAGCGCATCCCCAGGGAAGTATAAAGGCTGTTGTCACCAGCTGTAGTTCAGTATGGTGAAGCTGGAGACTAACAGTAGGATGAGAGACTCACTAGAGGGGCAGCTGAATATTCAAAACAAGGGTGGGGGGAATTATCCAAATAATCCATTGTATTCTTAGATGGCCAAAGAAATAAAAATAATAAAATCCTAAAATAAGTCACCATACATACTTGCACAGCCTTCCCAAGTAATATTTGTGTGAAAAATACTATATGTGTAGTGAGGTCCCCTGACGCGTTCTCAAAGATGCTGGGAAGAGTCGATCAATCTCAAGACTGGGTGCTGTCTTAACCTTAGCTGTCTTTCCTGCGTGCAACATTTAATCCATATAAATGGGTCATTGCTTTGATTCTGAAAGTATGTTTACTATAGTTGCCTAAATAATTCACAGAGAACTGTATATAGTTAGTTTTTATATTGTTATTTATATATTTAAAGTTTTAAAAAGTTTAAAAAATAATCTATTGGACTAATTTCAACCATAACAGTTCAGTGCTGTGTTTTATCATCAGTACCAAAAACATTAAAGAACTTGGTTAATTAGGCCGTCTTTTTGAGGTTTTGTTCTAACAACTTTTTGTTGAATTGAACAGTACATGACAAACATGTATGGAGGAAGGCAAAAATGAAAATTAACCTTAAACAATTCTTCAATAGGCTCTTTTAGCCTGAAAGTTTGATTATATTTAAAGGGGAATATCGTTATTGTGTTGCCCGTAACAGTTTTCCTGTTTATAATATATTTATTTATTTTTTTGCTATCTGGAGACAACATACTCGGCCAGATGAATGTGCTACGTTAAGTATTTCAGATATTACTTTTATCAGTCTCCCACTGCCCTTGAGTCATTTCCTGTCTGTCCATGTTTAATATCCCCAATAGGCTTGCAGAGATATTTAATGCTACAAGGAATGCCTTGTCCAGTTCACCCTCTACTCTTGTACGTATTTATGACAAATCCTCATGTAAACATTTCCAAGTTAGTTGTAAAGTCTCCCCTATGATCTGTCTGCTAGCATGAAAGTGTTGTAGTGCTGCTTTGCCCCCTGGTAAAGTTAAAGAGGGAGGCCAGGTTTAGTCTGGGTCAGATGTCTGTCAGATGGCTGGTGTGGTCCGTTAGCTGCAAGTGGTCAGGTTCAGGTCTTGGCTGAGGGTCTCATTTTCACTGGACATGAGTCTCTGTTCACATGAATTCATAAATTTTAGGTTTTTATGTCATACTGGTCTGTTTACATTGAAGACCCCGCCCAACACGCACAAGAATAACAACAACAACAACAAGGTTGTTAGTTTCTGTCATTTATCACGCCCTTACATTTGGCATCATTACCCCTGCACCTGTATTGTCTGCTTCTTACCCCACCTGTCTCTCCCACACTCTTCTCATGTTTCTCCACTGTCAAAGCAGGTCAGGCTACTCTGTGGTGTAGATGCTGTCAGTTTCACTTCGTGACTTAAATAAAAATCAATATCTAAGACTGTGTATAAAAGGAATTTCATCCTTTTAAAATGTATTAAATTTGATGCTTTTTTTCTCCTCAAGTTAGTAAAGCCTAAAGCCCCAAGAGCAGGCTTACCTATCCTCGTTACCGTGGTTTCAAGTTATTAAGGAAATTAATAGAAAGCACTGTGTTGCATAACTCGAGCTGAGATTCAGACCCTGCAATAGCAGTGACCACAAAAGTATTCTCATGTGTATTTGCCGCTCTCAGGTGACACAAGATCTGCTGAGCTGACACATGAGTTTTATTTTTATCCTACTGTCATGAGTTTGTGTCATACAGTGTACAAAAACGGCAACGCCTAAATGCTCGCCCGCTGTTAAAGCTTTCAGATATTATCTTCTCAGGAATAATGCAGTTAAATGATTGTCCAATTCATATTCTCTGTGTGCAGTGGGAGTGAAGAGCACTTGGTTTTCAAAGTATTAATATACAACCTTTGGTGTCGTGCCCGGAAGTCTTGGTTATACTGTTGCCAAGTGCTAGATCATGTGCACAATAATGGTAATTTATTCATGTGTATAAATCAGTTTCACTTTATTGTAAGTAACGAGGTCTCTGTTTTGACACCGTTGTTTCTCTTGGAGGACTTGACTCCTGAATGTCTCCTTTGACTATATAGCACTGAAAGATTGTCTGCTGGGACTTGAACTACAGTGCAGAGATTAATATATATTGACAAAGACGTGTGATAGATATCACCATTTTTCAATAATTTTCAAAATCTTGGCTACCTGAAGTCATGTGACACTTTTGTGAAATGCCTTTTTATTTTAGGATTCATACTCATTTTGGAAAGTTTTTTTTAATATCTAATCCAGATGAGATTGTACCTGTGTGCCAGTTTTGGTTGCTCAACCTCTGATCATGTATTAGTAGTTTGTGGGCCGAGAAATGAATTTCATGTATTATAGGAAGAGAATGACGTTGTTATCAGTGAAGTTTGGAGAGCTTTTACGCTCTTGCCAAATGTGTTGACATTTCTGAAAACGGCACGGTTTTTGGAGCCTGTTTATAAAAGCGATTATGTCACTGAACCACTGCAATTTTTTGTGTCACCCATGATGGACCACAAAGTACTGTTTATTTATTCTATTTCATGTCAGTTTTGTCAGCTCTCTGTACTTTGATACAATAATGCAGTCCTGGATGGCTAGTGGTGCGTTGGATTAGCCGGCAATGGCACACAGTAGTTGGGGAGGTTTAACCCAATGATCCCTGCTTAAACATGGGCTCTAAATCCACACAGCTGATATACAGCCATTCACTGGGACATTACGGCACTACCTTCTCACTGCCTCTTTAATACTAATTACACACAAGGAGTTGTATTTTTCATTTGTTTATAAAGTCTGCTTTCCTTAACAAAAAGGTTTGGTGCATCGATCACAACTTTCAGAGGTATTAGATGAAGCGTTATTGAAATGCACAACTGCAAAAGGCTGCAAATGCATTTCTAACAACCGACGTATTAATCACTAAGAAAAAGGCAAACTGTCTACAAGTGGAGAATATTCAGTACAATATCAGAATAAGAAATGTTTGATAGACAAAACCTACAAAGGAAATCACACCTCTAGAAATAAACTGAATTATTTCATACCTTTCTTGGATGTGTTCCATGAACAGATGAGAGAGTTGAAGTTATGCTACACATTTAACACTTAAATCTCATCCTAAATGCAAAGCATGATGGAGGACGCATCATGCTTTGAGGATACTTCAGGGCCTTGTAATCAGCAACAGAACTAGTAATTAAACCGTAAAATATCTTTTTTTTTTTCTTTTTTTTTTTCCCAAGTACACATTGGTTATAAAAGAAGAAAATGTTTGGACTCTTAAGCTTGAACATAACCCAGTTCACATGTTGTGACATAAGCTGAAGAAACATGTTTAATCAAAAATATTCCAGAAATGGTTTCAAAAGCAACAACAGGAAACATCTGATGGTGGTGGTGGTGGTTGTTATTAGTGGGGGTTTTATGAGTCACTAAATTCAAGAGTTTACTTTTTTCCAGTGTGCTCACTGACTGATTACACAGTGAGTTCAAGAAGCATGAAATGTATATTTGTGTTCAGCCAAACTATTTCCATATTGCCACCTAAGTGAAGCCCACACTACATGTTGTATTCCTGTTAGAAATCAATTCTGCAATCATGGTGAACCCAAAGTGTTCATGATCATTTTTCTTCTAACTGTACCTGAGAAATGGTCGGGATAAATATTTGCCTGTCATGTTTGGCAAGAGAGGAAGTAACATGCAATTATTAGCTTTGGCTTTGCAGAACTGTAAACTTTGGTGTCCTTCCTTTTCAAACCAGAACAGGACATACAGTTTGTATGTATTCATTGACTCATCAAGGAAGAACGTGTACTTTTTAAATAAGGCACACTGTATGCTAGTCCACCAGTGTCATGATAGCAGAAAGCAGTCATATAAAACATAGCTGAATTAATCAATAGAGTTTTTGTACAGTGTTGTATAAACTGTTGTAGGCAAATGCCAGTTTTACAGTACATCCATTTTGACCACTCTATATAACAGGTCTGTACACCAATGGAGGTAAAGCACTGCAAGTCCATCAACGTTTTTGATGTAAAATACTCGAATATGTATGGCAGTTATATATGCACTGATTAGTCTTTTGTTTTTTGCCATTTCTTTGTGCACAAATATTTAGGTGGTTTCACCCCAACATTACCGGAATCGAGGCAGAGCAGCTCCTGTTGACCCGGGGAGTCCACGGCAGTTTTCTGGCCCGGCCGAGCAAGAGCAACCCGGGGGATTTTACCCTCTCTGTCAGGTAAACGTATCTGTGCTCCCCACTTAACCTCAGTGTTCTCAACAGTACCAAGTTAAATCCTCAAATGCATGGGTTTCCTGTCATATGGACAAGCTACTTGGTTGATTAGAGAGGCAAGTGATTATCTATGGAAAACACTGATTATGGTGTTTGACAGGGGCTAGTGAGGAAATGCACAGTGATTTAAAGGCAATCTAGCCATGTCTAAAAATAACTAAGCCTGTGTGACCACATGATCAAAAATTACACAAACAAACCTCAGGAGTGCAAAGGTAAGGTGCTCTGTTCAGCGAGAATTGTTCTGGTCAGTTTTCAGCGTGAGAATAAGACGTAACACTGCACTGGTCTGAAAAATGTAGGATGTTAAATTCTCAGGAGAGACGAGGCTTTTCTGAGAAGAGTCTCAGAAACTGGTGTCTCAGCAAGTGACTCCACATTTCGCCTGTGGGTAGAGAAATTGTATCAAACGGGAGTTGTTTTGCGCAAGTGTTTCTAAGAACATGTTGGATAACACTTTCCGTGGTGTGATTTTTGTCAATTTTGACACTACACAACCAGAAAATCTTAATTTTGGACAGCAGGCTTAAATTAAAGTGAGTTAGACAAGCACAGAAAAGTGTTCACTCAAACTTGTCACTCACGCCTTATTTCTCTTAATCTCTTTAAGAACCACTGTGTGTAGTGTGTGTGGTGTGGAGTTTCTGGTAAATAAACTGTGCACTACATGCTGTGGTGATTACGGAGAGCAGGAAACAAACTGAGACAGAAGAAGAGAGAGTTTGAAGAGTGGCTCTTCCTTGGCAACGGAAGCTTTTAAGAGATGGATCAGTCGGCCAAGCTCTTGGAAGAAAGCCCAGACGCATTTGTTACTGTGACTGTAGCTGGCAGTGACATTAGGCAAGGGAGAGTGTGTGAGCGAGTAAGAGGGAGAATGAAATGTAGAAAAACAGATGAAAGGGAAACGGGGTAGTTAGACAGGCAGTGGCTTTTAAAAGATGTTAAAGAGTGAGGGGCCTATTAAGGCTTTGACCTTCGCTGCCTGTGGTTTGTGTTTGCGGTGAGGTTGTAGTAAATGTCACACACAGGAAGGTCGGTGGAGTAAGTTGTAGCCGCAGCTTGTGATCTTGACAGACTTAAACACAGATGCACAGTATGCACAAAGAGGTCAAGTGGCCAAGCTGCAGAGCCTCACCACCTGCTACGGAAGGTAGGTCACTTTGAACTAAGGGCAAGGAAGAGTCTGTGTAACTTCACAATAAAAACACTTGACAATTTAAAAAAAAAAAAAGCTGCTTGTTTGCCACCTACTGATCTCACTATACTATATGTTGAATGCAATACACAAAACAAAGTATGAAATTGAGTTAATTGTTTCACTTGAAGTTCATCTAAAACATAAAAACATTTTTAAGTAATGCAGAAAATATTAGAAATGGGAATAAAGGTTTATTTTGTGTTTATTACAAAAATATGACTGTGCAAGCTTGTGCTAATTTTTAGATGAATCGCGCAAAAACCCCCAGAGAGAACCAAATGTAGCTGCCTGGAAAGGCCATAATGACTCATGTCTGATTATCGTAATAGTCAGTCTTGGCATCTATAACTATATGAATATTGAGGTCCATCCCTCCCTCCCTGCTTATCTTTCCCTCCGAACATCATCTCCTCGTTTCTCCCCTTTCTCCCATCTACTCTGTTCCACGAGGTGAACATAAGAAGGAGGGGGTCGGACATAGCCGCTTCTCTGAAGTCTAAAACGCTAATAAGAGCTCTTTGAGGGTTTTGAAAATGTAATCAGCTCAGAGTTTCAGAAAATTCAAAGATGGGGAAAGTTTGCGATGGAAAAAGTTTGGCCTTAATTTATATACGAGGCAAACTTTATAAGGAGAAAAGTCTGGTCAAGTTTTCTCCATCATTTTTCATGCTCTTTATAGCCTCTAAAGAACTCAAGGAGAAATTTTAAGGGCAATCTTAAGAGAGAATTTTTGCAGGGCAGATTACCACAGAGAGCGACTAGATTTTCTTCAAGCCTCTGTGTTATGTAATTCTAGCCTGGGTTTACTCAGATGTGTTTCCACTGCATCCATGCTATTTATAGTCAAGTTCAAGTAGCATTTCACCATTTATTGTTGTGGATACCAATCTGTGAATTTTAACTGCATTTGCAGAAGAAAAATATTCACACTATATTTAGTCAGCATGGGGAAAACGATCTTTTCAGCAGGTCTCTGTACTAATGTTCTTTCTCACTTCATGAGATTGCCTGGTTTAACACCCTCCGTTAATAGTGGAGACTTAAAAGTTTGAAAAAGACATGCAGGTCAGCACAGAGAGTGACGCGACAGCCGAGACTGCTGTCGGAGCCGTTTTTAGCATTTCCATATACAATACCATAAGGATGCTGTCTACTCATGAATTATTGATGCTTACTTCCTCAGCTCGTGTTTAGACTTCACCTTCCTAATTGCAGTGGAAGTACAGCTATTGTTTAGTCCAGCGATAGCTGTTATGAACTGCCAGTAGTAGAAATGATTGTTGTCCATATGCTCAAATATTAGCAGTTGTCTTTGAGCTTGGATACCTTTTCCTGCTTATGAAAATGTAGGCTGACAGGCAGGTTTCTCAGTTGTTACAAGTCACTCTGCTATGGTGGGTTTTGTTTTGTTTTTTTTTTCTCTGTTGGGACAGTCTCGAGATGTAGAAGATGCTTAAATACTGAAATTCTTTTTGGGACATATTTGTTTTTGTCTTTTTTTTTTTCTTTTTTTTTTCTTTTAGAAGTCAGGTTAATAGGGTGTAGTTGTACTGAAAAACACATAAAGAGGAACTGAAGTAGAGGCCAAAACTGTATCAACTTCAGGTTGATAAGTGTACTTTAAAAGAGATTTCTCAGAAGTGTCAGGATCTATTAGTGCAAAAATATTGCTTGGAATAGCTTTAGGGCAAACAAGCAATAATTTATGTCCTAGGCTTTGCAGATGGATAAGTATGTGGTTTTTAAGTAGTCCATTTCTCAGTTGTCTGTGTTTTGTGGACTTCATCTTGTCAGTGTATTAGTTTAGAAAAACTGATTTATATATTATTTATGTTTAAAAAAAACAAACAACCCTTCACTTTTATGCAGTGGTGTGGCTAGAATATGGAGACTAATACTGCACATGTGCAGTATTGTGATCTGGTAGCAGCTCTGGTTGTTAATAAGCTGCAGTTTAACAATGTGGTGATCAGATGTAGAGGAAGTGCAAATCATGTGTCTTTGTGCTTTCACTTGGGTTCCCTCCATGTAAACCAGCGCATAGCATAATCAAGGGCACTGTCATGTTGCATGCTCTGTGTGTTTTCAGCAAAAGGGGATTCTGGTGCAGCTTAAATGCAATTTTAATCAAGCTTTAAATCAAACTTACTAAATTTTACTGTGTGTGTGTGTGTGTGTGTGTGTGTGTGTGTGTGTGTGTGTGTGTGTGTGTGTGTGTGTGTGTGTGTGTGT
>NW_005187440.1:3063917-3065095 GCF_000239375.1 Pundamilia nyererei | reverse complement strand
TATGCTGAGTCAGTGAGTTAAAGATTGTAAAGGTTATGTATTTTGTCATCTGACTAAAAGCTAAATATTCTGTATTTTTGTGATAATTTGGTAAATTGGTCAGTAATGTTTGCTGCTCGGGAGCTTGGATCATGCATAGCGTTGTTTTTGTTGTTGTTACAAATGTTTTTAATCCTTCTTTCCTAGTTTAGTTTTCACTCTGAGCTTAAAAAACAAAACAAATAAACAAACTGAGTTGTGTTACTGCCGTTTTATATTTGATGTTAGGTTATTAGGTCAGTGGAAAAAAAACAGCAAAAATCACTCATTGAAATTGAGGTGCATTAGTGTACTCCCATGTATGCTATCCTCTCTTTGCATTTTTGCATTGCTCTCCTCACCTTCCATCCGAGACACGAGAAAGCAGGAGCAGAGCATTTAACACGATGAGAAATCGATGCTTCTGATCTGTTCTTTTTAACTGACGTTGCTTTGAGTCATGTGACATGGCTACTTCAACCTTCCATTGTTTTGTTGCAACTTGCTGCTGGATTTCATGATCTGTCACATAAGCTTAACAGTGTTGATGATACATTTACTTTGTTAAATTTGAAGTGCAACACACTGTGAGACTCTGCTGGCATTGAATCTTTTACCATAACGCTGAAACGTACAGGTATTAAAATCACAGCGGATCATTTTAAATGACTAATACAGCCTTTACTGAGCAATTCTTTTCTATTTAGAGTCCATCTGTCACACCTCTTGTATACATCACCTGTGATGTATCAAATGGATTGTTCAGTAAGATGCATTTCCAGGTCACAGGTAGGACATGTTGTTGGACACACTGATTTAGCATTTAAATTGGATAATAAACATTTAGTTGGTTTAATTCTCCTTGACTTTTCATTTTGATTTTCCTGCATGCTTGTTTTTGTTTTTAAATATTTTTAAAATAAATAATCATTTCATTTCTTTACATGTAAATGAACCTGATAAAATGAAGATTAAAAACAGTTCTCTTTCAAACATTCGTTTTGGTGTCTCACTATGGGGAACGCTCTCTCAGCGTTGTCCTCAGAAGCCTCTATATCATTACTCCAGCCAGTATTGGCTGGCAGTCGTGACGCTTGCGTCAGGGAGGGGCCACCCTCCTCCCTATAAAAGGGTGTGACGCAGCGTCACCCGTCATTCAA
>NW_005187440.1:3056430-3058268 GCF_000239375.1 Pundamilia nyererei | reverse complement strand
GGAAGTTTTAATCAAATTTCTTATTTGTTCTTCTGCATCAGGATGCGACCTGACATAATTTGCACATTTGCTGATGTACCTAATAATTCATGCTGTATTTGTCAGGTGTTCAGAGTTACTACTTAATGGCAATAAATGTTATGGTTGTGAATGCCAGCAACTGTAATTATGCATGTACTCCTGTCAGAATGGTGACAGTGTTGGTTAATGTGTACTGGAACAGACTGGAGTGATCCAGAAACAAAACAAATTCTGTCCTGATCACTGAAATGACCAAAGCATTTATGACTTATATGGATTTCTTAAACAATGTCAGATTTTGAGAGAAGAGAATGAAAATGTGTTAGGATGTGTTTGCCTCATTACAGAGTTAATGGTGTTAAACTCTTAGAGAACAGGAGGCTTTGGCCGGAGAGTTGAGGAGGGGCCTGTAACGCAGCTATAGACCTGTGGCATCCTGCCAATAGCCACTAATAGAGCCATGAAGCAATTACCAGGACACACTGAGAGAGGGGAGTGGAGGGAAGGATAGATTATGGGACAGATAAATACAAGAATGGAGGATAGGATTAATGATATGTTGAGTGGGAGGATGGAAAGAAAGAAAAAAGGAATGTAAAATTCATTAGCACAACAAAAAAGTGATGGAGGGAAATGGGCTTTGTGCTATTTGATATGACCATTAACTGATAATCATTTTGAAAGAGAGAAGAGACTGCTGCATCTCGACCTGCAGATTAGATAGATGGTCTGTACTGCCTGACTAACTCCCCTGTGGTCCCTAAATCTGGTGGTGGGGGGGGGCGTTGTGAACGTGTGTGTGTGTGCGTGCATGTGTGTGTGTTGTCCTACTTAATATGTTTACAAAATGTTTTGTTTCTCTCTTGGGAAAAACTGTTGGACTGAATCACTGCTATGTAAATCTGCTTTACCATTTGCCATCTACAAAGTACATTTATCAGCTGAGGTGTTTTTTTTATTTTTTTTTTTTTTATTTCTTCTTCACTTGCTTTCAGGAAGATGTATTATAGATCAGTACAGCATATGTGTCTGTGTGAGTCAGTGTGCATTCACATTCATATGTACTTATTCAAACCAGCCAGAGGACTTTGAATATGCAAAGTGGTACCAAATGTTTTGTGGCTTATCAGTCTTTAAACTTGCCAGCTGCATGCGTTTCGTTCCTGCAATCACAGTACAGCCTTCCTCCAAATGGATATGAAAACTACAGGATTTAACTAAAAAAAAAAGATCATGCTTGCTGAGAAGATAAGTCAAAAATGTTTGATTTGAGATTAAATGCATCAGTTATTTGCAGTTTTGTGGTGTTCCTAGTCTTAATTATCTTGACATAGCTTATCAAAACTGCTTATTGAATTGTATATTTGTCATTTAAAAGCTTTTGCTATATAAAACAACGTGTTTAAGTTTGAAAAAGCCCCAGTTTGGTAAGTGATACAATTGGTAGATAAGTGCAGGAAAATAAAGGAGACAGGTGAAATGATTGCACTCTTTAGATCTTAAAATAGGAACGGCTTACTTGATAAGCTGGATGATTTATAATTTATATGCATTAATGCTTGGGGGAGGGTTTTTTGTTTGTTTTTTTTCTTTTCTCCTCCTTTCTTTCTTCCCCCATCCTCCTCTGACCGTCCTTTTCCCGATGAGCATATACTCTGTATTTGTGTAGGTGGCTGTTTATGTGTTTGGTGCCTACATGTCTGCAGGGGAACCAGTGAAAGGGAAAATTCCACAGAGAAAAAAATACTACTTTGGAGTGAGTCTACTGCTGTTTACAGTCATGATAAATAAATGATAATTGACTGAATTTCCTCTTT
>NW_005187440.1:3051254-3054948 GCF_000239375.1 Pundamilia nyererei | reverse complement strand
GAAGTTGCACCATTTTTACACACCAATTCTGATTCATCTGTTTCACTCAACAATCGGCCATGCGCGTTTTACTCCCATTCTATCGCGATATTTCATTTTCCTATCGTTGCCTAACATTATACCGGTATTACCGTGAACGGTATAATATGGCCCAGCCCTAATTGTCATTGTACATGTAGAATGCCCACACATGCAGATAAATAATATTTGTACAGAGCTAACACTGTGAGAGAAGAGAGAGAAACTTCTGAGGTCAGCCTGATTACTTTTATTAAGACTTATAACTATATTCCTGGCCACAAACGGTTAACTCTTACTGTTATTGCTTCAGGGTGTTACACTACTGCATCTCATCCTGTCAGGAGAAGCAGTTAAACCACCTGAGAACCACCAGTGCAGTGGTAGAGGTCTATGTCAGTCTGTAGGGGGGAAAAAAACACTGTGGGCAAAACAATCTTTTAGAGTCAGGAGCATTGTTATATTATTTGTTAAGTATTATGTTTTTGAGATCTACTTTTCAGTGTAAGATTTACAAGTTGGATAAGAAAGCTGGCAGTGTGGTACAGTGAATGAGTACCACACTGTGAATGAGTAGAAATAAAAAGATTAAATATTTAGCTTGATAAGATGTTAAAAGATTAGTATATTGTAAATATATGAAATGTAGTCGTAACTAAATTCAGATATCATGGCTTCAAAACAACCCCTTTCATTCATTGCTACAAGGATGTGTTTTTCATTAATTGCTAATATATGTGGCAATAAATTATTGCAAAGCAAAAACAGAGTCTCAAACAGGGTACTAAATATATTTTTTAAAACAAACAAAAAAAAAAACAACATGGCAAATATCAGGTGACATTAAGTGACTCGTTATAATGATGTCAATTATAATTTGGGCTCAAATCGGCCATTAACTCATTATGTACACAAAAGTGTATAAACATGTTTACACATGCAATACGTCGAGCTAATGCACTACTCTGCACACACCCCAACATTATGCAATTGCACTTCACAGTCACATGTTTAAATGTTACAAATCTTTGAACAAACTAAGTGGGCGATACTGCTGTTTGTTTCGTTTTTTGTTTTTTTTTGTTGATACTCA
The DNA here is from genome assembly GCF_000239375.1 of Pundamilia nyererei. NCBI lineage: Eukaryota > Metazoa > Chordata > Actinopteri > Cichliformes > Cichlidae > Pundamilia > Pundamilia nyererei. Next base: position 3,053,837 of record NW_005187440.1, on the reverse strand, counting down.
CCAGATATACACATCCTTCAGAGCGTGTACACAGGTTGGATGCAGCTTTGCACTTCGTCACACCTACACACCTCCTTTGAAACAGGAGACCTCTGCATCTGGTGTATTAATGCTAGGAATCCATGCATGCACTCACACACTTACGGGAAGCTTTTTAGAAAGCTAGGTGGTCATATTTCTGTAATAATTTGCACAAAAATGATAATCTAATACAGTTTTGTGCTGAGCGGGGCTATTTACTCTCTTTTTTTCAGGACATCTGCACATTGCAATATGTATATCTAGTTTCTTTTTTAGGTTTTAGAACGACTTGTGATGTATGGTTTTGGTTTATGTGGTTTTTTTCCATTCTACATGCATCTCTTGTCAGAGCTTCCGGCGTGTTCTCGCTCACCACAGGGAAAAAAAATGCAGACATGCAAGTTTTTCATCTTAACAGAGTGAGTGAGGCGGCAGTCATATAAGAGACACTCTCACTCCTGAGTAGGAGTCTACGCTCACTATACATGTATAGACATGCATTATGTTAAAGCCTCAAAGGTACAATATGGAACTTTTCCTTTGAAACAGGAAGCGTATTACTAGTCCTCCCACTCAGTTGGTCAAGTTTTTGGGGGTTTTTTTTCTTCTTCTTTTTTTTTCTTTCCTTGACTTGTTCTGCCTTACAACATTCACCCAAAGACTGCTTTTACCGTCTCTATACTAATTGGAGAAAATGATGGTAAACAAAGCCTGACGAATGTTTCAAACCCCCCAAAACTCAAAAATATTAATATGCATTGTGTTCTTGAAAAGGTCTCAACATCCTCAACTTTGTATTTATTGTGTGATGTCCACACAATTAATTTCAGATATTCACTGAAAATATCCAAAATGGGCAGAATTTAGGCGCAGTAGTTAAAAAATAAAGATAAATTAATAATAGTAATAGCAAAAGGAGACTAATTAGTTTTGTTTGAATTAAATGAAAACATGTGAATGGTAGTTATAAATGCAGTAATAATGGTCTAGTACCATGAAAACCTGGCAGTCAAACACATGGTCAGGATTTCTGGTTCTCGGGGTGTTCTAGGGTTTACTTTTGAGAAAGCCTCATATTTCACATAACGCCATCTTTTAAGTTTTCAGTCTGCCACTGATTATTGTTTCCAGACTCATCAAGTTCTCCCACTCTTCTCCAGGTGGTACCACGGGCACCTCTCAGGTCGAGACGCAGAAAAACTGCTCACGGAAAAAGGCAAAGCCGGCAGCTTTCTGGTACGGGAGAGCCAGAGTAAACCGGGAGACTTTGTCCTCTCTGTTCTCACTAATGAGGAGAAACATGACAATGTGGATCGCAAGACCAAGGTCACCCATGTGATGATACACTACCAGGTCAGATATTTAATTCCAGGCCCGCTAAGATGTACTGAATCTTGTAAGGAGGATGTTGGGTAATGTTTGTGGCTTCAGATTGGTGGCTTACAATGCTTACTCATCCTAGTTTAACCTGGGCAGTTTGTATTTTTAAGTAGGTCATGATTTATTTATTTATTTTTTCAAAGAACTCCTCGGGCCAGCTGTGAAGTTGTTGAATTATCGACTTTTGTTTTCAGCAGGACGGCAAGTACGACGTGGGTGGTGGTGAGAGGTTTGACACCCTGGCTGACCTGGTGGAGCACTATAAAAAGAACCCCATGGTGGAAAAAAGTGGCATTGTAGTACACCTCAAACAGGTATGGGAGCATTTGAACAAATTAAAGCATCCAGGCTTTAAAGGCATTAGTTGGGTTCAAATTTTAAGGTTGATGTGAAAAGGTTTCTTGTGTCAAAATAGCTTTCTTTTTTTTTTCTGGTCTGTTAACTGATCAAATCTTTAATCATCTTGTCCCAACCCGGCAATGACAGCCTTTTAATGCCACAAGGATAAATGCTGCCAACATTGAAAACCGGGTACGAGAGCTCAACAAAGTAGCAGACAATTCTGAGAAACCCAAACAAGGATTCTGGGAAGAATTCGAGGTCTGTACCATTTAAACTTTCACTACCAGAGTCACTCATTCAATTTATATCCTCTATCCTATTAAAATCAATTTAATAACCTGATGAGCTGAGTCATATAGGCTTGACATAACTGGGGGAACTGATTCATGTTATCGTATTGAGTGTCATCTGTAGCCTGTGAGTCCAGCTTTTAACCACTGCAGTATGTTTTAAGAAAGAAGCCTCCTTTTTTTTATTCATATTTCATATATGTGACATGTTACTCATACTATATAAAATACATAAAAAAATGGTACCCATTTGGCTGCTTGTTGTTGATTTTCATCTGTCATTTATTTGTGCAGACTTACAGCTGTGGGTCTTATTTTTCCTTAGTTATTCATTTCTTTGTCTGTCATGGGAAGTCTAAATGAATTTCAGCTGTCTTAAACTTTGAGTAATGAAACTGGCTGAAGCTTAGCTTATCTTGTGGCATGCATTCATCTTCTTGTTATGTCGTTTTCATGCAACTGACAATTCAATAATGTGAACCATTTCTATTACGTCGGGGTGCAGTAGCTAGTTATCTCATATTTATAAGCCCAGTGCTCGTGCAGGTTT
>NW_005187440.1:3013368-3050644 GCF_000239375.1 Pundamilia nyererei | reverse complement strand
TGTCTGCTTGACGTTTATTCAGCTGTGTAAAAACTATAACTTTAATCTCAGCCAAACCGATTTACTCAGGAACAAATAAAATACAAAAAAAAGCCAAACAATAACAAGTTTTCTAAGTGACTTATATATCATGTTTAACCTCCTAAGACCCGAACTCTTCCACTGCATGCATTTTTATTTTCTCTTTGATATTTGGGCATATTGGGGCCCGATAAATGTATAAACAAAGAAAAATCTGATTTTTGTTTTTATGAAAAATCAGAGCCACATATAAAGGTATTCGTTTAAAATTTTGATAGAACAGTAGTAGTATAATGTCCTCGTAAATGGATATCAGGCCGTTGAAGAGCAAAAATGAGTATTTTGGTCTAAATAACCCAAAGAGAGAGAGTGTGTGTGTGTGTGTGTGTGTGTGGATAGATAGATATGGACGCCAGGTCCTAGGAGGTTAACCTGAGTAGCGAAAGACGGCGGTGGGTTTGAAAACGAATTGCCGGGAGTCCGGTGTTCTCACCGGCTCTAGTGAGCCTAGCCCCCGGCTAGCTATCGAGCTGGTGGGTAACAGACGTCTCCGTAAACGTCGGAGCGCTTTTGAAAATATGTGGTGTCTTGATAAACTGAGCAGATATTTGAGGTTTGCACAGCTACATTCTCGCCTGAAAATGTGTAAAACGTTTATTTTGTGACCCAGAAAGAATAATAAGAGTAACATTAAAACTAACTAGCTGCCGCCATTATTGGAAACTGAGCAGGGCCGCGCTATGAATTCTGGGACACAGCTTCTTCTTCTTCAGGGTTTAACGGCAGTTGGCATCCTTGTACATGCAGTCCTGCCATCTTCTGTTTCAGTCCGTTATTACACTCTTAAATCCTACTACTTATTCCTGCGTCTTTTGTGATCTTACAAAGCTTCAAACGACGCGTCGACTATTAAATTAATCGTCGACTATTTTGATAGTCGACGAAATCGTGACTAGTCGACTAATCGTGGCAGCCCTAATTCATGGCACACCTGGTTTTAATTATCATTGCAAAGGAAATAAAGATTGATATAATTGCTTGACATATCTATTAATAGGAAGTATAAATAAAGAACTGTGCTGTTAATAACAACTCGTATGGTGAAATGCTTCCTCTTCATTGTGCAATGTGAATGCTGCCGTTTTCCTATTGTTCCACTCCAGAGTGACCCCTGCTGTAGTAAAAGCCCATTACACTGTTAACTTTAATCTAGAGTAGCTCATATATAATTGTCTTCCTTTAAATTTCAGTTCCATTATTGTGGATTTCCTTTTGTTCGAAACTTCCCCCAACTCTGTGTTTCTCTTTGTTTTGCTGTCAATCTTCAGGTACTTCAGCAGCAGGAGTGTAAACTGCTGTATCCCCGGAAAGAAGGCCAAAAGCCAGAAAACAAGAGTAAAAACAGATACAAGAATATCCTCCCCTGTGAGTCACACAGCAGCCTGCCATTTCCTGCCTCTCCAACTTCCTGTGGAAAGTGACACAAATAGACAATGTAGAGGCCTAAGCAGAGCATGCAGAGTTTTGCTTTGATGGCTCACAGCCTTTACGTTATGTTTGGGGAGGGGACAAAATCTAGTGTGGTCTCACAAAGCTGTAGACTTTTTGTTGTGTACTAATAGTTTTTACTTTGTGTTTTCAGTCGATACGACACGTGTTGAAATCAGGGAAATGGATCCTGATGTTCCTGGTTCAGACTACATCAATGCCAACTATATCAGAGTGAGTGTGTTCAGCATTAGATAAGACGTGTATCAACAAATGCATTATAAAAAAATATAGTAGTAGTAGTAATAATAATGAGTATTCCTGGGATTTTGAGAACATTTATCTGGTAGCATGCTAGGTTCTCATCTTCATGTGATCATAGCTGCATAATTATCATTCATGCTCACACCCATAGAGTATGCATGAAGATGGACGTTTTGTGGAGGAGGGGAAAGTCTTCATTGCCACCCAAGGGTGTCTACAAAACACAGTCGTTGACTTCTGGAAGATGGTGTATCAGGAGAATTCACATGTAATTGTCATGACCACAAAGGAGATGGAACGAGGACGGGTGAGCAGTTTGCAGCAAGCGTCCCCCAAATATGCAGCTTTATATTTTAGCAGAGGGTCTGTGGGGCAGTGAAACTCTAGTTCCATGTACAAAATACCTAAAGGAAAGCTAATGGACGTAATGGAAATGTCTTACTTTTCCTGATATAATTTTTCTTTTGCTGTTATCTTTTTTCTTTATCCTGTTTCAGTGGATGGAAGAGAAAAACTGTCAACATAAAAACATATTTCTGATTTAATTTAAAATGCTCACATTTTATGCATTGCCCTATATGAAATACTGGTGGTTTGCTCTCACTCATTTTTGTTCAGCTTTTTCAGATGTAAAGCATTATTAGATGGCTGTAGATTGGTGTGCGGTCATGTAGTAGCAATGATGGCGTGTGTTAAGTTTAGGGGGGAGGGGAGAAAGATGGCTGATATGACATGTAAGCTGATTGAAAAGCTGCTCGAGATGAGCGGGTTCTTTCGATGGTCTAATACTCGTCAGTCAGAGCAGTATTTTTCATTAGAGAGGGCAAATCAAACAGTGTTGGAAGGTCATGCTTCAGGAATTTTTAGTATCAAAAGCTTCATTCCCAGCATTGTAGTGCATTTTTCATTTTATTATTTATTTATTTTTTTTAATGCACACTTTGTGTCTTTTCAGTATCAGTTTGACTGATAAAAGACGTTAATGCAGCAGGCACTTGGGCATTTTTGCATGCTTTAAAATATTCATAGATCTACACACACAGGCACGACTTGCTCTTCTATTTTTGTGTACTTTACACATCAAGTACATCATGTAAATAGATGCTGCATGCACCATTATAAACCCTTTCATACGTCAGACGTATTTAAAACCAAGAAAATAAAAACAATTACAGCAAGATTTGTGCTTATGTTTAAAACTTTCCGCAGACTTAAAACCATAGATATCTAAGCTTTGAGTTGAATATTAAGAACTACATCCATGTTACCCTTTGCTGCCAAACAGTCACCTTTTAGGCTGGATGGAAAACTAAATCCTACTTTTTGCTCTGATTTAGAACAAATGTTTCCGTTACTGGCCAGACCTTCATGCCACTAAGGAGTTTGGAAAAGTGCTGGTGAGGAATGTGGACGAGCGGCCAGCACAAGACCATATCCTGAGGAAGCTGGAGGTGACACGTCTGGACCGGGTAGGGAACGCTCTATTCCCAGTCTGAGCCGACCCACTGACCTGAGGACAAATTATCTCACACCACACATGCACATGCTTGTGTTTGTACACTATAAGCTTGCACTTGTGGATTCACAGATCCACAATCCAGTGCTCATGCTCAGTTTTTTTTGTGCTAAATGCATAAATGCATAAATAATCTTTAATGCTGCGTTTGGCACGTGTATACAATAATAAGCAAAAAGTTCAGAGTGCCTGCCTTTCTTTTTTTTCTGTGTTTATTAATGAAAGCTTAGAGGCTGTTGCTTTGATCAGTGAGGAACACTGAATATTTCAGGGGTGATATTTGGACACACACACACACAGTCTGGATGTTAGGTGGGCTATAGCAACAGAGATGGAATATCCTCTGTTAACTTTTATTACAGTTCTTCTTTAAATGGGTTAAATTTTGATTTGAGTATTTTCTTTTCATTTCAGTCTAGTTCCAGTTAGTTTCCAGAATAGGTCTGTATGTTTCAGTTCAGTTTTTATTCAGAAGAAATGTGATCAGAAGCACGACGTAGGCTATTCAGATAAGGTGTGACAACACAAACAACACTTTGGTTTATTGAGAATTATGATGTTATTTGATTGTGAGTTTCCATTAACACAGTCTCATCAGGCTGATTTGGAGAGGAAATGTCTTAGGTTCTAGGAATCCTTTGGTTTTCATTTTCCGATAGCTAGTTCTGTTTTGTTTGTTTGTTTGTTTGTTTGTTTGTTTGTTTGTTTGTTTGTTTGTTTTTTAAATCGTTTTTTGGTAACTTCACCTCATCATATTTGTCACTTATAGAAGGAGCCTGTGAGGTACATCTGGCACTATCAGTACCTGAGCTGGCCAGACCACGGAGTGCCCAACGAGCCTGGAGGCGTCCTCTGGTTCCTAGAGGAGGTCAACCGCACCCAGAGCACCATTCCACACACTGGGCCAATTGTCGTCCACTGCAGGTATGACAAGGAAGAAAATGGACTATTTTATTATAGGATGCTCATGCAACTTCACTAATTCTGGGTTGGGATTATAAAAAAAACAACACCAAAGAGATCGGTTTCTCACACTGACAATAAGTTATGTTCTTCTGCATACACATACATAAAGCACTTTGTTAGAAGCATCTGCTGTTGTGTTTTTTTTTATTTTTTTTTTTTTTTTTTTATTTTTATATATGCAGGCATCCCATCAGCCAGTGATGTACTGAAAGATGAAAGTCTGTTGATATCAAAATGGTGCGACTGGCATCTCAGTGACTTGTCTGTGATAGCACTGTCGGTACTGGGCAGCTGGTTTGACTACTTTTGAAATTGCTGAACTCCTGGTGGTTTCTACAGTTTACTGAGAGTGGTTATAAAAATATTGATGACTGCTCCTTACAACTGGAAAGTGTCCCAGAATCAGAAACCTATAGTTCAGCATCAGGTTTAATTCCTTGTAACCAGGAACTGAAATCTGAGACTAACAAAAAAAACCCCAGCTTGTTTGATGAATATCCATTTGGGGTTGTGGTCAAAATTTGACATTAATACCAAGAACCTGGGAACCCTACCTGCTGGTTAAAGTCTGCACTTGGTATAGTGGCATATACACTTTTGGCCTCTTAATGTGAGTTGGTCATAGTTTAAATATAGTTTCATAGTTGAAACTAAAGCTGGCTGTGTTTGTGTTTACATATTTATTTATCGTTTCCTTTTACAAGTTTCGTTTTACTTTCATAGTCACAAAGAGTTAGTCACAAAGCAAGTTCAAAGTGTTTTTGTGAACATGAGGAAGAACAGTGGACTTCAGCAGTCTGTCCAGCCACCAGATCACCAGAATGCCTTTGAAATGAGCTAAAAGTACAAATCTACACAATGTATGTCAATCAGGCTGGCCCCAGCTGAAAATGCTCCTGTGGTTGTAAGGGTTAATCGTAAGCACCTAAATTTCACCAACTGAATTTGTTTAATTTATTTATTTTTTTCCAGTTGGCCACTTGGGTGTGCTATGATTAAGGTTTATAATCTGGAGTTAAGAACGCCAGTTTGGTTAACAACTTGTCAGTTTTAAATTTCATTTTAATTCGGCCGATATAGTGTGACCACAATGTGGTCGGCCACAATCAATGTCGACCTCCGATTAAGTCCCAAGCTCGGTGTTCCTTCAGAAATGAAGGTTTAAACACACACACTCTTAATCTCGCTGAATATAACTAAATATAATAGGTAATTTTGAGGGCCTAACTATTAAAAGTCTGTAGAGAACAGGCAGCTGTTTGATCTGTTTTTAATGGATATATCAAAACAAGCAACACACACATTGTTGCGATAAATGCAATGTCTTGAAAAAAAAATCCCAAATTAATTAACATAAAAAACATTTTTTTTAAAAATTCAGACGTACAGTTTTGCACACACACTGTGTCTATTGCGTTTGCAGACATGTTGATAGCAAATGTTTTAAACAGTTTTTTTTAGTGTGGTATTCTGTCTCTTAACACACCCATCCAAACATGTACTGTAAACACAAGGACAACACTGACCTGACTCTTAAACACAGCGGTCAGCTGGCTTCAGATAAATCCGCCTCTATAAACAGAGATGTGCTTATGCACAGTCTGTAAGCAAGGACCAAGATAGCAGAAGCCTTCTGGTTGTCTCAGCACTGTTTACCAGTCAAGTTTGAGCGGGGTTTGGTTTCATGCAACTCAACAGTCCATATTCTGGTTTTGCAGTCAATTCAGCAGTTTCACATTTTAAGCTTATCTGCATTTGTAAACAGTGGGCCTGATTTCTGCTGACTACTTTGAAAGCACCACAATTTTCCATTGCCTTCACGGTCTACATCAGCAGATATTAATGGTGGGATTGTTGATGAAAATTGTTGATTTTTTTTTTTTTCCCCTAAAGCAATAAATGGAAATAAAAACAAGTGAAACCTCAGCTTATACTTGTGTGCTCAAATATTCTCATAACTGTTTTTCACCTGGATTCTGATGCTTTTCTTCAAGTATTGTAGCTACACATGGTTTTAACCTTAAACTTCTTCTTGTTAAAGTGCAGGCATCGGCAGAACTGGCACAATTATCGTCATTGACATCCTTATCGACATTATTAACCGCCAAGGTATGAGGCTCAGATATGAAACTTTCTGGATTGTGAATCCTTTACTTTTTAATAAAGATATATATCTTTGTTCTGCTAACATTTGGATCTGCGTGTTTTAGGTCTCGACTGCGACATCGATGTCCCAAAGACCATCCAGAGGGTACGTCAGCAGAGATCAGGCATGGTGCAAACAGAGGCTCAGTATAAGTTCATCTACATGGCTGTGCAGCAGTACATAGACACAGTGCAGAAGAGACTGGAGGAGGAGCAGGTAATTGGCTATATTAGTGTTTTTTACTGTATTAAAACATTAGATTTTTGACAGAGCAGTGAAGGCGTGTAAAGTCCGTCAGTTACATTTTAAACGCTAGAGCTGAGAGGCAAATCATCAGCATGTCAGCTGGTTAGGCGTGTTTACCACTTGCTCTTTCACTGCTGAATGTGGTTACAGTTTGAGATTTAGTAATTTCAGTAGATGACAGATTAATTAATTTTTTGTCACTTTTCAGAGGAATAAGATGACAGAGAGGGAATATTCCAATATCAAATATCCCCAGATGACCAACTCGAGGTCCAAGCACAACATGACCTCCTCACGCTCTTCTTCTGTGTAAGTCCATCAGGCATACACGTGTTAAAAAAATGTCATCATAGGACTTAAGCAGGGTTTGACAGTGGGTTCATTTTCACAGCGATTATTTTCTCTTTTAGGCTGACAAACGACGATTCATCAAGCGTATACGAGAACATAAACTTCAAAAGCCCTCAGACATCTTTCAGCAGTAATACCAGGAGGTAAAATCGGCGCCGTGGACCTCCTCTTCTGTCTGCCTCTCTGTAAGTGTCAATTTTTATTTCCATGTTTCTCAGAGATCCATCCTTTAAGCTAGGAAAAAAAAAGCCCAACATTGTTTGTTTCATTGTTTCCTTTTCCTTCTGCCTTAGTCACTTTAGAAAACTACCACAAGCATTTCTGGTTTCACGTGCTGGATTCCATTAACAGTAAATGTAGCTTTGGGTGGAAAAAACAAAACAAAACTAACTTAAGCCTGACGTGTCAGAAAATGTTTCCCCTAAAATCAAAGCTCAAGGTGTTCTTCCGCTGATGGCGGAAAGTTCTGTTTCTTCTAGTGTTGAATTAATTTTCCGTGTGTAAGCAGAAAGGTACTTTTCCTATATTTTTTCAGTTTTAAATTATAGGTTAGCCAGGAGCAGCCGAGTTGGCTTTAAAGAATACCAGTGCTCCCTTCTTTTTTTTTTTTTTATTTATTTATTTTTTTTTAAGAGCAACAAAAGACTGAATTTAATTTCAAATTATAATGAACCTCAGTTCTCACACTGTCATTCTTTTCTGTCATGGTGACTAATATAAGCACCAAGACAAGGAACCCAGCAGTGTTACAGGGAATGAATCATGACTTTGATTCTGGGGTCACAGGCACCAAACGTATTCTGAATACAGCATTGATTACAGTTGAATGTATTTAAAATGCATTAATTGAATGTGGCATGTTGTTTCTGGAGGACTTCTGTCAGATATGTTTTAAAATGCATAACATAAAAGACTAACTACCATTCTCCTCAGCCTCTCTCTGTCTTTCTTGGCTCAAACTTTGATACAAATATGGAAAAGATTTAATTTTCATGGGTAGTTTCAAATTTTTAGCTGTGCATCAGTGTTTACGAGCGTGTGGTTGGAGGCGTATATGATTGTATGTAGAAAGTATTAAGTAAGTAATGGGTGCACTTAAACCTGCACCTATTGCTGCTTGATGTGCAGCACTCAACAGGGAATGTTGAAGAGCAGCATGATGGACCAATAAATTCCTAAATATCAAAATGTCCTGAGTGAAGTTATAAAAATCTAATTAATAATAAATGAGTAAATAAGATCCCTGCCAGAAAGACTGAGGACATGTTTGTGTAACTTCAGTGATGCTTGAGAACAGCGTCATTATATTTATTTTATAATTTCGATCTGATTCGAGCATCAAGTCATGAAATGTAAAATCCAAACCGTACTTGGTCTACATGTCTGTGTTTCTTTCACTTTCTCAGCTCCTGAAAATCCCTTGGGAGGGTGGGGGGGACTCCACACTCGGTACACTCCACATCGCTGGATCTTGGCGTGGACCGAAAGTGGCGGGCTGATGTGTCTGCTGCCACCGTCCTGCTGGACTTCTGTCTGTCCGGACTTCTGTGGAGTCCACAGCATAGTGCCCTTACTCAGGCCCCCCACTTCCACTTGCCCTTTTTCTTCCCTCCTGTGCTAATGCTTCTCCCTTTCTTAACCAGCACAAGTGCCTTGTCACAGGATGTGTCTGTAATCTAGCCAACCCAAACCCACTGTTACTCTCCAAGTCTACATGAGGGCGAAAAACAGTTTTCTCTTAGGGTGACAGATATTAAATGTGGAGCCCGGCCTGGCCTCAAGTGAACGTAGCTGTGTGGGACTAAGGGAAGAGGTCAAAACTAAGCCGTTTGTCCGCACGCTGCCCCGACTCACTCGGTTATCTCTTTCTCAGTCTTGGCTGCTTGTCGTCTAAATTGGATTCTAAGACCGTTTTTGCTGTGTTCTGTCTGTCCAGCTGTGGTGGTTATTAATGTGGCCGCTGAGTGATGGCAAGGGCAGTTGCATAACCTGCTTCATGACCCCAGTCACAAGACGGGCAAGCAAGTCCCCTCCCTCCTTTGAATCTTTAATGAAGTTGTCTTTTTAAGTTGTGAAAGTGAATAAATTTTATTTAGATATGACTGATTATCAAAGTTTTGTATTTTGAAGGAGTTATATATAATCTCACTAGCTGCAAATGCAATCCACTGTTCTTTGACAATTTTGGAGGTGATTTGTTTTCGCTTTCGGGACAAATCCCATCTGCCCCGACTGTCTATGAACGTGAACATGACCTCCAGTTAAAGAACAGTCATTCATGAAAACTAGGGCTGTTCTGTCCATGAAGTCATTTTTTTTCTTTTACTGATGTTGGTATAATGGTTATGTTTTGATGTTTATTTAAATATATATTTATAAAGATGCGCTGTGGTGTAAGAAATCATTCTTAGATATTTGAAGTCCATATTTGACAGAAAACTGGGTGGAAAGGATTCCTGAATGGACGGTCGGAGTCGTGCTCAGCCGACCGCCGTCTCGCAGCTTAGTTTGACTGGTCGTCCTTGTTAATCAGCGGGTCTGATGCTGTTCAACATCTGTCAGGGGGTAGATTGTCACAAGGAGACAAGGGAAAGGGGGGCGATTACAGTGAGGCAGATGGCCATCTGGCCCACTGTAATCACCCCGAGATTGAAGAATAGATTTGTCTCCAAAAAGTAATTTAGAAGATGGCCGTAATCCAGGCTTGATGATAGCAGAGAGAGTAAGCTGACGTCACTGATGTGATAAGGAAGACAGCGGTGCCGCTGTGCAAAGGGCTGTGCAGCAGCTTGTTGGCTACTTTTAGCCTCAAGAAGCAGCACCAAAATATCCTGTGCAAATAGAAGCGTAGAAAGGTTGGAAGTCTGTCCTAGATGGTTTAAACCGTAGTCACTCAATGTCCTGAAAACCCTTTTTTTTTTTTTTTTTTTTAAACCCAACAAACTACTGAATGTCTGACCGGTGGAACGTACCCTTGGTAATATGTTCAGTCCACTTTTTTCCTATTCAAGCATCAAAATAAAAGCGTGACTGAGTGGCACTCGTTCACACCGTTCGTCTTTACAGCTGGACTCCTGCAGGTGCAGCTTGTGATTTAATGTTATTTTTGAAATGAACACAATTTATGATGCAGCCAAGCACAATCAAGTTCTTCTTTCTTTAAACGGTTGACTCTTATGTGAATAAAAGCTCTGTTTTACATGAATGTCGGTGAAGGCCCACAGGACGTCTGTGGGTGAAGAAAATGCTGCACCACTTGTTCGTCCCTTGAATTCGAGCACTGATGGCGTGTGAATCCTCCTGTTTTTGTTGTTTTTGTTTTTCTCTTCATGAACTGTGATTTATGTCCAATGAATGAGACTTGTTGGTTTGTTTTCTTCGTCCTGCGCTGGGATAATTTTTTCTTTCTTTCTTGTATTTTTCTTCTGCCTCTATTGGTCAGATTGTGTTTATGATTTGGTGAAACATCAGTACTTGAAAGTGTGAAACTGCTGAACCTCAGGCTGTGTGGATGTTCGTCAGCTTTTTTGTTTTTTTTGTAGTGCACTAAATTTTTGCCATCAGTGTTTATCTTTTTGTTTTTTGTTTCAGATTGTATAGTTTTTGATTTTTATTTGTTCTTGCTTTTTTTTGTACCTTGACTTTTTTGTAAATCTGTAATTTTACCAATGATAAAATTCAGGCTCTGAGTTGTACCAGCGCACACAGAGCTTTGCAGAAGTAATGTGGTATTTTCACTCTGCTCGTCATCTTACACTTACTTGAACATGAGTTCAATGTGTGTGCATTTCGGAGGTTTTTTGTTTGTTTGTTTTGTTAGTTTTTGTTTTTTCATCCCCCTGTTCCTCTGATTGCAGTAAACCCGAAATGAGTAGTGTCGTTCAGTGGAAGCTTTTCCCTTTTGCTCTTTTTCTTGCACTGGCTCCACCCAGACGCCTTGTTTTTTGCTGTATAGACTACAACGGCTGACACGATGATCTGTCAGAGCAACAAAATGATTTATCATAGTTTAATAAAACTCTATGATGGCACTATATAAAGTTAAATGTTTTCATTTGATTTTATGTTCTTTTAGTTTGTTACTTCAAAGGAGAGAGAATCTTTCATTCTACAGTCACGTCATATTTTAAATATCGGTACGTTTTATAAAAATAATTGGGTCTTTACCAAGGTCTTCATATCATTTAAATACAGTCTCAGGTGTATGTGTGAGTGTGTGAGACTCATTACAGCTGCTTAATTATTTACAAAAATAAGCCAAAGTGCAGCAGTGTGTGGAAAAACTAAGGACTTGCTGCTTTCAAAGAAGTGAAGAGGGTAATGTAGCAGCTAGGTGCTGCTAATCAAAGGCATTTGATTTACTGATTATCCAGAAATGTGAGCATCTCTGCATAAAGGAAAGAAGCAACTGCTGTTGGGAAGGAATATGTAGCTACTTCTAAAAACTCAAACTTCCAACGTTCCAGACTGGGATTATTTATAAGTGGAAAAAACATTTGGGACAGGTGCCAGTCTGTCTTGGAGTGGACGTTTGAGCAAATTCAGACTGAGGTCAAACCATGCAGTTCTAAGAGAAACCACGACCAAAGACATGAGCGCTACGTTTCAGGCCTGAGTTGATGTTAAAGTTTATGATAGCACAAAACTTTGGAACTATGAAAAAGTTGCTGGGAGAAGGCCTCCTTTCTCCTGTGCACAGTACAGTAGTTTAGGTTTGCAAAGCTGGATCTTAGCAAACCACAAGACTTCAGGAACAGGACATATGAGACCAAAGTGAAGATGTTTAATGCACAGTGCTATGTTTAACAAAAACACAGCCCATGAGCACAAACACCTCACACCAGCTGTCAACCATGGTGGTGGAGAGGTGATAATCTGGGTTTTGCAACCACAGGACTTTGGCTCCTTGCAGTCTTTGAGTCAACTATGAATTTCTCTGTATACCAAAGTATTCAAGTCAAATATGACGCCATCTGTCTGACAGCTAAAGCTTTGCTCAAACTGGGTCATGCAAAAGGAGAATGATCCCACTGTAGCAAATCTGCTACAGACTGTCTGAAAAAGAAAAGAATCATCGTGCTACAATTACCCGTCAGAGTCCAGACCTCATCTTTGGGTGGAACATTTATGCTGTACCTAAACGAATGCCCGCAAATCTCAATGAAGTGAAAGCAATGTTGTAAAGAAGAGAGTGGGCTAAAAATCCTCCACAGTGATGTGAGAGTTTGATAAAGTCTTACAGAAAATCATTACTTTAACTTTTATTGCTGCTAAAGGTGGTTCTACAAGCTACTGAATCATGGGCTGTGCTAATGACAAGCTCATACCTTTCTATGCTTAGTCACTCCATTTGTCATTTCATTTGGTAAAAGCTTTACAGCACGATACTGATCACCAACCTGCTCGTACTAAAAGCAAGGCAGGAAAGACTGAAAAAACACCAGTGTTTCATGGTTGAAGTGGCTTAAAGAAAATATGCTTTAGAACTCCAGAGCAAATAAAACAGGCGATGAGTGTGAAATTAGTGCTTTCCTAGCTGAATTTCAACAAGCTAGTTTTCTTTTGCTGCCTGTCACAAGAAAATTGGCCGTTCAAATCTGCTTTATTGGAGGCAGGCATTTATAAAAGGCTTCTTTATAGGAAATGATCAATTTAAATGTAGAGAAGTTTATTTCCAACTAACAAGAACTTATTAAGAAGTATTTATTTTGACTTCCTTTTTCTATTTAGGGGAAACTGCTTCGAGGCCGTGATTCAGCACCTTTCTCTTTCGCCTGGATTTATTGTTTAACCACATTTACCGGCAGCTTCAGCTGGTACTTGAGGAAATTCTCCTTTTATGGCTTCCTCTAAATGAAGCTCGAATCAACATAATGCTCTTATCATCCATATGCCACGTGTGAGCTCTGGAAAGCCCCCACAACCTAACTTTTCCGTCATGTCACACAGAATCCAGGAAGAAATAAAGACGGCTTCCTGTCCAGACAAAGGAGGAGGTGGCTTTTATGGTGACGGTTTAATGGTTACATAGGGCATGGTTTGTTTTTTAACTTGATAATGAGATTACGCTTTGTTTTGATTAGCATAAAAGGGTGTGAGTAGCTTTGTGTCTGTTTGAGGCTTTAGAAACTTAATTTGTGATTCAACTTTGTTCAAATGATTTATTTTCCAGAATCATAATCTGAGTTTTTGTTTGTTTTTTATTTAAAGTTTGTACAAAAGGTCTTAAGAAAACACACTTTACACATAGTTTTTCATTGACATACTGGGAACACTTCTTCGTGCTGCCAGACGGACATTTGCAAAGCAAAGTTCAACTTTCATGTGCCAGCGTCTCTGAGCTTTCCTGGTTGTGTACAAGTAGACACAATAAATTAACCCAGCTGCGCTCCAGTCCATTGAGCCTGCTAGAAAGCAAAAATCATGTCTAATTTCAAAATACAAGCGCAGATTAAAGTGCTGAGATTCTTCATCTTCTCTGTGCCGCTAAACAAACACAGTGAAGCTGGTCTCGCTTCACTGTGTGGTGTTATTTGTAAATCAGTCGTGTCCACAGACTGTAAAAGATGGACATAGCTGCTGGTTCATGGTCTACCATTGAAGCCTTTAGTTTTATTTTTTATTGTTTTAAATATACATAATGAGTGGCTGTGATATGATAAGACCCACCCACTTTAGAAAAATGAGGTAATAAATCAGGTGAGAAGTACGTAGTTCTCCCTGCTGGCTAAGGCGCATCCACGTTGGCTTCACTTTACAGACTGAAGCTAGTCCATCCTTTATCTACAGTTTATGGTTGTCTGTGTGAACAAGAAATTTCATCTCATTATAACGTAAAAAAAGAAAAAAAAAACAAGCTATGTCAAGAATTCTTGTGCCCTATAACACCATAATAACATGTCACTGGTAAAAATGGCTGCAGTCAGTGTTACTTTACGGGCTGTTTGCCTGCTTGCAGTTTTTTAAACCGCCACCGGGAGGCACTGAGGTCAAATGTCTAAAAAAGCTTGCACATAGACGCTTTAAGCTTTGTGGCTCTTTTTCAAATTGAAAATGTGAGGAGCTGTTTCTGTGTAGCAATAATAAAATACACTTTTAAGACAATTTGGAAATAATAATAATAATAATAATTAAAATGTCACACAACAGTACAAATGTATCATTCACAATATTCTAAGCATTTACAAGTGAAGTCCAGGTAGTTTCAATGTTTATCCCACCAGTTTCTTGAACATGGCACTGGTGATGTTGGGGTTGGGGGTGGTACTGATGGTCGTGTGGGTGCTTTCGCTGAAGCAGCGCATATTCCCGGTGCTGAACACGCACTGCAGAGGCCACAAAACGACCACAATAAGCAGCACAAGGAGCAGAATGAAGAGGATCATCTTCTTGCAGTCAGCCACTCTGTCCACCATAGTGAGATGGCGCTGTGGAAGCTCGGGAGCAGTGTCCATCTTGGAGGACCCAATGTCAATGCAGACGCAGAAGGCCGTAGGACTTTCAGGGTCCCCTGAGCTATTATGATTCTGCCTGCTCTTGTAGCACAGCCTCTCCCCCTCCAGCCACACCGGCTCCTCCTGCTGCTGGTGGCTGGGCAGCTCGCAGAGGACCTCGCGGCTGGTGGCTAGGGCTGGGGGTCCTTCCTTTGGCAAAATAGTGGCCTGCCGGCAGATGGGGCAACGGATGTCTAAGGTGGGGTTTTTGTTGTTGTGGTTGGACAGCGCATTGAGGCGGGAAAGGCACTCCAGGCAGAAGGTGTGGGTGCACTGCAGCTGCTTGGGTGTTTTGAAGACATTGTCGTAGGTGTTGTAGCAGATGGAGCACTCGGGCTGGTTTGCCACTGACACCTTCTTTTGCAGCTCTCCAGCGTCTTCCTGCGAGGGTATCGTCACGTGCCAAACCTGCTGGGTATCTTCCATCTTTAGAGGTCTTTGACGTCCTTTGTCAACTCTCCTTTTGGGCTCTCAGGCTGTTGCCTTGGTCTGTCCTGAAGTCCCTGCTGGAGTGAAATGCACAGATTAGTATTCAGAGTTCTTAAAAATGCCGTAGAAATTGCAACAGTTTACAGTCATGCCTAGCCAAGGCAGGATTTATCCAGTATGAGTGGATAAATCCTTAGTGTTCTTAGCCTCACTTGGTACACTGATAATATTACAAAGTTTAAAGTTTTTATCCTGTCAAGGAGCATTTCGGGAACGATGCATAACTGGTCAAATATGCTGTGTGATAAGGCAGCATGCACAAAGATATATAAATCAGTTAAGTGACCACAAAATGAAAAGAAGCCCTCCAGCCCCTACACAGTGTGGGCAGTGCTGCAGGTACAGCGCCAGTAATGACAACATTTTGATCGTGCCTCAAAAAAGAAAAGCCAAAGACCTTTAGTTCTGCTATAAATCATAGAACTTATTAACGGCTGCTGGATGCGCACTGTGTAGTTTAGTGTTGTAATGTAGAGGGAGTGAATGAGTCAGTCTTCAGTAAGCAATGAAAGCCAAGGATCTCTTTTTTTGTTATTTGTTGAACGCTGTTTGTTGAACATCCTGGTCAACACCTACGGGGTTATCAGATTTTCACGCTGGGTGAATGTCTTCATTGTGGAAATGTAAAGCGTGGGGACTCGTGTTGAGAGTCACCCTGATTGTTTTGGGAATCCATTCCTGTTCTGGGGTCTCTACAAGACTGTTCAGTGTATTATACAGCATCTCTCATCAGCTGCAGTGAATATTAAAAGAATCTACATTATCTAACCAGTTTTGATATAATTGTTTAAAACTGGTGGGAATAAAGCGGCTTCACTGAAGGCTGGAGAGCCTCCACACAGAGAGCCTTCTTTTGGTTTGTACTTCCTCTTAAAAAACGTCCTGTCATCGCAGCTCACATGCACCACGCTGAGCTTATCTTGGTTGGCTTTTACGACAGATACCGTCTCCTTCAAGTTTTAACTTCGTCACCTTTTTTTACATCACGTCTAACTGCCTGCTGAATAGTGACTCATAGAATTTGTTTGGATCCTTTACCTGTCTTTTTTTTGTATCTTTGTGTTTTATCTTGTACTTTCTTTTATATTTTATTAAAACATCTGATGAACACCCTCTAAAACAGCCGAATGGATTATTTCTTTACTCTTCTGGAAATATTAACCGATTCATTGATGTGTGAAAAATGGGAGAGTCTCAAAATGAATCCACAATAAAAGTCCCTATTCCATTCAAACTCAAAGCTTCATATATCTTCCTAGGAAAGAACCCTAATGTTGTAGTTTTGGTATTAAAAGTCAGTCATTTTGAGGGTTTCTGTGTGTTTGTGGATTAGGGATGAATGATGTCAGCACAGGTGTTCTCCTCTCTGTGCCCCGAGGGCCGGTCTTGTCCCAGTTCTCCCATCTACACAAAGTCCCTGCTTGTTCTCCACCTAATCATTCCATCTGCCCTTCACATTCCTGCACAGGGAGCTCTCTCCCTCCACATGTCTGCTGAATGCTTCAGTAGGATGAGGACAGATTTCTCGGTATAATTACACCCGTCTTATCAGTTTAAAGACTCCTTTAACCGCGGATTCTGAATCAATTACACTCTCTTTCAAATTGCGGTTTAGTTGTCGGGCGTGCCCCTTTACTGGACGCCCGTGGCACTGCAGTACGAGGTAGAAGACCTCCAGATAACACTCCCAGTGACTAGTGTCTGATGCAGCACACTGAAAATTCAGTTCATTTCAATATTACCAACGCTGATTAACCACAAAATGACACTTACGCAAAACAAGCATACTTTGAACATTTTAAGGATTTAGCAAATATTTAAACACCTACTTAAAGGTTCATATGTGGCTAATTATTGTATTTCATGTGTTTTAAAGGCACACTGAGCCAGGTCAAGGTCTTACGAAAAGAGGAAAAGTCGTTTGATGATCCCACGCAAGCTCCCTGCATCTACAGTAATAAAGTAGCTAAATTTAAACTGATTGGCTGGATGTGACATCTCCTGCTCTGTTTCCATGTCTGTTAATCTGGTAACAAACTTGTTAAACTTTTACAGGTTTCAGTCTGGTGGCTGGTCAGAAGGAATGCACTGAGGACACTTCACAGATTATAGTCTGACTCTCTGACCTTACAAATTTACTTCATTTAGAAAGAAACATCTGCTCACAGGGACATTGTGTTTGTTTGTTTGTTTGGTTGTTGTTGTTCTTGTTTTGGTAGTTGAATCTGTGGGATTGCTTCTGGAAATTTCCTGTAAAAATTCTACTGTTAATGTGTAAAGATTGTAATACTTCAGAGTTTATCATTAGCCCCTGTGGGCTCTGTTTAAGTATTAGTAGACTGCCCTAGCACACGGCTCGAGCAATACGCAGTAATAGGACAGAGTCGGTTAAACTTTAGAGATATCAACCGCTGTGAGTCCATTTCACTTGTTTTGGTGCAAAAGAAAGTGACAGCAGGTGCACTGCAGAGAGAACAACACAACCTCCCCCCTAACAAAAGGAAAGGTTTTGCACTTGGCTTCCACAGACCATTTCTTTCTCCTTTGCTCTCTTGATTTTTAAAAAATTACAGCTACAAACTGTTACACGCCCTCATTCAGAGGAAAAGCTATAAAAAAACTGATATTGTTCATCAGGTCAAATATTAACTCAAACTCAGTCGTTGCTCAACCCTTAACACTTCAAAACACCACTAAATCTCTTTGTATTTGCGCAGTGCTTTGCTTTGACCTTCCCTTTGCAATCACACATTGCTGACCAGGTGCACATGTTTTTTTCTCCTCACCCATCCCACTGACACAATTCTTTTACAACTTATTTGTGTATTACTATCCCATCCCCCTCCCACCCACCCACCTCGCTTCTTTGTGTCAGGCTCAACTGCCATCTCTAGTGTTGCACTACCTGTTCTCCATTTGAAAGGTAAATGTAACTCGACCTGCCGACAGTTTGAACTAGGGGCGGCTCGAGACGGTTTAACTGATCGTGAGATTAGGTCGAGGCAAAAACAGATCTGTTCAGCAGGTAGCATGTGTACGCGCAAAGGACAATGCAGGAAGCAGTAGTGCAGACATCTGATAAACTGAATACACAGATAGCCACTGGTGAAATGTGGCTGCTGCAGCAGGAGATCATGAACATGTGTTGTGACGGTACCACTCTTTGCATCTCAGCAGTATGGAGATGAGATAAAACAGCCTCATTTGTCAAAGACAGCCTGGAGTGTCATTTTGTTCAATTTAACGGGTAATAATAAATAATCAAATATGGGTGCAAACACTAAAGTGCAGCATTTAAAGCCTTTTAGTTTAACATCAGTGAGCTTCAAACTGTTTAAAAAATTGCCTCAAAACAGCATGAAGAACAAAAGTTCAGTTTACCTGTTAGATGATTAAGATGTGCTCCTGTCTTGATCGCGGTTGGGCCGAGCTCAGCTCACTCCCTCAGAACTTGACAAAGCATTTTTCTCTCAGTCAAATTCAACTGACTTCCAAATTCACACCAGGGAGTTTGGGGTGTTAATTGTGCCTCTGCTCAGGTTGAGGTCCTCCTCCGTGGTGTTTGTTCGAGTGGGTGCGTGTTCAGAGGCTGAGTAACGGCTCGCTGTGTGAGAGTCAGCTCTGAGTTGTCCCTCCTCAGTGTCACCTGTCAGGCTCTGTCAGCTCCCCTTTTTAGCCCTCTATGTAAATGGCCTCAACAGAGTTTTGGCCTTGAGGCGGGGAGGGAGGAGGAGGAAGGGGAGGAGGAAGACGCCTCACAACTTCAAGGAGAGTAGTACACATTACTGGCCTGTCTTTTTATGTTCTTTCATGCCTCTTTCTGCCTGTGCTCACTGTCTCTCCACACATAAAACAAACACCTATAACCTACAGCACACTAATCACACTCAATCTGATATATTATTGACGTGACTGCAACATTCATTTTCTTGTCAACAGCACTCAAGTCTGTGCCCTTAAAACAAAAACCTTTAGGACTGGCTTTTTCAGAGAATAAATAAATGCAAACAGACTGAAACTGCTGTTTTTTTAAAAAAAATTTTTACACAACCAGTGTGCTTAAGATACACAATACATATACAGGTCTCACTTCCATGTAGCCACTGATAAGGTGGTGATAGAGGAATATCTTCCCGCCAGAGCACCGCTGCATATACGAACAGGCTCTCGCTCCACTTGTAGTGCTGCTGGTCAACATTACAAGCCGTTATAATTCAGCCTGATACATTTTCCAAAACTTTCCGAGCTACACTTCATTAAGAAAAGAAAACAAAAATGACATCATGTTTGATCTCAGAGGGCGAGATCGCCATTAAGGAGGTCAGAGCTCAGAGATTAGAAAGACTTCTCTTCAAATCTGTATTTGAAAGACTGTCAGGATATTCAATCAGCACCTCTAACAGGATATAAACACAAAAGTAACAACGGCATCCACCGTGAAGAGGCTACTGCTCATTTATATGACTTGAAGGATGTGTGTTGGGTGTTTTATTTGATTACTCATTACATCTTATGGAAATGACTAATGGCTGTTGGCCATTAGCAATAATATGTCTCTGCAATAACAGCTTCCTAACTGACTCAGTTATTTAGTAACCCAAGCACAAATACTGCTCTATCGTATCAGCAAAGTCATTTCTTGGGCACTAAGCAGAGCGGCCTTTGACGAAGGAGAAGGTGTACAATCAGATGTTTTCTTTGTTGTTTTTGTTTAATTCCCTTTCCTGGAATCCATGTATTGGGCCAAATAATAAACATGCCAAAGATTTAGTGAGAGTGTAATTCTATAGTGAATGATGTTGCACGATAGATGGCAGGGAAATGATACACGTGAGAAGGGAATGTGTTTGTGCAGACGGGCCATAAAATGACACAATGTTGACTGTCTGTCCTCTTGAACTGACAGTTACTCAAACAATGAATATGATAGTCTCAACCTCTATGGCCATGCCTCCAAGGTCAGAATCTCCTGCTGTTTCATTTTAGTAGGAATATGTGCACAGTGTTGGCGGTAAGTGACATGATTATTTTTAATTAACACTGAGGATTCTCAGATGTGCCTCCTACTGGATTTGTAAATGTTCGCATCTACAGCTTGCATGAATTTCGTTTTCCACTTTCCTGTCGAGAAATTTCCATGAATCTCTGTCCTTCATCTAGTTCAGAAAGCAACACATAGGCGTCTTAATGTTTTACCAGACTGCATGACGTCACTCCAGTCCCCAGCGTTTGTCTCCAGTGGCTCCCTGTGCATTTCTTTAAGTTCGATTACTTATAAAGAAACAAACTGTCCCTAATGTTTATGGTAGTTTTGTTTTAATGGAGAGAGACAGACTCTCAACCAAATATCCAGAAAAGTAAAACAAACAAAACAAAAAGTACTTGATCCCCTGTATCCCACTGATTGGCTCTGTGCCCATCTGATCCACGCATAAAAAAACAATTGACCACAGAAACAATTTCTCCCAGGCCAAAGATCTGTCAAAGGACATAAGCAGCAAGCTTGTAGACCTCCACAAGGCTGGAGTGGGAGTGGACTGTAAAGCTCGTCTCAAGGACCTGCAAATGATTCTGAGAAGGCTGGAAGAAAGTCCTTTGGTCAGCACAAGGTTTAAAAAAAAGGGGTTTTCTGGCATCATCTCGACCATCCCCACAGTCAAGCATGGAGGTGGCAACATTTTATTTGGGGGCTGTTTTTCTGCTAAGGTTACAGGACAGCTACACAGCATTGAGGGGTTAACGGACGTTGTCATGTATTGTAAAATCTTGGACAAGAGCCACCTTTCCTCAATCAGAACACTGAAGCTGCCATGTCCAGCATATCAGTGACCCAAAACATTACACAAAGTTAAAGCCCTATAGAAAATCTGTGGAGCTGAAACTTCAGAGTTACCAAGTGCCACCAAAAAAACCTACATGATTTTGAGAGTTTCTGTAGAGATGAGTGGGACAAAATCTCTCCTGGAATTTGTGCAAACCTGATGATCAAGCTCTCCCGAGGGTTTCTTAAGGTAAGATAAGATAAGATAAGATAACCTTTATTAGTCCCACACGTGGGAAATTTGTTTTGTCACAGCAGGAAGTGGACAGTGCAAAAGTTATGAAGCAAAAATTAGAATACAATAAGAATAAATACAGTACACAGCTGTACAGAATAGAATAAAATAAAATACTATATACAGTAGAATAAAATATACAATAAGATAAAAATAGAATACAAATGCTTAATACAACTGAGTAAAAATACAACGATGCCAGAAAAGATTATTGCACTTAGTGTTATGGCACATGTATGGATGTGTGTGCTTGATCAGTTAAAGTCTTTATTATGGAGTCTGACAGCAGTGGGGAGGAAAGACCTGTGAAATCTCTCCGTCCCACACCGTGGGTGCCGCAGTCTCCCACTGAAGGAGCTGCTCAGTGCTGTCACAGTCTGCTGCATGGGGTGGGAGATGTTGTCCAACAGGGATGACAGCTTAGCCGCCATTCTCCTGTCACTCACCACCTCCACTGGGTCCAGAGGGCATCCTAGAACAAGAACTTCTCCAAGAACCGAGTCATGTTTACCTAATTTGCAGTTCTTATACTTTGACTGCAGTTTCTAGCATTTGGTGGAAGTGTCAGGATGAGTTGAACATTAAGTTGAGCAGGGTTAGTGGAATTTTACAATGAACTCAAGGACGTGAAGAAAGGTGACATTCAGCAGAGAGTCTTCTAGTAACAGGTTGCTCTAAATCTGACATTTAGTTGCAATGAAACAATGGTTTTTTTTTCTCTCTCTCTCTCTTCCCCCGTTTTGTTTCCCGTTACCCTCTCTTCCACAGCTCTGCAGGTAGCTCCAGTTCTGGAACTACCTGTTCCTGGTTTGCAGTTACTGGTCACACCAGCCTATCAAGTGCTTCTATTTGTTTTCTGTCTCTTTGCTCTTTTTCCAGCTCCTCACTTTCCCTTCATCCCAAACTGGTCGAAGTAGTTTGTTGCCCTTGCCGAATCTGGTTTTGCTGGTACAATACAATTACAGCCACCACTAATTGTACATGATACTGAAGACACTGTAGGGATGGTGCAGTGGTTGGCGCCATCCTCCTCGTTGGCTGGGGCCTCTTTTTGTGCAATTCATACGTCATCTCCACAGATGTGGACGTGTGTGTCCTGTTAATTAGTGCTGGTCATAGATGTAAATGTGAGAGCGAATGGTTGACTGGTGACTTGGTGCACTGGGTTTCCCCAGATGACCCAGTTCAGTGACTGCTTTGGTAATCGATTACCTCAATGATTGCTAAAGACAGAGCCTCTATCACGTCTCAGCTTGTTCCCTGGATCACCTGACTCCAAGTAGCTTTAAAAAACAACTGCTAGGAAAAATAGGCTCACATCATTTTTCTAGCATGGACAGTGAGTTACTTGTGTGTTCGATAAAGACATATTAAGTACAACTGCTGTTAATATTTATTAGTTTACATGGTTTGCATTTGTCTGTGATTTTGATGAAGGTCAGACTTCACTTTATGAGTAACCCTCGGATAAATCCTTTTAAGTACGAGCCTCTGTTTGGCAAGGTCTGAAGGACTGTGAGTCATTGGATTCTGTTTGGATCTTGATGACCCATTCATCTGATTTTGCATCTTCTATTTGACTATGTTGATGCTTCAAGGACAGCCTGAGTCTTTTTTATCTAATTGGAGAGATAGTACATACTCATGTGGAAGAGAGAGTAGACACAGGAAGACTGTGAAAAACTCTCATTGGAAGGATACCTGCTGCAATACCTGCACTCATCTCTTTCACGCTTCGTATATGACACGATTATGGAGTTTGAGAACAAACGTATGTAACAATGATCAGTGAAAACCAAAATCATTAACGCTTTGAGGTCTGGATTTAAGTTAAAATAAAAACTGTATTCAAATTAAAATTTCATTAAATAAAAAATTAGGTTACAACTAATTAATGAAGCATTCCTGTTTTTAATTTTTCTTATCATTACAACAGGGGTAACATGATTATGCGGACAATTTAAATGACAATTTAAAGGTCCGTGTAATTTTGCTAACAGCACACGGCTTCTGGAGACTGAACTTAACAAAATTTGCCAAGAAGTGTTTTTGAAACTTTTGCCTTCTTTTTTCTTCTTGTCTTTACTGTCAACAAGTCGGATGACAGACCTGAGAGAAGGTCACTGCTGAAGTTAAACTTCCCACATCCAATAAAAATGTGAAGGGCAAACAGACCGGTTAAGTTTAAATTTGGGATAAAGGTGTTATATTTCCACTAATATGGATGTGTTAGAGATCTGGGACAAAGCTTTGACAGGTTAGGTTCAAAATTACTTCAAATCAAAGCAGGTAAACAAGAAAACAAATCATTTAAAAGGGTGTGTTTTACAGTTGACTGTAAACTTATTATTTATCTTTATGACTTCAAAACAGTCATAGAGAAGGAGTTTATCCTCTCCAGTTTTCCTTGTTGTCGTCACTGTTATCGAGAAAACGATGGCTCTAAGGAGGATGTTTACGACTTCCTCGGAGACTCAAATGAGCCGTATAAAAACAGATCACGTGCTGATCAGATTTTCCATGGGGGATGGAAACTCTGTGCATAGCTTTCCAAAATAAAGAATAACTTCTGAACTGAGTTCAGTCAATATTTCTGTTTGGTGTGAAATTATAATTTTCCATCATACTCTGACCTTAACTGACAACATGCAGCATTAATGGACGTACTTATGCCGACACAGTATTATGCATTACTGCAGATGGGCCAAATGACTTTTGGAAAATGATATGTTGTACAAAATAAACACCTGCTCAGACACACACACATGCAATGAGAATACAAACTTGCATGCATCTTTACATTTTCCACAAAACTTATTTACAAAAAATTAACCAACAATGATGCCTTTTTTTTTCTGCGCACCACCAGGAACCTCTAGTAAGTATGTGTGTATTCTGGCAACATTAGCGTTCACTTTAAAGTGTCCGTTAATGTTGCCAGAAATCGTGGAAAAGATTGTGACAGCTCGTGTTGTTGCAAGGGATGAATTCAATTGATGGGTGGAAATTCACTTGGATTACTTGGAAGGAAAAAGAAAAGAAATGTACAATTATTTGTCAGTTAGAATCTGATGAGAAGGGTCGTCACAGAGCAGAATCACAGATGGATGTGGGAGAAACTGATTGAATTTCCAAAGTCTAGACATTAGTAGTGTCTATTTGTGAACTTATCGAGATTTTGGAGGCAATGCACTGGGCAACTGAACTAAGGTGGAGATGGGGAGGCGGAGGACGATACTATTTAAAGACAGTGGTAGATCATGATGACTTTTAAGTCTAAGAGACTAGGGGCTGATGGGCTGATGAGAATGTGGGTAGACAGAGTAGTGACACTAAAAATTTGAAAGAGCTGAATTCAAGTTACAGCAAAACAGAAGAGATGAGAAAACCAGGGCAGCGATAACACCTCATATTACCAACAGCATTGTAGCTAGAACACAAGAATTTAGATGTTTCTTATTAAGCTTTGATAAAGTGAGTTTTGCTCATGAAAAGAATAAATAACCAGAGAGACTTTATATAAATGCAGCAGAGTACTCTTTGTAGTCATACTTTTGAAAACAATTATGACATTTAATTTTTTTCTTTTCTTTTTAAAAACTCCGTATGACCTTAGGAGAACTCCTAATTCTACTAATTCATAAGAATTTATTTATTTACAGACATTTACTTACAGTCCCAACTGCAAAGTTGATCAAAAAGTAAAGTTTTAAGTCTAACCTTAAAAGAAGAGAGGGCATCTGTCTCCTGAACCCAAACTGGGAGCTGAAAGCTCTGCCTCCCATTCTACTTTTGGAACCCGTAGGAACCACAAGTAGTGCTCTGTTTGGATGAGGACAGGTAGTCTTGTGATGCAATGAGGCCTGCTTATTAGGACTCTGTAATATGAAATATGAATGTGGGGTTGAGGCTGGATTATTGATGAGGCAAAATGGAAAACTTTCTTGAGACCACAGATCATCAGGCGGATGTATTCTAAAATGTGGGAACCACTAATATAAGCAAATATGATTAATGAATCTTCTTTTTTACAAAATCCTGAGACACTATCTTGGAAAAGATTTCTTGTCAGGATTTAGTTTTAAGACCATCGAACTGAATGGTTTAAAGTGAAAAACAAAAATCCTTGCAGTATAATGTATTGTTTTGAACACAGTGCATTATATTGTACATTATAAGTGAAAACGACTCTTGCGAGTCCAAAAAAAGAAAAAAGTGGAAGGAATTCATTCAGATTCATTGTGGGTTTGGGGTCACCAGGGGCTCTCACAGTTTAATACAACCTCAGGAAACAGTGGGTGTACATAGTGGAGCAGTAAAAGTAGCAACTGAATACAAGAAAGTAATCAAATATTGACTCCAGACTCAATGACAATGAGAAGCCTACACAAATAAAATTCTCATGGGGTTTGGGTACTGTCTTCTCTGTCTTGTATATCACAGTTTTCAGTCAACTTGCTGACCTCCTGAGGACGCACTGTACTTTGATATATATATATTGCCTGGATTTCATAGGGCCAAACCCCAGAAGGACAAATAACACGATTCACCAGCACCTGATTAAATGAAGTGACTCCAGGTGTGTTCACGTGATGTTCCCAGTGTGCTCGTTCATGCATCACAGTGTGAGTTTAGCTGTTTTAATATAAACTAGTAATACATGTATAAACTCCACTCTCAGTACATGTGGTGTAGCACTGTTATCAACAACTATTGCTGTGCCATGAGGTCTCATAGCGCTGTTGTAATAGTTGCACAAACAACATAAGCATATTATTAGTATTTGCATTTTAGCTTCATTGTTTGCATCCACTCCTCTATTTATGAACGAGGTGATTTCTATGAAAATGAACGAGTCACAGCTGCTGGTAAACAAAGTAAATATCTGGATTTCCATGAAAATCAAACAAGTTGCAGCTTCTCGTCTCGTCAAGGTCGAGAAACTTGCTAGAGTGTCACAATCAGGCCCAGATAAAGAGAGAATTCACGGGCAGTTTCGCCTGTGTGTGCATCCTGTGAGCACTTCAGAGGCAGCCTCTGAGGCACGGCTTTACAAAAAAACACATGAAAACGTAGAACATGGAATTTCAAACTTGTACTTCAGCAGCGCTTTCTTTGGGTAGACGTGAAATAATGACTACCTGCAGGTGATTAAAGACGTCTCAACGGGGAAATGGATGGAACGCTTTCCAAGTACCACAGTTAATTAATTTTACTTAATTGCTTTCAATCACTGTGAATATTCATCACCATGTCAGAGATGTGTATTGTCGAAGGTGTAGCATTAACATTAGTAGTAAATAGTAGCAATAATAGTGAACAAATTAGTAGACTTGTTTAGTAGCAGAGTGGAATTAAGACTTTAACACCACCAGTGGTGTTAGAAAAGTAGCTTTGGTGTTTGAACGAAGCATGACGTCATTGTCTCAAAAGTGCCTCGTAAGGGCTTCTCTTCATTGACTCCCCGTTAAATTCAGAATCAAATTTAAAACCCTTCTCCTCATATACAAGGTCTTGAATAATCAGGCCCCATCTTATCTTAAAGACCTCACAGTGGTAGGCTCCTAGGATTTTAAAAGTAGAATGGGAGAGAGAGCCTTCAGCTTTCAGGCACTTTTTCTGTGGAACCCAGTTTGGAGCTGGTTCACCTCTTTTCACTCGCCATGCGTTTATACACCACTATGCATTTAACCGTTATTTATTATTAATCTCTGTCTTTCTTCCACAGTGTCTGCCACCCCCCTCCGGTTCTCCCAGAGGTTTCTTCCTGTTAAAAGGGAACTTTTCCTTCCCACTGTCGCCAAGTGCTTGCTCATAGAAGGTCATCTGATTGTTGGGGTTTTCTCTGTTTAATTACTGGACCTTTACTTTACACTATATATCGCACCTTAAGGTGACTGTCATTTTGATATAGCGCCTATATAAATCTAATTAAATAGAACTGAGTTGAATTGAAAAAATGGTAAAATTAATATATATGTCGCATTATAATGGAAAGAGTTTAGAAGATCAAATTTCAAATCAAATACGCAATTGTATCCCAGTGCCATTTTTCTTGTAAACATGAAAATATCTTTGCAGACCTATTTTATATGTATTGGCTCTGATTTTGAGTTGCTGGAAGTAGATCACTGGAACGTGCAGACACGAACAAATATTCAAAAGTAGGTTACAGTCAAGTGAAGCGAAAGGAAACAGTTTGTCTTTGAACAGTAGATGTAGGCAGATTAAAAACAATGTGTAAATTTGCCTGTAGGACATTCCAAGACTGGTGATTTTTGTTTGCTATTGTCCATAAATTCCATGGGAAAAGGGCAGCAACGTGTTTCTCGGTATTTTCCTCTGAACGCTGAATCTCAATGTTCTTACTGACTATCAAGTAAATATTTAAACAAGAAATGCCTCGAGTGACCTGCATATTTATGTAAATGGTGCGTTGCTTGGAGCCCTTGCAACACCTTAAATTCTTGACAAGTTTATCACACAACTATGTGACACTGTGTAGCATTTATCTACACACTGCACAACTCAAATGAGTGCAATTCAGTCTTACTATAAAGTTAAAAATCTGAATGTATGAAAATAAACTTAATTATAATAATAACTGTAATCTTTTACATCAGGTGTCTTGCTGGCAGGTTTTTGCACATTTTGTCTGAAATAGGGAAAAGACACTTGACACTTTCGTTGCTGTTAGGCTTCATGTTGGAGCTTAGAGTAGAAAGACGTGGAGACAGCGCCCCCATATGGTCATAATCCTGATGTACTTGTTATTGTTCGCCACGAAAACATCACGTGATTTCATTCACCTGACGACTGCCTCTTAGGCCACGTGTATCATCCCAGCAAACGCGTCTTACCCTGCGTTATATTTCTATACAAGCAGAAGAATGTTATTCACCTCTTTTGAGGTTAGGCTTGTAATCAGTGTGAATTTCATATATAGTGAGTAAATTTAGGTCAAAGGAACAAACATTTTACATGATATGATGATCAGAAGAAAAACAGAGTAGAATAATGTGTAAAGAACAGAAAGATTTTAAAAATCTATGTGCTTTGACTATATGTAATATAGTTCCTAGAAAAGCAAGGCCCCTTATTGCCCAACTGCCCTGTTAAATCAATTGTCTGACAACAACCTTAAATACAAAGTTTGCATAAAGACACTACAAAGACTAGATAACACTAGAATTACAATTTACATATGTAAATGGTCTTTTCCTGTATAAACAGGGTATTTTGTTATTTTACATCAACCAATCATACCCTGCTTTTTTCCTCCTTCCTGGTCTTTCTGAATAACCTACATGAACTAAAAATAATCTCACTATACTCACATTTTGAAGCGGACAACCTATGCTAAGATAAAATAAATAAATAAATAATGGCTTAAAATTGGTCCGTTATAGAGGGTTAAGGTAGAACCCAAAGGTTCGTGTATAATAAACAACTGACAATTAAACAGTCTTGGAAGCTTATTTAAAAAGTATGATAAGTCATGCTTTATTACAAAAATATTCCAAATACTGTACACTTGTTCTGAACATGTGCAAAATGTCAAAAAAATATTTACAATTCCAGTAAACAGAATTTAAAAAAAAACATATAATGACCAATTGATCGGATTGAGTTTGAACCTAGAAAAACGGAAACGTTCTCGTAGAGATATTAAGCCCAAACTGAAGAAACAACACAGACACAACATCCAAGTGACAGGAATGCAACAATGAGAATGTTATTTACATGCGCAAGTATAAGACACAAAAGACCCACCAGGCTGGATCCATGCACACAAATTTTAAATGTAAAGTACTTGATTGAAATGTAAGATTGATGCGATTCAAATGTTAGTAGAGTTCCAAGTAAACAGGTTTCTGTGTAAATGGACATAGTGGTTATAACCACACGCTCAAAGATACAACGGTTGATTCTAAGGTCCTCAAAAGAATTTGTAAAATTTAAAAAACAAAACCATATCCCACACACACACTTTTCCAGTTTTCTCCCAGTAAGAAATGCACTGGTCTCAAATTTGAGTTCATGGTTATAACATGAGTCTGCTCCTCCACATCAAGTCTTCTTTGTCCCTTTCACCCTCTATCAGAAGACTCTTTCACAGGCACGGAAATTTCTCAGACCAGGAGCAACAAGAGTTCTGTTTTTAATCACAAAGTCCTTCTTTTACAGAGATGTTGGCCTTTTTTTCATTTAATTTGCAGGAGCTTCATCTTGTTTCCTAAAAGCAGAAGAGGAACAATTAAGTGATGAACACTAACCTTTTAAAATGAACATTTATTGGAGTGACACTTACCCAGTCCTTTAAGAAATTTGTTCACACCACTTGGCTCAGGCTCAGGGCATGAATCCAGATACTCAGCCACTCTGGTTTCAAAGAGACCTGTGGGAAAGATGGAAAGACAGTAGCAGAAAAAAAGGATTAGACAGTCTTCATATGCTACAGCTCATTACGCACAGACCAGATGTCTAAAAATGTAGAAACGCAGTAGAAAAGTGCATTATTCCCATCACACTGATAAAGATCTACATACTCATGGTCTCTTTTACATGCAGGATCAAAGTTTGTCTCACCTTATTTTTCACTTACACCGTATCAAACGTGTGTATGCACAGTTTGAATTTATGTGTGTGGTCTGCACATCTTTTTAAATAGCATTGAGTGGGAAAAGGCTTATGCATACTTTTTGTCCGTTTATACGCCCAGCCCCTAGTGCTTGCATGCAGGGAAAATTGTTTTCACTCAGTTTTAGGCTCGCTTGTTGTGACTCATTTAATTTAATGCATATGTCTGCTTTAATATGATTCAACACTGCTATTTATCCATTTACCGGTTATGTGGAAACAATGACTTGTTTATTTCAACTTTGATGCAACATCTTGCAGGATGATGTTTTATATTTTTCACATTCATCTGTCCCACCAAGATGTACAACGTTGGCTACGTTTCACTGTGAAGCTGGATGAATTCTAAATTTCTGTTTTGCTTTTGTATTTTGCTGTTTATTGGCACAGCTCTGCAGTTATTATGTTAAAAGGTAAAGTCAGCCTCTGAAGCAATGAAATCTAAATCGAGCACAGTTCCAGCTGGCATGAGTGTCTCCCGCTGCCTCATGATTTAGTTTTACCTATTTTTTTCAGAACTCTAACAGTGGAAACAAAATATTCCCAAACAGAAAAAAACATAACATCTAAAAAAATGACCTCTTCCTCCTCCCTTGCGCAGCTCCTTGTCCTGAATGAAACCAGCAAACATCTGAGTGTCCATGAAGAGCTGCAGGAACTGCCGGACTCCCCGAGAGGGATGAGATTTGCGGAAACTGTCCCGCTGGAGCTCCTTGTTGCCATTGGGGGACTCGACCATGTGGAGTGGATAGTGTCCCACTAGCTCCACGAACAATCGCACAAACGCCTCCGACATCAAGGAGCTCAAATCAGTTTGCTGGTCTGAATGATTAAATAAGGAAAATGTTAGCACAGCAGTAAGGTTAATACTTAATGAAATGCTAAAAGCCTATGATTACATGAAAAAAAGAACAACAACAAGGGGGTCATCAACACAAATCTGGTTAAAGATTTGTAATCACACAACTGGAACTAATGAGCAGAAAACAGAATGTGCATTGATCTGCAGTAGGTTTGCCCTGCTGTGCTGCTGACATTTGCAGCTCATTTCTGCACAGCCAGATTTAGCTGGCAGAACAAAAGGACACACTGATAGTGCTATGATGAAAACTGATGCCAGCAAATATTCTTCTCATCGTCACTTTAAAAATGGAACTTCATCTTGTGATAGCGAGACTGTTTTGTAGATAAATCTTGTGTTCTTCGCGTTTGTTCCACCAACCTCCACATGTGTTTCCATTTTCTTCTCTCAGAATATCTTGCCTCTCCTCCAGGATCTGCTGCAACGCCGCCTGGAGTTTACTGGGCAGAATGCAGTCCTCATCGCCCAGCTGTCACACATCACAAGAAGGGTCAACAGCAGTCACATGATGCAGTTTCTAAGCATGCATTTAATCCGTCACATTGTCTCATAGTTAATATCTATAGTAGCCTCAATATAAAAACATCAAATGTCACTCGTGTTTTCAATTTTTGCTGTGACAAACTAAATAATTATATTTGGTGCTTTGATCACATTGTTTTTTCATGCACTAGATTTAAAACCCAAGACCCAGTGTTAAACTTCAAAAGCACTCTGTACTGGGAAATGTAGCCATTTACTGTTTAATGTGCAAGAATGCAACAGGCCAAAGGAGCAGAATGCCTCCAGCCCACACTGTGCAAGTCAAAGATTTTTAGCCCTTTATTCATAAATTCAAACTGAATGGAGGGATGTTTCTAGAATTACTCATTATGTGTATACTAATATAATGAGCACAACCACACAAAAGTCTGTCAATGACTGAAAAGACTTACTGTTAACTGACAAAATTGCAGCACTGAATCAGCCTTAATGTTTTGATTGTGACAGGACTATGTTCTGGGCTTACATCCCATATAATTTGTCACTCTCAAAATATTCAGCATGCTACCGAGGGACAAGTGTAGGCAAAGCCATCTTTTTGACTGAGACCACACCTATCATTCCCATTATACGTTGTGTGTACACACCTGAATGACA
This sequence comes from Pundamilia nyererei, assembly GCF_000239375.1. Classification (NCBI taxonomy): domain Eukaryota; kingdom Metazoa; phylum Chordata; class Actinopteri; order Cichliformes; family Cichlidae; genus Pundamilia; species Pundamilia nyererei. Next base: position 3,018,966 of record NW_005187440.1, on the reverse strand, counting down.
AACTTGTTTGCACACAGATCCACTATGAGCACCTGGGAAGACAGCAAGAAGAAGAATTGACAGTTACTAACTGTAAGACTTAACAATTGTGTAATAAGAGTTATATAAAGGTCCAGTGAGTGTGAGTTACAGTGTGCTGCTGCACAGTGGAAGCAACAGCATGCGTGGAGTGAATATACAGCCAATAAACCATTACACAGGCAGGACTGTCTTTTTAAAGCTCTAATTGTTTTCAAAATTATTTTTACAGACCTCTTCAATGGGAAGCTCCAGCACCTGTGGCAGGCAGGGTGCCAGCACCCCAATGAGGAATGGGGTGGGGGAACAGCTGATGTCCAGCATGCTGGCTGGTAACACCGGCACGAAGGTGTGCTGCCAAGTAAACGGGTAGAGCAGCGCCAAGGCTGCGTGGCTGCAGCGTGACAGCACACTGCAGTGAAGAGATTAGATGAGAGATGAGGTTTATCAAAACACTATTCATGCAATTCCCACACAGATCACATGACACTGAGATATCAATCATGGCTCCCTAAAGATAGAGGATGGCCACATGTATTATTTTTCCACCAAACACTCACAATAAACTGTAAGAGCTTTCAGCAAAACGCCTTAAGTATCAAAGGATTCTCTTAATGCAACTGATCTATGTTAATCCTCTTAGTTCAGCAGTCACTGCTACTCCTGCTGACACTCCTCGTCCCTTTACAGAAAGTTGCATGCGTGCTGTGAAAATCCTCCTCCGCTTTCACCTGGTTGCTCAACTTCTACAGCTAACATTTTCTTGGTTTTGCCAAAGAGCCTTTTTTGTGTTTTTCAAACAGTATCTGTAGCCTCACTAAGATATTCAATCTTTAAAAGGTGAATCGCTAATTTCCCCCAACATTTTCAGCTGCTCTTAGCAAAAAGCCAAATTTCAAATAAAGCTACTTGGAAAAGAAATTTAAAAAAATTTCTCATGGACATTTACTTACGATCTACATTTAATAACTTTCTAATTACCATCAGTCACTTTTAGAGCACTTAGCAGAGCAGTAATTGCTTGCCATGCTATTAGAAACTTTTAATTAGTAATTTAGTGTATGTGATCTTTTGATTTTTCTTAATTAATTTTAGACTGTGTCACTTTCTCTAATGTGGCAGTCTCTATTTTTTAAGCTCAGTGTAACAAGCAGCTCACAGATGTTACTTAAATGATGTAAAACACAGTTAATTTCACCATGTGCAATGTGTTATTTATACCCATTGTTAGCATTTCTATATTACTATTTGGTTATTTGGCTAGAGTAAAAGTGAGTTATGGTAACTGGATCAGAGAAACACATTGGTGCAGCATTGCTCGGGTATTGGCATATAACTCTGCACTAAGGTTGTACACATACCAGTCATATGCTTGAAGTTCCAGGCCTGATTAGTTTCGAGTTTGTCTCTTTTGCTCTCTATATCCCACTCTGCTCTCTAAATGTAGCATCTGAGCATTCTGTCTTTCCTCACAGCTCAAAATTGTATTCAGTGTGACTTGTTTTGAGCTGTTTTGTGTATGTAGCAATTTTTAGTTATCCTACAAGGATACAAATGATGTTAAAAGAAGCCTCCATGTCAGCCTGAGCACAGACAAACTAGAGTGCATCATGCATGATCCGGGCAGCATATGAACTACTTGGTGTGAACAAAAGCCAAACCAATGTTGGACAGAAATCGGTGTTACATCCTGTATCACCTAATGTTCTCACAACTTTTTGAAACAGGCGCTCAGCTTTAACAGGAACTGTTAGAAGTTTGACATAACAATGCAAACTTACAAAGGCATATATCATGGTGGAGCGAATTACCCACTATATTGCTGTATTATAGCCATCAATGCCTGACTGGTCCTGCTGTGAGATGCATGCTACCACATCATACCTGAGTTTGTCAGCGACAAAGATGACTCTCCTCTCGAGCAGAAGGGAGGCGAAAACCTGCAGGAGTTTTGTGACACTGAGACATTCCAGCAGACTGTCAAAGTCCACATGCTCCAGTCTGGAGTCCACAGGTCGGCATAAAGTCAGTTCCTTGCAAAGCAATGAGAGCACACTCAGTCAGGCTAAATATAAATTGTAGTTGTTGACAGTGTGTATGAATGGCTGAAATGTTTATGCAAAACTAAGCCTTTTAGGATGCTGAATACCCATGTTCATGTTGTTCGATCTTTTATCTGCCAGATCACCAGAGACTTATGAATGATTAGAGCCAGGGGTTTTGTTCTGTTCTAGCCACATATCGAATAAACATAATTCCAGGAACTAGAGGTTGTTTTTCTTTTTTTAAAGAATGAAATCTGATACGTGCATTTCAGCCTTGTAATTCCTCCGATACAAGTTTTTCCATGTGGGTATGCCAAACAAAAGCATAAAAAGCACCTGGGGAGATAAGTGTGTTTTTTTGTCCTGACTCTCTCCCCTCATCCCCAACTGGTCAGGGCAGATGGCCGCCCCTCCCTGAGCCACGCTCTGCCTGAGGTTTCTTCCTGTTAAAAGGGAGTTTTCATTCTTCCCACTGTTTTCAAGTGCTTGCTCGCAGGGGGTAAAATATGATTATTGGGGTTTTTTCTCCATTATAGTAGGATCTTCAACTTGAGCACGTTGAGGCAACTGTTGTGATTTCGCTATTTAAGTAAAACGGTGTTGAAATGAACTGAATATGATGCTGAGCTCTTGAATTTTAAGAGGTTATAGTCAATGGTCAAATGATAGATGGGGACTTTAGATATAGGTTTTAAATCTAGGACTTCCAAATGTAAGGCTTTGACTTTGCCACACTTCCTGAGTTTTACTGGAAAGGATCCTTACTTTGCATATTTTGACTCTGTAAAACAGAAGTGATCAAACAGTTTGCTGTCAGTGTTTAAAAACACATATATATGTTGCAGCATGGCTGAGCCCTATTGTTTTCACAAATACCCTAAAATTTTGAGTCATTCTGAGTTTGCAGAAGGGAGTGGCTAGAAGGAGCAAAACTACTAATTAACATTTCCTCTTTTGGTTTCAGGCTTACCTCACTCCCAGCGCCTGGGACGAAGCTCTTAACGGTAACTGTGCGTCCAGGGGCTGGAAAAGGAGCTTCCATCACAGTACGCATAAAAGGGTACACGAGAGCCGGAGATATTTCTCTGCGCCTCTCCACCTCTTCCAGAATCTGGTCAGACAAAGCCAGATGAATCAATTTTTGCATGCAGATGGGGTTTTCCTTCAGAGCACACTACTGGTTGTTAATTTCCCTCAGGCCAGCTGAAGGATGGATGAGACACAGTTACATGCATACGATTTCCTTTTGGGAAAGAACCCCACACCCAGTGACTCCTCAGGATTATCTTCTAGTGCACCCTCATCCTATCTTTAAACATGCAGTTTTAAGGCAGCGGGTTTCACAATCTTCAGGGGATTAGCACTAAACTGTAGTCGATCCAGCTCTTTTCATGTCGCAGTAAAAAGTTCTATCAGCAGAAATATGTGTGCACATGTGTTGTGTCTTTACCTTTGCAAAAAGATTGAAACAGCCCAGCTTGCTGACAATACAGTGCACCTCAGGAAGTCTCTTCCCCTTTCCACTGGGCTTAAAGAGACAGTTTCAAATGATAAAAAGGAAGAAACAGGGATGTCATTACAACACCATTAAACACGGCATATCTCTCTCAGTCTCTAAAATAGCAGGAGTAGAAAATCCTAAAAGTCATAAAGTCCCTATCCATGTTTTTCATAGTGGCAATCGGTTTTTTCCCCCCATGTCCTCTTCATTAGATGTAACATCCAATGTTAAAACTATAAAAAAAAACTGAAAAATCTGCAAAAAAAAACTGCTTGGACAATAAAATTTAAGTAGAATATCAATGGCATAAAGCTAATCTGGATCAGGATCCATCACAATCCACAGAATATAGGCCATAAAAATGACAAAAGCAAGCTGGAGCATAATTTGGGTGCAGACCCATGAAGTGATCACTTGGTGTACCGGTAAGTTGGATTAAATCCTATTGAGATTCTTTGTAATCATGACTGGACCGTTTTGTTGTTATGAAAGCAGTCATATGAAGTTATTCTCTAACTGCAAATTGAAGATTTCTAAGTGCAGGAAAACCGGGCGGCACAAGTAATCTGAGCATGAGTTTTATGCTTTGGGGATTTACAGCAGACACTTTGCAATGGTTTCCGCCATGTTACAAACACAATTACTGGATTAATCAAGAAAATAACCTGCAGGTTAATGAAGTGAAATTGAAATAGATGTTAATGACACAGTATCTGAAGCAGCGTCTGGAGAAACAGCAAAACTGAAAAAGCTCTCTAAGTTGTGCGAGTTGAGAAAAACAAAATATAAAACTCTCCACATTCGATGTGGCCTAGATCTGTCTGTACTACCCAACAACAAAGTTTATCGCAGACATCTTAACAAGACAATTGCAATAGCAGTAACAAAGCAAAAGAAAAGCACAACACTTGTCATAATTTCAACATACAAAACTGAACCCTTCTCAGGCCAAGGAAAAGGGAACATGATGAAATTCTTCTTGCTCTCTGTCATTAATACAGAAGTGGTTTATGGTCTGTGACTCACATCTCCTAAGAGATGTTGAGTAAGCACAGGGCAGGCTGCCATATCATGACACACACACACACACGAACATTTGAGTCAAATGCTCACCAGGATCTTACGGCAGTAACAAAACCAGCGGCTGCCATCTTCTCCAGTCAGGACAAAGGAAAACGTCTCGCTGTCAACGCAAACACAGATAATGCTATTTATCCGAGGTAATTTAACCATGATGTTCCATGTATAAAAATTGGTGGGAAAAAGAGCTGGCTTGATATGAATGATTTCATTATGGAATCATTTCATTATAATTAATTAAACAGGAAAAACACTACACTAAATAAAGACAGACAGAACAGAAAATATGTACATGTACATATTTGTCGTCTGGTAGTTTGTATTGGCACAGATGCATATTTTAGAGGCAGGAAGGGAGTGCAAGTTCTGAGCATAACCCTCATTACAACAATGAACCGCACATAGACAAAATGCATACCCAATTCCCCTTAGCACTCCAATTTAATTAGATCAGACAAAACTTTAATCATCCCTGTGGGGAATTTAAGTGATTGCAACAGTGATTTATGGGTTACAACTAATAGCTGGAGATATTAATAGAAAAAGAGGAAATGGGGTAATAAACATGGCATAAATAAGAACGCTGAACAATACAAAGTCAACAAAAGGACTCCAACACAAAGAAAATGAAAGGAAGATGAAGAAATAATACAGTCTCATGTTACCATTACATCACTGGCTTAGCTTTGCTGTGACACAGCATACATCAGGCATGGTGTTAAAACATTGTTGTTGTGTTTAAGCTGACCTAGGCATCAGTGCAGAAGGTTTCCAGTCCTGAGAATCAGGGAAGCAGAACCTTGGGATCACCTTCAGCTGATCCTCAGCTTCTTTGGAAAGCCGGGACGACTTCTCAAACTGAAAGAGAAAAACTCAAGGCTACTACAGGCCAGTCGATTCCCAGAGATCCAATAAAATCAATAAAACAAACAACAACAAAAAAAACACCAAAAA